>NW_020664585.1:10707909-10769985 GCF_002925995.2 Terrapene triunguis
CCCCAGCTCGGCACCGCCGGCCCGGCAGCTGGCTCGGCACCGCCGGCCCGGCCCCCGGCTCAGCACCGCCGGACCGGCCCCCACCCCAGCACCGCACCGCCGGCCCGGTCCCCGGCTCGGTGCCCCCGGCCCCGGCTTGGCACCGCCGGCCCCCGGCCCAGCACCGCCGGCCCCGCATGTCCCGATTTTCCCGGACATGTCCGGCTTTTTGGGATTTCCCCCCGGACGGGGATTTGGAGCCCAAAAAGCCGGACATATCCGGGAAAATCCGGACGTATGGTAACCCTAGTACCACAGCATTTTTTTTTTAAAGTGAAGGAGAAATATAAAATTCAGAGAGCCAAGTACTGTGTTGTGCATATCTCCCCACTGAAATCCATGGGGCGTAAGTCAGTGTAGAACTGGACCCTAAGAGTTATATATATTTTTAAAATATGTCCATTGTCAGCTAGTCATATTGCTCTTGTGGTGGTGCTTTCATAGATTTGAGAGATGACTTTTCCTGTCACTTAGCTAGTTCAGACAGGGAACCCACCCATTCATTCTAGAGCCCACCATATTTCACTGTGAGCCTGTCTGTTTAAGTTGATAGTGCTCTTGGTACTTGTTCTGTTCTAACCAGGTGGGAAAGCAATGTTCCCTAAGGCCTTGTAATCCTCAGGGGGATAGGAAGCTTTTCGGGACCCTCCCCCGTCTTCCAAAATGTTAATTGCTGAGGTGGTTGTCTGAAAGAAGCAGCAACCTGTAGTCCCTTACTTCTGAATCCTGGCCTTGAGGGCCACAGCATAAAAAAACAGAGGCATCAGACAATCTAGGTCTGTATCAGTGTCTTGAGCCCATCTCTAGTGGTTACCTTGCTCACATATCTGGAGACAGTTGTCATATCCCCCACCATAAATACATATGTGCTTAGGACAAGATTTACAAAGGTATTTAGGCACCTAATTCTGTAGACTTTCAAAAGCACTTAAGTGGGCTAGGTGCCTGACTCTCATTGACTTTCACTTTTGAAAATCGCCCTAGACACCTGTTTACAGCTCTAGGTGCCTAAATCCCTACATAAATCTGGTCCTTACTCATTTATCCAAGCTAGTTAGACCATTTAATTTCTTCTCATCAATCTGTTGCTCTGAATTGCCTCCAGTTGGCTCACTATTTTCTGGTATAAAGGCTAGAACGGGTATGTCATTACGGATTATTATTATTATTTTTTGAGCTATCTGCTGAAAAGCACGTTAGCATCAAGAGGAGGACGGGATTTGTATGTCTAGGGCAACTTTCTCTACAGTGGTACAGTGTAAACTATGTTTACCTTGGATATTTTAAACTGTGAATGCATGTTGCTAGGCTACTGCATCCCTTTACCCTTAACTCGCACTTGGCTTTGTACGCTAGTGGTTGGGGTATCAAGTCTTGTCCAGATTCAAAAACAAAAGAAGTGTTCTTCTTCCTTATTTCTTCCCCCCCTTAGCTTTTTTTTTTTTCTATGCTACTCATGCTGAAGGAAAATTGCTCCCCATCAGAGACTGTAATGACAGTAATTAGAAATGTGTTCTCTCCAAAGTGACAGTGAATCAGTATGAAATGGATTGAACATTTTGGAGAGTGAATTTCTTTCTGTTTGACACTGTGATAATTGTACAAGAGGAACAGTTATACATTCAGGGTTTGCGAATTTCAAGATTTCCAAATCCAGGAATGGTAATTAAAATTTCACATTGGGACTTGACAAATGCATGAGTAGGCGGTGGGCAGGGACTTTCCTGGGGTGACTGGGGCTTACACACTGGTTTCTGTACTTTCGTTCCAAAGTTTCTAGCCCTTCTCTTTATAATGGAGACGATTTACTGGAAGTGAACTGATGCAGTGCTTTATCTATGGTCCTGAATCTACAGACAGCCTGAAATGATATGAGAACCATCTTGAGGCTTCATGCGCCCCCACATATGCGTATATAGAAGGGAGTCTGCAGCCACATAAGGGGAGGGCATTTCTGCTTTTGCAACATGCTACCTGACTTCTCAAAAGCCTGGCCTTGGGGACTCTGTGGGTGTTGAAGGAATGGGCCAGATTCTTCCCCACAAAAACTCCTGGATTGCAGTAACTATTTTAGTGGCCAAAAGAGTTATTTTGAGAAAATCTGCAATTCCTCCCTCATACACAGGCCTGCTTAGTGAGATCTCTACTACTGCATTAATGGAAAAAATGACTCTGTCTAATAGAAACGCTTAGAACAAATCTGAGGATGTCTGATCACACATGAAACTATTGCATACTTTTGCAGTTTAGTACATATTAGCCCCCCGATAGTCATAGGTTATGTTCTCACTTATTTATCCATGCAGTCACTTTAATAATTGATGCCCTGCATGATCTCTACAGGTTCAGGATTTGGTTTGTGTTTTGTTTCTTTCCAGGTTTTGCAAACAATGAACAGTGAATTTATTTTATTTATAGGCTACTTATATTGTGTGCATGGAAGTTTATTTTTTTCATTATGAGTTTATATTTTATATAAAAACAATAAAAATAAAGTTAGAAAGAACTCCTGGAGGAATCTGATAAAATTACTGTTAGAGGCTGTATTAGCTTATGCCAGCTGCCCTCCTCCATGCTTGGAACCGTCTTTTGGGTTTTACTTTTTTTTACTTGGGGGTGGGAAGAAGCAGTTTTTGCGGCAGGTTTCTTACTATGACTATTATTATTTCTCACCACAAACTCCTCTTAAAATGAACCCTGACTAACAAAATCGTCTTTTTTATCCACATTCTTTAGGCAATGGATTTAGATGTTCCAGTGCTGGCGAGGAATATTCCTGGGAACGCAGCAATAATACAACACAAAGATACAGGACTATTATTTACAGATCCCCAGGTAACAAGAACAACAAAAATCAAATCAAAACCAGAGCATAATAAAGCAACCCTTTCCAAAAATTATTTTTCTTTTCCATGAACTGCTTGTGTCTTGGTGCTCTGCTCATGGTGACTTTCAGCGGTTATACTCTCATTCTCTTAAAAAACCTACAAGCCTACCCTGCTTTTAATGAAGTGCTCTTGCTATCTCATGCTCTCTTTGAGGTTCACCGAATGCTGGGGGGTGGGAGGGGGTCAGCCTTACTGAATGCTTCTTTCTAGCTTTAAGAATCTGCCAGTTGCTTGAATGCAGTTCAGTTGAGCTCTTAGCTGCTTTAATTTAGTTTTGAGGGTTTCTTAGGCAAACAGTAGAATAGATGTTGTGCAGATGTCATATTTCCCTTCAAGCACTCGCTGAAACGTGAACATATATTGTAGAAACAGTAGATCACAAAATCAAAACGGGCTGTGAGCCCAAAGTGTAGGATAATATGGTCATTGCTGGGATTACAGATAACGTTAATATAAAGAATTAGTAGGTCATGAATAACAGTAGGGCAGAAAATAGTTAACAGTTACATAGGAAATAACAACTAAGTTTTGCACTCGGTGGGTGTGAGAGAGAACTCTGTATATATTTAAGTCCTAGAGACTCTTTGATTTGGGTGGGTTTTTATCCAATATGGTTTGCCATTCTGCCATTGTCTTTGTGCATAAGGGACTCTGCCACAAATTCTTTCCAGTCTTGAGTAAATCACTTAATTTTTCTGCCTCACTTTCCCCATCATTAAAACAGAGAAGGTAATACCATAGGAAGATGGCAAAAGTTAATTAGTGCTTTGACAATTAAAACGGCTACACTCAAGCTTAATTATATCTAAAGACGTTTTCAAATTTTATTATGAAGGCTCTGTGAATTCAAAAACCAAATAGGCTGCTTATTCACCATGCAGTCATTAGTTTTGATAATGAAGAGGGAAGACTCAATGATTAGAAATAGACTCCAATATTTTTAATTCATAATCTAAGACAGATCCAGATAATGTTTTGATTAGGAGGACAAACTTATTCTGCAGGACATTTGTTTAATGTGGTATCCCTAAATAGTCACCCAGGGTCCGATACAAGTCCCCCTGGAGTTGGACTGGGCCGATATTCTTTAAACTGCAAAATCTCTTCTCATCATGAGTGCGACAGAGAGGTTGTACTGTAGTTTCCATTTGTTTGGCATGTCAGTGTATTGGATTATTGCTCTATTACTATGTATTCCTAAGGCACCCAATGCCCTAGTACCCAAGGAATGAAATTCTATTAGTGGCTGTGATGAAAATCTATTAGCGTTTTAATATACAGTTTTCAAAGTGTCTATGTTCCTACTCTATGTGAAGAGCATTGTTTTTTCAGGTCAGACAATATGCCAGTTAAGGTAATTAGATGGTTTGGGGTTTTCGGAGGGGGGTATAAATCAATCTGTTTATTACATAAACCATAGTTTACTAATACCAATCAACAGCTAAACATGGTAGTTTTTTATCCAACCCCAAATAAAATAAAACTTCCTCAAACAGACTATTTGCAAAGTGGAAATACATTACATTTACCAGCTTTGCTGTATGTGTGTGATTAATGCATGCTATTAAGTATAGTCTCGGGAAGGTGGATTCTTTTTATTTTCATTAGTTTTTTAACTGAAAAAATTATTTCAAGTAACATTTGTCTCTCTGGAGAATTGACTCATTGTTCCCTATGGTTTTCACAACCGAATCTTTGTTAATTGCGGCAGTTTGTTTTCCTTTGGGTTTTTTTAATTACTCTCTGGGTGGCAGAGGCAGAGCTGTCATAAACTGTTCTAAGCTAGACCTATTTATGTAATTAAACCCTGATTCTGCTACTATGTCCACATGGAGGCCCATTGACTTCAGTGGGGTTGCACACAGGCCTGGGGGTCCATCTGCCTGGATGTAGTTGCAGGATTGGGGCCTAATATTAAAACTCATACTGGTGGCCTTCCTGATATTAATAAATAGCAGGAACACACACAATGCCTCCCACAAGCCTTCAGTTAGGCCCTGATCATGGAACAGGTTATGCACACGCATGAGTCTTTGCAGGAGCAGGGCCTGTGACCCAAAGTGTCCAAGGTCAAATTAACAAAGACCAATGATACAACAACATAGATTCATAGGACTGGAAGGGACTTCGAGAGGTCATCTAGTCCAGTCCCTGCACTCATGGCAGGACTAAGTATTATCTAGACCACCCCTGACAGGTGTTTGTCTCATCTGCTCTTTAAAAATCCCCAATGATGAAGATTCCACAACCTCCCTACGCAATTTATTCCAGTGCTTAACCACCCTGACAGGAAGTTTTTCCTAATGTCCAACCTAAACCTCCCTTGCTGCCATTTAAGCCCATTGCTTCTTGTCCTATCCTCAGAGGTCAAGAACAATTTTTCTCCTTTTTCCTGTAACAACCTTTTATGTACTTGAAAACTGTTATGTCCCCTCTCAGTCTTCTCTTTTCCAGACTAAACAAACCCAATTTTTAAAATCCTCCCTCATAGGCCATGTTTTCTAGACCTCTAATCATTTTTGTTGCTCTTCTCTGGACTTTCTCTAATGTGTCCACATCTTTCCTGAAATATGGCACCCAGAACTGGACACAATACTCCAGTTGAGGCCTAATCAGCGTGGAGTAGAGTGGAAGAATTACTTCTCGTATCTTGCTTACACAACTCCTGCTAATACAGCCCAGAATTATGTTTGCTTTTTTTGCAACAGTGTTACACTGTTGACTCATAATTAGCTTGTGGTCCACTATGACCCCCAGATCCCTTTCTGCAGTACTCCTTCCTAGGGCAGTCATTTTCCATTTTATATGTGTGCAAAAGATTGTATCTTCCTAAGTGGAGTACTTTGTATTTGTCCTTATTGAATTTCATCCTGTTTACTTCAGACCATTTCACCTAAAACTGTAAAATTGTAACAAAGCACTTCACCTTAAACATGTGTTTAAACTGAATTCAGTGAGGCTGTTCTTACGCTTAAATGTTTTACTCGATCAGAAGTAGAGAAAGACTGTAAATATGACGTCGTTATTTCTAGAGTTCTGTACTTCTCAATTTCTCTATCCCATTTCAGTCTGGTCTTCTGCTGCTCTCCCCCAAAATACTGTCTCTAAGATCAGTAACGCCTTTTTTTCTGATATTCTTGTTTTATGTCTCTGAGTGTCTTCTAAGTAAAGGTGTTAACTTGCATTACCATATGAACTAGCATTTTCCTAGGTAGTATTTGCATTGGGATAATTAATGTTTGTGCAGGTGCCCTATCTTGGAAAGTGAAGTAATCTCTGTCCTTTCTCTGTACACTAGCAATTGTATCATATTTAATAATGCTCCTTTAAAACGTCTTTGGTGTTAAATATTGTATAAAGTACCAAGGTTTACAAATGTGTCAGAATAAGGTTTGTTTGCATGGTAATAGTCCGATTTCACCAGGGGATTGCTGGATAACTTTCACCTGAAGTGTCTGACAGAATGCCAATCAGTTTCACTAAATCTTAAAGATAAAGTGACAATTACAGGATAATCCCATATTTCTTGACACCACCAATCTGTATCAAATACAGTTTTTCAAACCTCCATATATAATATATCATGAAATCAAGAGAGGGATAATAGATCAAAGAGTTCAGATAAATTAGAAGATTTCTAATTTCAACCTGTTGTTAAAACCTGTTTGTATTGTTGGAAATGGCAGTAATACATTTTGTAGCACTTTGCATAGTCTCCTCTTAGAGGACCTGGTATGCCAGTAGAGGCAGGACAACTTACATGCTGGAAAGCAATATGTTTTTTCACCCTCTTCTGATTACTTCATGTGCTCTTAAGTATTTGATAAAATATTTCCCACAGTAACCTCAGTTAGTTTGCTTCTAAATTAGCTGTCAGAACCAACTGTTTAGAGCTATTCCTTTGGAATTCCTTTAAGAACAAAGGTTTACATGTAGTTGCATCCCTGTCGGATTCTGATTCAGATCGTTCAGGAAGCAGAAGACGCCACTTGCTATTTGTTAAGTACATTATCTGAATTGTCCAGATTTTAGTCAGCCAAGAAAGATTTATTCCCAGTGCAGGTTAACTCCGACCCTCAGTCATGTTCCTACTGGTGTTTGCATTGTGAAGCAGTATCCTAAATCATTCTTTCCCTGTCCACAGTTTAGCTGATGGGTAGCCAGTATAATTGGGTCTAGTTTTGATTCTTATTTCTTTACAATTAATATTTTTTCCTTTCCACAGTAAACATTATGGTGCAATCTGGGTGGCCTTATTGAAGTGCTTGGAGGTTCAGTATACTTGTGAGGGTGTTTTCATTGTCGTTTCTCACGAGTGTCCTTCTCCCATACACAACTACTACACAGCCCTACTCCTTCATCAGTCAGCTTTCAGATAAGCCTCTTGTTCATGCTTCTTTTCCTCTTCCTCAGGAGGTGCCCTCCTTTGCAATCCCCAGAATTGACTTTCCAGCCTGTTTGACGGATATACTGGATTTATTCTTTTATTGCTCCATTGCCTCGGAGACACGGCAGACGTAGCAGATTTGTGTATTTAAACCTAGATCTACTCTGTTAAAAACATTTCAGTTTTATTTCCTTCCCCCCAAAATAGTAACTATAAAAAGGAGCAAGCTAGATAACGTAGGGGCTGGGTTATTGTACCTGGTATGTGAAACAGTCTTGTGATTATTTTACGTCTTCTTTTGTCGGGAAACTAAATGCAATGGGTTTGAGTTGATTTACGAAACAATAATAATTTTAAGCACAAACTTCCCTTTTTAGTGGAAAAAAGTGACCTCTTCTGGCTTACAAAGAAATTAGACAACTTTTCTTGCCTAATTATACTCATTATACTTAATCCTTGGTAGGTATTCTGAGGCCTCATGACCATGTACATAGACAACAAAGGAAATATCCAGCTGGCCGCAGCAGTTAACATAAAAGTGAAAAGTCACAAAACATGTTGACCTTGATGCTTGAGTTATTATGCACCCTTCTTTCAAAGCCATGTTTTATTCCTGCCATTACTCAAATTTGCAAGTTTATGGAATATGTGACACTGAGTTAATGGGACCCGAAAGGAAAACGGATAACTAAGAAATAAAGGAGTAGCGGGCTATGTTTAGGCCATAAATAATCATGTGCAAATGGAGGACATGCATCATTATTCAGCAGCCTAAGCTTTAGGGTTATGGAATGCCCAGCATCTGTGAAGGCTCACAAAAGGGGGGAGGGCGTATATAAACCTCTCCAGCCCCAGGCAAAATAGCGGTTCTAGCTGTAAGGGAGCAGGAGGAATCAGCAACACTAACCTGTGTCAGGGAGGCAAAGAAGAAGTGGAGGCGCCTCTGAACCAATTAGTGGAGCTACAGACAGGGGCACACCCCTGGCATGTTGCTCTCCTGTGGCAGTGTGGGTGCATGCCATTCCTATTGTAAGGCACTATGGCTACATGGCCAGCATTTAGCCCGAGGACTTTAGTTTTGCTGTCAGGACAGTATTGAGCAGAGCAGCTTGCTGTTTTAGGCAATGCCAGCAATGATTGTTCAGGTGGTTGGGAAATACCAATCTGTTGCCCTGCAGCTGCTGTGCTCGGCCGTTACTAGCAGGTGCGTCGCTATTCTTAATTGTTCATTTAGTTTTATATCTGGAATTTGTCTTCCCTGGGTTTACACTGAGCTAAGTTCCATGTTCCTTTCCTCTCCTGCCACTGAAATTGAAATGGTTTAATTGCAGATTTAGAGTGTGTGTGTGTGTGTGTGTGTGTGTGTGTGTGTGTGTAAACACACTTCTTAATTTCCTAGTGTCTGTGCTGTGAAATGGCACCAGCCTAGTTCTTACGGTAATTCAGAGGACATGCATTTTATTAGCTTGGTGCCTGCTGTATTTTCAGGGTTCATCTGCTAAAGACATCTGGGTCTGTAGGGCTGTTTGCAAAATACTGTACTGAATTTTTTTATATGTGCTGTTTGCATTTTCTTTAAAGCTAATTGGCAGTCTGCCTGAGGGAGAAACATATTAGTGACATTACTTTTGAAGATAACTGGGCCTACAGGGATATCTACTGTCCAGAAATAGGGCATGCGTCACATTACTTATAAATCTAAGCATCCTAGTGCTTGCCCCAACTTTTCTGCCCTGTAACTAACAACTCAGCCATCACCCTTTATACCACATATCAATTGTGAGGTAGGTAAATGTTGTTATACCCACATTTATATGGGTGAACGGAGGCAGAAAGAAATTAAGGCCTCCATTTTCAGAAGCGGCATCTAATTCTGGGTTGCCTCCATTTTTGGATGCTCAGATTCAGCAACCTGGGGCCTGATTTTCAGAGGTGCCAAACAACTGCAGCTCCAGCTGACATCAGTTGGAGTTGTGGGGACCACCTGAATATCAGGCCCTTGCAGTCTTAAGCTCAGCATCCAAAAATGGAGGGACCCTACATTTGATGCCCCAGTGACATGAATGCAGATCTTTACTGTGGCTTCAGATCACATCTTGAGTGACTTGCCTGAGGTTACACTCTGAGTCAGTAAAACAGCTACAGCTAAAGTCCCCTGGCTTTATCCATTTGCCATCTCTCCCTTTCCTCTTTGGACTCATGTTTAATATTATGCTGAAATTATCACCAGCGAAAGGGATTTTAACTGTGTGGCAGTATCTCATTGCTTCTATCACTTACATGTTTCCAAGTTTTCATCCTCCGTATCCACATATTTTTAAAGAATATTAATAGAACTACTCGTCAAGCAATGGTACATTGCGGCTTCTGATATGTATAATTTACATAAATTATTTTTAAACAAAATAAAATCCTCCACAGGAGCATAAAATTAAAGTTGGAATGCGATGGAGTGAAAATGATTATTTATTGTTATGATAGCGTAAAAGATTGGATTTAAATAGGTGATGGCATTTAAAGGCTTTCCCCATTTATCCTTCTCCTGTGTGTTCTTGGCAGTAGGGAAAAGAGCACAGAGATGGGACATGGAAGAAGGAAATGAAAGGAGTATCAAGATTGGACTCATTGGGGGAACAGAAGAAATAATTGGGAATGCAGTAGGAGACAAGTCTTGAAAGCGTGTCCAGGTTGTGCTGTGCCTTGAAGGGGAGAATGTGAAGTTAGAACTCTATGTGGTATTTTAAGAGTTGCCAGTAGATGAATGCAAGGCGGGGGGGGGGGGAGAAGAGGGGGTGATCTAACATGATCAGATCACTGAGCAAGGAAAATAACCTTTGCAGTCATGTTCTGGATGGATTGGTACAGGCAATGTACATATCTAGAGGGCTAGAATGTAGTAAGTTGCAGTAGTCAAGATGGGAGAGGCTATGGCATGGACAAGCATTTTGGCCACATGGGCAAGAAAGAAGATCAGATTTTTTGTGTGTGTTGTGAAGGGGGGAAAAGGCAGCAGGGTTTGGATATGGTGGGAGATGAAAAAGAAAGAGTCAGAGATGGTTGCAATCCTGGACAACAGTGGAGGATGCTGGTGCTGTCAATTGCCAGAGAATGGGGAAAGCGGAGAGGGTTTAGAAGAGAATATATTATATGTCTCTGATATTATCATTATAGCACCAAACTTGTTAATCTGCACTGCTGGCTGGAAGATCCTTTGGGAAGCACGTCTCTGAATTTTGAAAGCATTTTGCAGGAATACTTTTATTCCTTTCAGAGACTTCACAACTACAGATATTACTAAAGATGAACACACCAGTAGGAATCTTTGAGTTCGTGAAGGGGTCCCATTGTGAATTAATCAGATACTTTTCCCACAAGTGGTCATTCTGTTTAATAATGCTGACTGGAAGACAAATGGACCAGAAGAAATAATACGTACAGAGAATTCCTCAGATGAATCTTGGCATTTATGCAGTAGGGGAGCTCATCTTCTGTGCACTTCAAGTAGTGCAGTGCCCTCCTGTGTATCATTACAGGATGGGAGCCTTACTAATGCAGTCCACTCTGCTAGCCCAATTAAGGAAGCTCTTTTGCTCGTTCTTGTGAACCTTAGAGGGGAGCCTGGTGCTGTAGAAAACTTTAAAAACCTCTTGCATAATGTTTCCTGTATGAACACCTACTAGCCTGACGTGGTAGGTAATATTATACATCCCACAGATGAAGCCTCATCCCCCAACCCAGGTTACATTTTCAGAGGTCTTTTTTTTTTAATTAAAGCTCTTTGTGGGAATTTCTTCAGTTAATTTAGAATTACAGCTGCTGATGTGATTCATATAAACTTTATATTAACCACATAACTAAGGCACGGCCATTGAAAAATCTCTGGAAGGTTGGAAAAGATTGTAATGATCAGCTAAGGTAACATATGTACATTTTCTGCTACCTTTGCAGGCCCCAATTCTGCACTATAGAAGCATAGCAATCTTCCCATGTGGATCGCCATGCAAGATTGAAGCTATACTTTAACTGGATGTATAATGTCAATATTGACATGTGAGAATTCACCTTACTTAGTCTAGTATCCACCATAACTCTGACTCCAAAACTTACTTGTAAACCCTTCCAACATATGCACCACTAATATATGTGCTTCTTTGACTGTATAAACTACATGTCATAGTGATACATATATTGAAAGCGTTGCATGTCTTGTCAATGAATATCAAAGGCTATTCTTGGAATATGTACTGTATGATTTCACATATCAGCATTGGTTCCCAGTGGTCATGCTGTAGTTACATATTTTGCACATGGACCATATGAATTACATCAGCAATCTTAACTCTTTGATAACCAAGTTTTTTGTAGGTAAACTGTATAATTTAGTTTAAGTACAGTTGGTTAATGAATGAGTTGTTGACCACATTTCAGTCTTATTTGTATTTTCAGCTCTCTGTCGGAGGGCCTCAGTGATCTTCTCCTTAATAGTTGACAGCTTATTGTCAGGAAAATGCCATCTGTGTCCAAATGCCCTTATGTTCCACTTGGAATCTATCACTGATTTTCATCATGATTTGTGTAGTAACTAATGATCTTCACTTTTTATTGATCTAACAGCTGTTGACATTTCTAAGCTAGCGCACATTGCTGTAGTGGGTTTGAGCTACTTCTGTAATCCAGCTTCAATATTGAAAGTCGTCCCTTAATGGCAGAAAATCAGACGGGCAGTGCAGAAGTGGATTCGTTTACCTAGAGGCCTCCAACTGTGACATCAGCTCTCACGTTCACTAGTTTGGTATCTTCACTTCTTAAAAACAAAATTGGAATGGCAAAGCAACTGGCCAGGGAATAGTCTTGTTCTATCAAGTGCCATAGGGCTAAAGGGATTTCATATACTGCATTTTGCAGACCTTTTGCTACCGTGTACCAGCTGCTGCCTAGCTTCCAGGTCACGAGCCTCCAGCACCACACAGTGCAACAGTTCTTTATAGCTTGGATCAATCTTGCATCCAGGTCCTGGCACAATACAGATAATTTGCTGCTGAGTGTGTGTTCTTTACTTCGTACAACAGACATCTTTGTGAAGTGTTTTTCTCAACCTCATTAAAAGCATGCAATTAGCTAAAGATGCCTCATTTGCAACCAGGCATATGCCTAGTTGAGCCTAGATCAAAACTGTCTGCTACCAGCTCTCCTTCATCCAGGAAACCAGTTGAATTTGTAACTTCTTACCCAGCTACGGCACGCTTCATTGCCGTAAATGCCTGGTGTTCAAACACTTTTCTGTCTCATTAAATTGTCTATATTTTCATCAGATTTAGTGCTCTAGGGATTTGACCGTGGTTTTAAGTTCTCTAGTTGGTGGGCTGTTTAAAAGATTAAAAATTGTATTTGTTATTTATTGATCTGCACGTATATATAAAATGTGGTGCTTAGCTCTGAAGAATGGTTCTTGAGCTGCTTAGTGTGTGTATTCACTCTAAGTTCAACTGCTTTACTGCAGTTCCAGGATTGTTTTGGGATCAGTAGAACCTCAAGTAACATTTATTGTGTTCTTTAACTTTTTAGGAGTTTGTCCAGCTCTCCAAAAGTCTGATGAATGACCCCACTTTGGAAAGAGAAATTGTGACAAAGGCAAAAGCGTATGTGAAGAAACACCATTCATGGGACGGTGAAAGAGAGGCCTATCAAAATCTTGTCCTGAGACTCCAGTGAATCATTGGGTATCAAATGTGGAAACTGATCTTATTCTGTATCACTTTAATGGTGACACTGTAATCAGATTATTTTAAAGAAAAAAAATTCACATATTATGGACATATTGTTCCACTCGACTTTGCCCAATTTACAAACATACTGCATCAGACCGGTAGTCCATCCAATTCACCATCCTGTTTCCAGTGGTGGGTGGCACCAGTGAAATCAAGAAAATGTCGATTTCTTAATATTGTTGGATCATATGGGCCTCAAAAGAGGGCTATTTCTTGTGCACGGGGTGGATTTCATCCACAGTGAACTCATTCAAACTCAGTTACTGTGTTGTAGCCTGACAAAGCTAATGGGGATTAAGGCATTTACACTCAAATTTAATTAATCTGAATTTATTCAGATATATGTCAATGATAAACATAATGTTGTAAGAATGGGTTCATCTCTATTTTGAATGATCAAACATATAAATACATTAAGCATCTTAGCCAGGCCTACATGATCTAAATTTTAAAGGGGGAAGATCATAAATTAATCACATGACTAGCACTTTTATCAAGAATGGAACTGGCTGGAGCTAATGAGAAATACAGACATTGATGCTTTCTAGCATGAAAAATTGTACTCACTGTTTGCTGTTTACATATTCTACTTTATTTATGAATTATTGGAAGACAGCAACTACCTCTTAAAAATTACCAAACTTCAGGGACCTCACAAATGGTGAATGTTCTTACAAAAGATGGATGGAGGCTATAATAAGGAGCAACGATGTAATTTGGTACTTTTGTCATGAGTGACTCTCAGGAGTTATTATTGTGAACTTAATGTAACAGGATATTGTATTTTAAGAAGAGCTACTAATTCCCACATGAAGCCTAAACCAATCATTATTGACTGCTCAATGGTTAAAGTAATATCTTGGTTTTCCACAATCTGGTGTCAAAGAAGGCTGCTATTTCTAAAACACGCAAAGTGTTTATAATTTTTAAACATCTGTTGTTGGGAAACTATAGTTGCTATCTATGGGCCTGATCCAACCCCCACTGAAGCCAGTGGGAATCTTTCCATTGACTTTAATGGGCTTTGCATCACCCCCTATTTGTGTTAATGAATTTACTGTGCATGTTGGTTTTCCAATTGACCTCTTGGTTGTGTTGCAAACGTTTAGTCAGCAACCCTGAAGAAAACGAGTAATTTTAGTATCCTTCATTCACTTCTGAGACCTTTTCTAATTTTCTATGGTAATATATTTGGAGTGGTTTGACTCAGTTGGTACTGTCCTCAATAGCATGGGACATTGCAAACCATGGGGGACAAAACTGGAGTGACTTCAAGGGTTATAACTGCGATGCTCTTTCTATAGATGTTCTCTTGCTCTTATGGTTTTTGGTAAAAAACAGCCTGGCTCAAAGGGGAAGGAAAATCATCTATTATGATAGAAATGGAAAAAAAGGAGAAGTCGATAGCAATGCATATAAATTAGAAACTAGAAAATATAGAAAATTAATAAGGGAAGCAAAAGGATACAAGGAGAAATCTGTGGGCAGTACAGTCAAATAAAAATAAGTTTTTTCAATTATATAACGAACAAAAAGAATCTTAACAGTCTTAGATATTGGTTCATTACTATATGGATATGGTAGACCAGTAAATAATACAGAAAAAGCCAAAGTGTTCAATCCATATTTCTGTTCTTATTTGAGAAACAAGAGATGATGTATTTATATCATATGATGATAGATTTTTCCAATCACAGTAACTAAGGATGATGTTAAACAGTCGCTAAGGATGATGTTAATAAGTCTTGTCAAACTAACTTCATATCACTTTTTGATGAGTTTGGTTAATAAAAGTAATAGTGTTGATGTAATATTCCTCGGTAAGGTATCACACATCATCTGGATTAATAAACTAGAATGATGCAAAATCAACATGGCATACATTAATGGATTAAAAAGTGGTTACAATGATAGGTCTCAACATTTAATTGAAAACTGGAAATTATCATTGAGCAGCTATGGGGGTCCACAAGGATCGGTTTTTGGCCCGATGCTAACATTTTTAATCCATGACTTGGAAACAAACATATAATAATTACTGATAAAGTTTGCAGATGACACAAAGATTGGGTGAGTGGTAAATAATTAAGAGGACAGATCGCTGATAGAGAACAGTATGGATTGCTTGGTAAACTGAGCACAGGCAAACAATATGCATTTCAGTATGGCTAAGTATAAGGCCATACAAAGAATACAAAGGAGCAAAGAATGTAGGCCATCCTAAAAGGATGGCCAACTCTATTCTGGGAAGCAGTGCCACTGAAAAAGACATGGGCATCATGGTAGATAATTAGCTGAACATGAGTTCCCAGTGTGGCCAAAGGGCTAATGCAATCCTTGGATGTATGAATGGAAATTCTTGAGTAAGAGTAGAAAGTAATAGTAATGCTACCTCTGTATTTGGCACTGGTGCGACTGCTGCTGGAATACTGAGTCCCCAGTTGAAGAAGGATGTTGATAAATTGGAGAGGGTTCAGAGAATGAGTCAAGGACTGAAAAAAAACATTCCTTATAGTGAAAGACTTACGCTAAATAGACTCAGCTCCTTATCAGAGAGAAAGCTTAGGGGGTGACTTGATAGTCTATAAGTACCTACATGTGGAACAGAAATTTCATGAGCACTCTCTTCAGTCTGCCAGAAAAAAGGTATAACAAGATCCACTGGCTGTAGGTTGGAGTTCGAGCAATTCAGACAGGAAATAAGGTGCAAATTGTTAATAGTAAGAATAATTCCTCATTGTAACAACTTTGGAACCTCCATTGTGGTGGATTCGCCATTAGTGGCAGTTTTTAAAATCAGACTGGATGGTTTTCTTAGAGAGATGTAGTTTAACCAGTGCTATTGGACTTGAAGCAGGAACTAATACAGGGAAGTCCTATGGCCTGGAGGAATTCAGACTAGATGATCACAATGGTCCCATGAAATCAATTATATAAATCTCTCTCTGGGGGCAGTTTGCCACCACCTAGATGCTGAGAAATAATTATGTCAGCATGAGTTCTGAGTTTAATGGCCACCAGCCACCACATATTGATTAACACATTTTAAACCTGCAAATGAATCTTGACCTATCAGTTACTCCTGGCCACTTTTATTTCAGACTGTAGGCCCAACATTGCTGTGGGCTACGCCATTGCCAGCCATTGGCGACGTAGCTCTGCAGGCCACGGTCTCTCTTTTAGCCAGTCCCCCACTTCTTCCACAGGAAGTTAACTCCTGAAGGAGGAATTTAAGAGGAAACTCTTCCAGGGAACCACAAGGAGGTATATGCTCAGGTGGTATAAATGGACATCGTTCCACTGACTTCCAGTCTCCCAGAACCAGCTCTCACAGGACTTCCCTGTCTGTATTTTCTTGATCCTCCACCTGCACTACTGTGACCTATTATACACTGTTTTCTGCTCCTTCCTACAACACACGTCTTTTGACAAATATGCAGAGGCATGGTCATTAAAACAAAAACGCGGGCTGGAGTTCAGCTCCACCGCTAAGTACTGAGCTAATGGTGTGATGATTAGAAAACTTGTTTTAAATGCAACACACTTAATTGCCAAATATCAAGCAACTTTACGCCTTGACAAATTGTACCTGAATATGCCATTTGCAGTACTTCCAGCAAAAAATGTGTTCAAGTAAGAAATTCTGTTACACCCACAAAACGTAATTAACATGCAATTTTTCATGCAGTATTTAATCTATACATATGAAAAATGCATCCGGGAATAACCGTGCAGAAAATGAAAACAAACAACCCTGCTGAAACATATGTATTAAAAACTAACCCAAGTTGTACTGACAACAGCACTTTGGCCTATTTTATACAATCATCCAGTGACACTGTTCAGTGATCACTGGCATTCAATTTAGATGCCATTCATCACCTAACTTTTCTTGGGAGCAGTAAAACCATGTCTAGCTAAGATTAGGAAGCTAAGGGCTACAGTATTTACAAGGGGCTATTTTTCAGTCACAATAAATGTGTATTTATATACCCGACTCCATACATGTTTTGCACTTTATCCAGCCTTTTATCCAAGGATTACAAATACTCATTAAGCCTCATAATCCCCCTGTGAGGTAAATATTAGACCCATTTGACAGATGGATAAACTAGGGCACAATGGACTTTTCATGTGACCTTAATTAATTTTAAAACAGCCAAACTCATTTTACATGCAACATTAATCACTTTTGACCCGAGGCCTTCTTTCCTTCTACTCCCATCCTTATGCTAGACTCTTGGCTTCCTCTTTCCAAAGCCATTTCCTTTACCCTGTGAAGTCCTGCAACTGAGGCCAGCCTCAATTTAGTAACAGCTATGGCTCCAAAATGATTTGCTCCAATTCCTGTCCCAGGAAAACTCACACTGAGTATTATCCCTGTGGCTGGTACTGTATTTCAGGACCTCAATATGTACAGTTAATTAATCCAATTAGGTACACCCCAGGAGGCACTATGACTCAGACACAATTCTTTCCCTGCTCCCTTGCTCCCAGGGGTTAGTAATTTACTTTTGGCCTATACCAGTAATCAATTACTACTCTCTCCTCCCCTCCAACATTGGCTCAGATACTTTGGCCAGCAAATGGAGGACGTAGATCTAATCCTCTATCTATTCTCAACTCCAATTCTGGGGAGGGAGCAAGCAGGTGAGTAACCCCACTTACCCCTGGGTGTAAAGTCCCAATAGCCTGCATAAGATCTTACTCAGAATTTGAATTGTGCAGCCTCAGCGCCATCTAATAGTTCTAGCAGCTTCAGCACCAGAATATGAAATGGTTCTTAAAACAGCAATATCGCCCTGATAGAATTGGGGAAATTCTTCACATACAGCTCCTTAAGGGTTTAAAGAGAGCAAAAGTCGAGCTTTCCTGTTCAGATATGGCTCATTACAGTAATGTGCAAGGAGTTAAAAGCCAAACAAAATAAAATGGTCTCTCCCACGGAACCAGAGTATTAAAAGGGCTGTGAGGAACAGCAGCACTTTCCGTAAGTGTTTTAATACACGAGGGCTCTTTGGGGAGACAGGCTTCAACTATAATTGATGTCTCATGGCACTTAGAGAGTTAACATTTTAAATTTGGCCTTCCAAAGTGGCAAAAGTTAACAATTCTACTGAGCAGTTGTCAGTTTATCAGAGATGCCAAATGTCTGTAAGACTCGTACATGTTAAATCTGACATTTTGCAGTAGGCTGGATGGCTCAGTGGATTAATCACAGCCCTTTGGGATGCCACTTTCAATCCAAAATTGACCGGAGTGATTTAAAATCTTAATGGATGGCTCAGAGCTACCAAATTAGCCAAAGGTAGTTACTTTCTGATCTCAAGGAGACAAGCTCTTTTCTCTTGCTATTAAGCTAGTTCAAACATCAGAGCTTGAAAAAAAAAAAATCAGAGGAAGATGTTAAACTCTATTTTAAGACTTAAAAGCTCTTGGTGCTTCTTCTTCATATGTAATTTGCCATCAGCTTAACCTGAACATCAAGTGAACTAACAAATGTCACAATTAGACCCTTTCTGCTAATTGAATGTGAAAATTTGATCAATCTTTGCCCTCTTTTCCATGGCTTAATCTTACCTGATGCTATCTTTTCTGTTGTGTAGTGGGGCTTGTAGCTTGTTCTCTGTCCCTTTCTCGCCCTCTTTTTAATCTTTTGGTCAAGAGCAGTTCTTCAGGAAAATAAAGAAACATTTTTGTCAGAGGCTTGTCCTAAGGGATGGGTGCTTCCATGTGGAAATCAATCATTTAATGGCTCAGTGGGATCTGAGCATTTTTTTCATTAAGTTGTCCAGAGTAATTTCATCACCCGGAATTTATTCCACTTCCGTCTTCTGCTCTGTCTGGTTGGTCCGAGTCTAGTTGCTTTAATATTGAAAGTTTAGACTCTAACCACGAGTGGATTTCTGCTGCCTATTGCAGGAGACTGCCTGCTGTATCGGTTTGAGGATGTAGCCCAAGTATTCATAGTTACTGGAGGCACATGTGGTTCTTCCCAGAATTGTCCAAAGTTAAGGCCCCAAGGCTGAAGACATATAACTTCACATTAAAATGGGATGCTAACATGTAAAGTTATGCAGG
This sequence comes from Terrapene triunguis, assembly GCF_002925995.2. NCBI lineage: Eukaryota > Metazoa > Chordata > Testudines > Emydidae > Terrapene > Terrapene triunguis. Next base: position 10,727,073 of record NW_020664585.1, read on the forward strand.
GGCTTAAACGTTTGCAGAACTGGGGCCTAACATTTTAAGGATGTTAATGTAAGAGATAACAATACATTGCTTTTACTCCTGTTGAGTGGCACCTTATAGCCCACGGTCATTTAAGTCAATGAGACCCGGGAGTAAGGTAACATTCAGTGTAAGGGCTTCACATTCTGGCCCACAATTTGTAACAGGGTTTAAAACAAGCTTGCATTGGCTGAGCATCGGCTGTCGTTTAACTCTTTAAGGACTGTATGGAAGATCAGCTAGGAAAAATGTCCCTTGTGCCACATGCCAAGAAACCTGCCAGGTAAGAGGAGGCTGGACAAGTTTAAGAACAGTTTTCTGATCTATCTGAATGTTACCAATAGGTGACCTACATATTCAACGTGCTCTAATACCATGTCAACCCTCTTACCGACATCCCGAGAACCTGGGATAGCCCCTTTCCAAGCAGGTTTACAAACCTGACACAAGTCAGCTTGGTGATTACATTTACTGTTTTATGCTGATTATAATGGTTAGTGGTTTAGTCTTGGAAGGTGCTAAAGGGTAGCCGGGGCGTATTATTAGTCTCTTGTTACCGCCTGCATCCTCCCCACTTTGCTGTTACAACATGTGTGTCCCTGCAACAGTCATTTGTCTGAATGAAACACCAGGATGTATTTAGGATTGCACTGGAGCAGGAAGGCTCCCAGCCATAGCTGCCAAGGTAAAGCCTTCGGCACTGGAAGATTTCTTGCCTTTTTACTTATTCTTTGCTCAAGCCTTTTCAAAACAGAACCATTACTGCCACTACGGCAGTGTGACCAGGGGAAATCTGTGGGCGGTAGAGTCAAATAAAAAGAAGTTGCAGCCAGGGCCGCCCAGAGGGGGGGGCAAGTGGGGCAATTTGCCCCAGGCCCCGGACCCCACAGGGGCCCCTATGAGAATATAGTATTCTATAGTATTGCAACTTTTTTTTATGGAAGGGGCCCCCGAAATTGCTTTGCCCCGGGCCCCCTGAATCCTCTGGTAGCCCTGGTTGCAGCCTGTAAAGAGTTAACAGGTCCCTGTCTGGTCATATGGCCGTTCAGCAGAGTATAAAATGAAGGGAAGCTGGGTCACTAACAGGAGAGGTCTGTCTTCTCCACTCCTACCTGCCTGAATCAGGGAAAGCCTCAGGGAATTATTGCCCAGTGTTTTTCAGTCGATTTGCTTTTGTTTTGTGGATAATAAAACAAGCCCTGAGGAAATGGCCTTAAGAGGACTGATGCTTGGAGCTTTACTTCCCTTCCCCAGCTGGTGAAACTACCTGTCCATTTACAAGCAGGTTTTACAGTGGTACTGCTTGTTTGTCTGACTATCCAACCCTCCAGAGACTGCTGTTTCTGTGGCTCTGGAATTCTCCCAGGATCCCGCAGTGGATGACTAATAGCAAAATAGCCACTAAATCCTCTTCAGCAGCCACAGCTGCTATGGAGGCCAGCCCAAGTGATGAGCCGCACAGAAAGGCATCTGAGGTAAGCATCTGTGTGGCCTCTGATGAGCAGAAGGCCTCTGTGACGGATCAGGGGACAGATGAAACTCAGCCACAGAGGGAGGTGCAGCTACTCGAGAGGCAGACTGAAGAGACAGGGCCTGATTCTCCTCTCACACTGGTGTCACTCCATTGACTTCACCTGAGTTACTCCAGATTTACACCAGCGTAACTCTGATTAGAATGTACCCCACAGAGAAAAATAACCAAAGACAAAATATCTGGGTTATGCTGACCGGGCTGAAAGTACTGAGTGGGGACACTACAGTGAATTTCTTTATCAAACGGTCACTTAATCTTCTGCAGCTAGAATTTGGTCACTGTGCTCTGGTAGCCAGAGTACCAAAGTAAATACATCGCTGTCCTCCAAGATTACTCAGCCCCATTATGCAAAGGGCCACTCTTGAGCTTCTGGCAGCTTAAAAAACAAGCTGAAGGAAAATGTCATGCTCGGGAAAGATGCTGGCTTGGCACCCCTGGAGAGTATACACCAGCTTTACCCCACATTATCACGCTAACTTGCCTCAGCCCTGTCTGAGGTTCGCCTCTCCATTGGAGAAGGTAATTAGCACTCCAGAGGCACTCGGGCTGGATCTCTCTGCTCACACCAGCAGCAAAGTTGCCAGTTAGTGCCAACTAAGGTGGTAGAGTTTTCTGTGCGATATGGATGCCTGTCCGATAGGAACTGGACTGAGACTACCATCTCCTTGCCTACAGGCCACTGGGGAGCTTGACAGATGGTAGGGATTTGACCCTATCGGCATTTTAACAGGTCTACGGAAGCAACAATCTAAATGCACCAAGCCACACTCCACCCCATCGTGTGCACTGCCAACATTTTTAAAGCTAATCCCCATTTTAACTAGAAAGGCTGCCCATTGGCCTCTTGGAGACGACATATTATGAATAGCAGCTGCTAAGTCTAATGGGAAATGCATTCACATTTCCTGTTTGAAAATCGCAACCCCAAGCACCAAAGAGTTAACTGAAATGGCAAGATGCATTCATTAAAACCCATGCAATTCTAAGTCTACGTGAGGCACAGCTAGCCTCTGCAGAGCGGACAGTGGGGTGGTTCCAGAAAGGCCAGTAGGTTGTTACGCTAGAACAAACTGACTCTTGAGGAGCACAGCCGAAGTGGCAAATTGCCATGGACAACCTTCTGAGGCAGGAGTCATGAGAAAGAGAGAGGGATGAAGGGGCAGACGCCCTCCAGCGGAGGTGGGCAGGAATGGATTCCAAGCACATTCAGTACGTTGGGTGATGAATACGCTTAATATTAATGGTGCTGGATGTATCACAAATCTCTGGGAGGAAGAAATCCTCCTGCCTATCATGGCACAAAGTTTAGACCAGGACTTAGAAAGTTGAAGCTTGGAATCAGCATGGGGATGAACACTCCATGAAGCTGTAGGTTTAGAGCAGTGTTTCTCAAACTGGGGTTGCCACTTGTGTAGGGAAAGCCCCTGGCGGGCCGGGCCAGTTTGTTTACCTGCCCCGTCCGCAGGTCCGGCTGATCGTGGCTCCCACTGGCCGCGGTTCGCTGCTCCGGGCCAATGGGGGCTGCTGGAAGCGGCGCGGGCCGAGGGACATACTGGCCGCCGCTTCCAGCAGTTCCCATTGGCCTGCAGCGACGAACCACAGCCAGGTAAACAAACCGGCCCGGCCCGCCGGGGGCTTTCCCCGCACAAGCGGCGATCCCAGTTTGAGAAACACTGGTTTAGAGTCAGGAACTGACTGCCTAGAGCCCCAGGTGAACATCACTACTTTATTGCCTGGAGATAGGGATGGGAGGGGTTACACAATACACAGTACCAGAAACCTTTCAGACAAGCAACTGGTTGAGAAGCCACAAGAAATGACTGCCGCTGAAGTAAGAAACCTCTCTCTATTATGTTATGAACCACATGGGAAAGTAGAGTTTTCCCTTTTCATTTTTGTGTGTGCGCACACCCATCACAATGAAGTATCTAGGTGCAAGGTTTCAAAGGAAAGCTCTGTGATTTTTACTGCTGCCTTGAGGTGACGGCAGAAATATTAATTTAATCAGGCTACCTATGTTAAAAATGACAAAGCAGTATTTAACCAGCCCTGAAATCTGCTCCGAGCCTCTATTAATACTGACCGTGCAACTGTATAATCCACGGGTGCAACCATTTTAATGGTAACTCCAAGGTGAAACAGGCTGCGATGCCATGCATCAAGGTGCTGTCGGAAAATTACTGCTGCAGCCAAAGACACAGAGTACAGCAGGAAATGTCCACAGCTATTTGTAGGGAAGGTGGAGTCTGTATTTTTTCTGTGGGTTTTTGCTTCTTTGATTTTTCCATTTTTAAAAATACACTAAAAATGAAAAAAAAAAAAAATAGAAAAAACTCAGTGCTTTTTGATAGAATCTGCAAAAAGAACAGGAGTACTTGTGGCATCTTAGAGACTAACACATTTATTAATAAATTTATTAAACTTTATTTATAAATGTGTTAGTCTCTAAGGTGCCACAAGTACTCCTGTTCTTTTTGCGGATACAGACTAACACGGCTGCTACTCTGAAACCTTTGATAGAATCTGTAATTTTTCCTAGGGATTTTGTTTGTTCAGTTCAGTTAATAAAATATTGAACAGGAAACAGAGAGGGTTCCCTTTAGTTGAAGAGAAATGTGGAAATCTGCTGTTGCCTGCATCTCTGAGCCTCCAGCCTCGACATGTGTCACCAGTCTGACAGATTGGCTGGATCCTGCTTTGGTATTTCATATTTATTTTTTATCCAGAGAGATATTCTAGATATGGGCCCCGATACTGCGAAGACTTATGCATGGTGCTTAACTTTGTGGTTTGTGAGCAGTGGCACAAGGGCACTCACCGGGTGTAAAGTTGAGTGGGCGTGGAAGTCTTTGCAGGATCAGGACCATGATTATGTTTTTGCACTGGCTCAAGTGACTAGAAACCATTTCCTGTTCCACTGTAGCCTTCACATCAGTGGGTACTGCATTTGGGGACTTACATCCATACCCATTTATGTTAGATGCTCTCAGGCACCACAGAAGTGATGTAAGATTTATTTAGGAAAGAAGAAAATAAAGACGTAGCGGTGAAACAGCTATTGGACTTTCTCTCATAAGCTGTTAAGTAACACGGGCACTGTTTTCTCTGTAGCATCTTCTGAATGTTGCCTGCAAATGCCTCACTCAGTCTGTTCCTAACTATTTTTAGCACAGCTAAAAGTCCCCCAACGGAACATAATTATCTCAGCCAGAGATGTCAGGAGAGCTTAGAGCTGAAGTAGGTGTCTCCCTGCTCAAAATATTAAAATCACTATGTGTGTTAAAAGCAGGGCCGGCTCCAGGCACCAGCTTACCAAGCAGGTGCTTGGGGCGGCCACTTCGGAGAGGGGCGGCACGACCAGCTGTTCAGTGGCAATTCGGCGGACGGTCCCTCACTCCTCCTCGGAGCAAAGGACCTCCCACTGAATTGCCACCGCAGATCGCAATCGCGGCTTTTTTTGTTGTTGTTGTTGTTAGGCTGCTTGTGGCGGCCAAAACCCTGGAGCTGGCCCTGGTTAAAAGCAAAGTTACCGCACAGAGTTTTTATACAGAAATTTGAGAATTCTGTTGAACTAGTGGGAGAGATTTCTGCACTGTCTCTATTGTGGAACAGAATAAGTCACATGAACCCACTAGACTTTAACTTTCAATCCTTAGGACTGAGCAAAATAAATCAGTTTTAAATAAAGCCCCGTTGCTTCACCCCTTGGAGGGGACGCGGCTAAAAGTGCCTATTAGCGCTAATGCAATAACATTAAAAAACAAGCAGTTCACCCTAGGACACAGAATCAGCCTACAATCATCTCCACTGGTTTGGAGCTACCATTAGGAAGCCCACACGTAGGCACTCACCCTCTTTGATGTTATTCATGAAAGTCCAAGGATTCTCATGCAAAGCTTATTTGAAATCGCATTAGCAGGAGGCATTAGCGCTCCAGGCCATTGATTCTGACATCACTTAAAAAGGGCAGGTAACAGCTGGGCCACCCCGGGAGGAGTGAAAAAGACAAGTCGGTCCATGACCCTGACCCCAAACATGTTGCTGTGGCATTCTGTTAAGTCGTCTGTCTCCCAGAGTTTGGATTGCACACACTGCAGGGGAATGTTTACCTTAAAAAGAAATTCCGTTTGCATAGCGTGTTTCCTGGCAGTTGTAAAATTCATCATGATTAGGTTTATATCTGAGCGTATGTAGATATTAAAACCGAATCTATGTTTACAGCCTAAATTATCTGATAGGCTCCCACTTAAAAAGCCACTAACTTTTAAAAGGTGACAATTCTTACAATATTGCCTCATTTTTGGAAGGAAGGCATGGCCCAGTGGAGACCCTGGGGGCGAGAAATTCCAGGCTCACTAGTTTACGGCAAGTTGCTTTGGCCAAAAGTTTCAAAGGTGCCCAACTTGAGCGAGCTAGGGCTCAATTTTCAGATGTGCAGCACCTCTGACCGCCCACTGACTCTGACAAGACTTGTGGATAGAAATGTAGGACCCCGATAGATCATCTAGTCCAGTCCTCTGCACTGAGACAAGACTAAGTATTATGCTCAACCTCTCTCAAAACCAGACCCTATGTTTTGTAAAGGGACCGCTCAGTGCAACAAAAATAATACTTTACTCACAGGACAGAAGGGTGTGGGAGCCTGCTGCTTTATTCAACTGCATCACAACAAACAGAGTGGGGGCAAGGTGGAAACTCCCCTTAACAAAACAGGAAGTAAGAAAGGAGAGGATTATGGCTCCTCCTCTAATAGTCTGGGTAAACCAGTTAACACCATGACGACCCCTTTACTACATCATGAGTCTCAAGCTGGTCATCCAAAATTAGTGACCACCTTTAAACTTGTGGGTCTTAATTTCTCCACCTCTTCCATAAGGGTAAAGATACACACTTCTCTACATGGGTCTTTGGAGATGAGAAGAGCTAGAGTGATACGTACCACTGTTGTATTAGTATTTACTTCTAATAACATCAACCACCAGGGTACCCACCGCGATAAATCAAAGGGTCAGTTTCTGTTCCTGGATTCACATATGCAACCCCATGGATTTTGGCTGGGTTGCAAGGTCTAACGGAGGATAAAATTAGGTCCAGTACAATGGCTGCAGGTACCCATTATTCTGTGAAACTCGTTAATTCTCTAAAGCAGCTAAGTGTTGTTCATTGTATTTCAAGAGGTGCATTAGTATGAGAAAAAAACCCACCATGTTGAGCTGGATAATATGCCCCGTTATTTTGTTAACACAATAGAGGAACCCATAGTTCTCTTGGCACTGATGCTAAATGAACGGTAAGTTCACGTTATCTGAAAGAAAAAGTAAAAATAAGTGCTAACAATGAGAATAAATCAGACCACAAGATTATTTGCAAGTCTCTGGTAAAAATGTTTTAATCAACTAACTCAGCTGTAACCACAGGGAACTGCTTCAGAGGTTAAGATTGCAGTTCAGTATTCTAGTGAAAAAACATACGGAATTATTCAAAACATGCAATTTCATTCCTATTTCTTGGCTCAGATCAAAAGCTGAAGATGACACGCACGGTTTTTGTCTTCCTTCCCCACATGTGCTATTTCCAACAAAATAAAAGTTAATAGAATAGTCACAGTCAGACAAACAAGCTACTTAGCAAGGAAATACATTGCTAGGTAAGCCTATGGCCAGACTATCATGTCCAGAATAACCCATCTAAAGGGAGGATGGCACTCAGGAGAGCTGGGTTCAATTCCTCACTTGGCCACATACTTCCTCCGTGTGCTTGGACAAGTCAGTGAATCTCTCTGTGTCTATTTCATGGTGGCGTTGTGAGGATAAATTAATCAACAAGTGTGAGGTGCTCAGATGCTATGTTTGAAAGCCACAGAAAAGCCCATAAAATAAATGCTCCGGATTTCCACAGGTGTCAATGAGATCAGAATCTCTCTTAAATCTGTAAGGACCTAATCCAGTTCCCTCTGAAGTAAAAGGGAGGCTTTCCATTTATTTTGATGGGCGCTGTATTTGACCTTAAAGTGGGGAGATGAGTAATTTGAGTAACTCAGCTCTGGTGAGGCCCCAGCTGGAGTACTGTGTCCAGTTCTGGGCACCACACTTTAGGAAAGATGGGGACAAATTCGAGAGAGCAACAAAAACGATAAAAGGTTTAGAAAACCTGACCTGTGAGGAAATGTTAAAAAAGATGGACATGTTTAATCTAGAGAAGAGAAGACTAAGCGGGACCCGATAAGCATCTTCAAATATGTTAAGGGCTGTTATACAGAGGATGGTGATCAATTGTTCCCCATGTCCATTGAAGGTAGGACAAGAAGTAATTGGCTTAATCTGCAGCAAGGGAGATTTAGGTTAGAGATTAGGAAAAACTTCCTAACTATAATGGAACTGAAGTTCTTAAATAGGCTTCCAAGGGAAGTTGTGAAATCCCCATCATTGTGGGATTTTCAGAACAGGTTGGACAAACACCTGTCAGGGATGGTCTAGCCGTATTTGATCCTGTCACAGCACAGCGGGCTGGACTTGATGACTTCAAGGTCTCTTGCAACCCTGTATTCTATGTACATTTTGAGCCAGAGTCTGATCTCCCTCACACCAGTGTAAATCAGGAGTAATTGACTGACGGCAAAGGAGTTACACCAGTTTAACAGCAGTGAGAGATCGGAATCAGGCCCTCAGCCTGCCTCGGACACAGACGAGTTCTCATTCACCCTTGTCAAGTGAAGATTTCCTGTTACTTTTTGCACGTTATTGAAGAGTTCCTGATCTCGGTAATAGATTCACAGAGTCAAGGCCAGACGGGACCACTGTGATAACTATTCCTATAGAGAGAACTTCTGTGGAGCCCTGATCAGTTTGTGACTTCAGGTAGGGAAACATTGTTGTCTATAACTGTGACAAATCAGACTGTGCTGAACATCTTCATGTGGGCCACCTACTTTCTGGTAAGACAAACAATTGCCTCCCCATGTGAAGATTATGGTAGAGAGAAAGACAGCTGCATTTATATCAGAGCCAACAGATTGGTTCTCTCTTCCCCCGCCCCGCCTCAACATGTATTTAAGCAACCAACCCAAATCTAAGCAGGTACTTAGTAGGTCAAATTACCACCTGGACTTGAGTATGTCTTTGGAGACTGGGAATCCAAGCAGCACTCCTTCCTAGACCATCTCCATGGGTCAACTTTATTCCTGAACGTACAAACCCTTATACAGGTAGCAAGCTTCACCCCTGTGCAGAGGGTGAGCACAAGTCCTAAGTCTCACTTGATGACTTGTGCTGCTCCGTTACATAGGAGTGAATGTCATCCGTGCCTTTACTCATGCAAGTAATCTCATTGAGTTTAATGAGAGTCCAAGTTAGCCGCATGAGTAATGGTTGCCAATGAGGCCTGGCTGCGATAATTCCCCGTTGTATCCCTCTGCTGCCACTTTAGTATATTAAACCAGCATTGCAGCCAGGCCGGACCAATCACTCACTTTCATCCGACAGCTTGAAAAGCTTCAGAATCATGCTCAAGAAACGTCAAAGGCAAATGAGACGGTGACACAGAGCAGTGGAAAGCAACAGGTGAAAATCATTGCTTCATCATATGTCGCCTTGGCACCAGACGCAAAAGCAGCTGTGAGTGTATCAGACTGCTCCAAACACACAGCAAGAGAGAATGGAATGTCACAGTTAGGGGGACAAAATACCATCCCTGAAAAAATGATCAAAGTTATGATGGCTTTGTTTGTGGCTGGAATTCCAGCAGCACCTGCAGATCCTAACCAGATCAGGGCCCTGTTGTGCTAGGCACCGTACAAACACACACAGCAAGAGACAACCTCTGCCCTAAAGAATTCACAAGCTAAACAGCCAAGACAAAGGGTGGGGAAGCAGAGAAACAGAAATGACCTGCTATGGGTCATACAGCAGATAGGGAGAAGGGAACCCAGGTCTCCTGAATCCCACTTCAGTGCCCTCTCCACATTGCCTGTCAGCAGGCTGGAATGCAAAATAACGGGGCAAGATGTTGACCAACTGAGCCCTAGGCACCTTGTCAGAAGGTTGGTCCCCCTTATTGTGTGCCATATATATCTGATTAACAGGTTCTGAAACCCAGGCTCTTCCAGTGATTAGCGCGACAGATAGTTTAGATTGATGAGCCGCTGCAGCTTTGGATGGCTTCGGAGGGGATGAGAACAAACGTTTCGGGGGTAATCATCAGTCCCAGAATAGTTTCCTTTGTCATTTCTCCTGGAAGCTCGGTCCACTCCGAGCTCTCCCTCAGCCCAGAAACAGAGCAGCCAGTGACAGCTAAAACACCACAGTGCCATCTAGCTCAGTGAAAGCGCACAGGGCCGGCTTAAAGAAAACCCCAACCATCTCGCTGCCTGACAAATAAAACTCCCTGCCTGGCCGAGAAGGGGGATAATTAACAACGTGCTTTCCAAGCGAGGTTGCCACTAATGACCACTTTCCAGAAAGTTGACCCAGCCTCTCGCCGAAACGCAATCAATGAATCAACGCACGGGGCTCTGAAATCAACCGTGCTCTGCGCTGAGGGGCAAACGGAGCCTAAACAGGCAAATAATCGCACTGCCCTTTCAATACACATAAAATTTATGGTCACTGCAATATTTCAGCAGAGGCGCTTTTTGAAGGAGGAACGGTCCGCAGAGCAATTAGAATGAAAAAGAGTTTGGGCTGCCTTTCGCTCGGCAGCTCACTTCTCTGTCACCGAGGGAAATTTATGCTGCTGCAGAAAGCCTGCATTAAAGGGCTGGAAGGAGGGAGTTTGCCCTCCAGCTCTCTGGATCTTGCAGTGGTCAGAAGTTTCTCTGAGGTGCCAACAAATTATGTATTAAAATGACAAGCCGTTATGAACACAATTAGGAATAATAATGAATACCAATAATAATAAAAGCCTTCTCTTTCCCCCTACCACTGCAGCTGTTTCTTTCCTCTCTCCTGCACAGTGGTAGCTGTAGATCGTGTTTTCCACAGGGGAACTCCCCACAGCATTTTGCTTTAAGCCACTAGTCCTGGCTTGCACTATGGTTTCTTTACCCCTCCAGCTTGAGAATAGGTCTCTCGCTCCAGTTCTAGTGATTAAACTGATTTAAGGAATTAAGCATCTGAATAGCCTGGCCTCCCTCCCTGCCTGGTTTCCTTCCCTGTTTCGGAGGAGGCAGAGATTCCACTTTCCCCTCTAAGTGGGTTCTACAACTAGTTACCGCTAGTTTTGTATTAACACCAGACAAGTATCCCTCAGTCACACAAATATTGTGGTTTGGCTCCTTTTGAGGACAGATGGCAGGTGAGACAACTAGAGTTAGGCCCAAGCCTCAGTTTGGATCATATTAGGGGGAGACAAGATAATTTAGGCCTTAATCCCGCAAACATTTACACATAACATTAGCCGTGTGTCTAGCTTCATCACTCCACACTTATTTAAAGTAAAGAATGTGCTTAAGTGTTTGCAGGATCAGGGCCTAATCTGTATTGAATGTCCCTGCTAAGACTACCAACAAACGGGAGCTACCATCAAATGCAATGGTGATTTTTTTTTTTTTTTAATTCAGACAATTGCTCACTAAGGACTAAGTCTACCAGCTCAGTTCTCCTGATCCACAATGACCAACCTAGAATGGCTTTGAACTGGTGACCTAATGGGGAAAGGCTCGTTAACCCATCACCAATCTCCTAAACCATCCAAGCTCTCTCATCTATCACAGCCGCCATTGCTCTATTACTGGAATCAAGGCAAATATGACACCAACATTTTCTGCAGCAAACATTGTCATTTTTTGCACAGCTTTGTTTCAGGAAAGTTTAGGGGTGGGTTTTTTGCATCAAAAACAGCACTTAGGAGGACAGCACCCTCTTTCAGCTCAGGTACGTTTTAACATAGCTGACTGCTCCATCCCATACGGAATAGTTCTGCTCACAGTTAATCACAGCTACAATTCTGGTTATCGCGCTCTATGATGCCATCCCCAGAAACATGAGAGTTTTGCAGCCTCCAGGATCAGCACACGGTCCCGCAAACTGACCACATTATAAACTTCAATCAAGCAGAAACACAGCAAGCAAGCACAACAACAAACGAATGATACCTGCACCATAGCGCCCTCTAGTGATGAAGCAGTTATACTGGTATAAATGTGCTAGATAAGTTTATTCCCATATGGGAAGGGGAATAGGCTATACTGGGATAAGGCAGTTTATACTGATACAACCGTGTCCACACTAGGGGTTGCACTGCTATAATGGCACCAGTAAAAGATTACACCACTATCCAATAGAGTGATATCAGTACAAGAACTGTGTTAGGACCAGTCCTTGTTTGAGCAAGATGTTGCTTAGTGGGATTGGCTTTAATGACACTTTATATTAAGAACCCTCCCCAATATCACACCCAAGAAGTGCAGTCCCTTGGATGCTTTGCCGGCACGTCTTCACGGTGCACTGCCCTCGATCTTGGCTTGGAATTCCACATCTATAAAGGGCCAGCAGAAGATGTCATGTCTTTCACCTACCAGAAATAAGTGTTGTGATAGATGGAAGTCCATTACCTTCAATAATGTTTCGGGCTGTGGGGATTGCTATGTGTCCAACTCTGTTGCAGACTGGGAGAAGAACACAGGTAATCTTGTAATGCTGCTTAAAACTCATCCCAACTGTGAGCCTTCAGGCTCTCTTACATGGCACCATTTTAAAAGAGGCTCAGAATGTTATCAGGGAAGAAAGAGGAAGAACAGCAATGAAAAGCAAGCACAGAGGAGACAAGGGAAAAGAAAGGTGTTTTCACTTTCCTGGCTCCATTTAAAAACAAAAATTGATTAGAAAGTCAGCCCTGCCCATTGGAAAATATAACGGCAGAATAAGAGGGCCAGCGCTTCCCTTCAGAGCGATTTGCAGAGCTCACTTGGGGCAAAAGCACCTGGACATTCCCAGAGTGGTAAGAAATTCAATAGCACCAAGAAACCAGTGGTCTCCAAATAAACAAAGGAGACTGCATTACTTTAGCCTTTCCCCAGCTCACGCGCACTTGGAACATTAGTCGCATGCATCATCTGTTTTTTTCCCTCTTACCTCTATAATAATATTTAAAGGGGAGCCAGAATGCATCTTTCCATACTGCTGGTAAAAATAGGAGTTGATTTGACCTGTTCTCTCCTGCATACCCACACACTGTATGTATACCCATAAGTTGTTTCCTTGTCAAAGACTTAATTGCCTGAGATATTTAGTATGCACAGCTATTGCTTACAAATGAGATGTTTCATGCTGCTTGCACTCTTTTAGGGGGGGGGAAATACCCATGATCGATAAATCAAGGTGAACAATTCTCTACCCCCGTCCCTTTTACAGGAAAGCAGCCTATTTCTCCCTCCCTCCCCCCCATCATTGTTATATTATCTGTGTGAGCCAGGCATTGGCAAGGAGAGAAAAAAAATTGACAGGACATTCTGAAAGAATTTAATGAAGTGGCTCCAAATATTGTATCAAAATAAATGAAGTGAATAATGCAAGAGCTCATTCCAGGTCCCTTCTACAACAATAACTATTGTGCAAGCAGCACATTCGAGGCGATGGAGATGAATGGATGAATACGAAGGTGCCACTCCGGCACATTACAGAGCGGGGAACAATGGCAGCCTGAATTGCTATATTTAATTTCAGTAATTCTTGGAGTCCGGCAGCGCTGGAAGAAAACAGAAGGATGTAAAGAGGGAGGGAGGGGAATGACTCTCGGCCTTTCTGATCTCAATGGACTATTTGCCTTCCGATGACATGAGGTATGAGAGGAAAAGGGCCCGTTTTGTGTCTGCACGTTTTAACTCTGCTGTGAACCTGCTATGCATTTTGAACAGTTCATTGAAGGCTGTCAGCGGGGAGAACTGGGCTCCAGCCAACAGGAAGAAACTCACTTGATAAAGTCATCGCTTCCATTTACGAGTTATCTGCCTTCCACTGAAGAATACAAAGTGAAATGTAACAGAGATGGCCTCCCACCGGACCGTGGGGATCTGGGTATTGGGCACTTACCAGGGCCAGCTCAGGGTTTTTTGCCGCCCCAAGCGGCGAAGAAAAAAAAAAAAAAGCCGCGATCAGCGGCACTTCGGCGGCAGCTCAACCGCGCCGCTTCATTCCTTGGCGGCAATTCAATGGCGGGTCCTTCGCTCCGAGACGGACTGAGGGACCCGCGGCCGAATTGCCGCTGAAGACCCGGACGTGCCGCCCCTTCCCATTGGCTGCCCCAAGCACCTGCTTCGTTCCCTGGTGCCTGGAGCCGGCCCTGGCCCTTACAAAGCTTATATTGAGAACTCGGGAGTCAGCTCAGCCCTAGTAGTAGGTAGAATTAGCTAATCTCTCTGCTGACTAGACCTATTCAGGTGGATCCCCCAGGCCTGTCCAGAGCTTCTTGCAGTATTGGGTGCTTAGGCCTCAACCAGGGCTCTGCATGGGCCTAGGGGGCCACGCTAGGCCCTGATTCCGCTTGTGCATAGTCTTATTGATATCACTGGGGCGGGATCTGCCCAGATTGAGGCCTTGGGTTAGACGTGGAGCTGGGTTAAATTTTCCAAATGTTGACATAAAATGAGTTAGCGGCTTTTCCACTGGTGCCGTTTGGATGGGATCATTTCACTGGAGATAACCTCTGCACCACTAGGACCTGACATTTCTCTTTTGCTACCTGTTTGGAAAACACCCAAGTGACATTGGCAGGGTGTATTTACTTGGGCTGTTTGTACACAAAGGACCCTCCACAGTGGCCTCCCAGCTCTGGGAACCGAGTCTGCTGACTAACCGCTGCAGAACCAGCAGGGCCGGCACAGGAGCACAAACCTTTGGTTTCAGCTTGTTTCAGTTTCCTACAGGCATGTCATTAAGGTCGGCGCTTGTGTTGTGGGCACTGGCAAGCTGCGTGCCAGCCATGCCTACTCCCATTTCATTAGGTTTAGGGCATGGATGAGTGCAGGAACTGGGATATTCCCTCCATTGCCACGGTCCCATAGGAGCGGGTCTCTGTTTGCTTTTGGGAACCGCTGATCATTGCCCCGATGTATTCTTGCTGACCACACCCCTCGGGGGAGTGGAATCTGTGTCATTTAATTCTCCCCCATGCCCCAAGCTTTGCAGATGTCTACCCTGGAGCATATTGCTGCTTCCCAATATCAACCAGCCTGGAGGCTAAAAAATCCACCCACTGGGGCGCCCTTCTAAGCTCTCCCTTATACTCTGAGTGGGTGGCAAGAGAGGGAAGCATGCCACTGAAAGGGAGCGCAGAAATCTAAGGCATAGGCGACTCATTCTCCCTTCTGTCCACTTCTCTGCGCACTTTCCCTTTCCCCTCCTCTCCTCCTTTTACCCCCTGTCCCTACCATTCTCTCCTGAGCCACTGATGAGGAGTTAAAGGAGAATGTGCCTATGTGAACACATGCACAGTCACCAGTATTGCACCCATTTATGCCAACTGAGGCTCTGGCTCATACACACCATGTTGATTTTTAGAGAGGGAGCTGAACCTAAATCCCATGACAAACACCCCTGAAACTTTGGAAGTTGGCATTGAAACCTGGACCTAACTCCAAATATTGGGCCCCTCCTCTCATGAACCAACCCTGAGGCAAATGCTCCCAGATCTCCAAGCAGTTTGAAATCAGGAGCAGAATTTGACAAGCCCATCTCTAACAGTAACCAGCTGTGACGGCACAGAGAGTTCTGAGTCCTGGTGTGGAATCAGCTGCAGAAACTGGTGCACTCTGACGGTTACTTTTGCTTGTAAACTTTCCTTCTTCCCCCCTGCTCTAATTTTCTCCCCCAGAGTATCCTCATCACATGCCTCAGAGCCTGAGGTTTATAGCCAGAAAACAAAAGCAAACTCTCACTACACTCTGCATCAGTGTTACCCCATGGACTGGCCAGCAGGGCTTCCTCCTCTTCCTTGGAGGCAGACCCCCTCCCGTAGTCAGCCCCTGTCAATCAAGTGTTTCCTAACTCAATTGCATTTTGCTGCTAGCTTTACTCACAAATTCCTTCTCTGCACAGATCAGGCTAAGAACCTTAATATTTCTGCAAATTCAGAAAGGGGATTTCCAACAAGCATTAGGAAAATTAAACTTCTCAAGGGCTGTTCCAATCCGACAAGCTATTTCTAGCTCTTCAAAGTACAATAAGTGAAAATATTAAAAGGGGAGGTGGGGGAGATTATAATAAGCGGAATGATGAATAAGAGTAGAAACCAGGGCATCTTATGTCTCTATATTGTTGTTAAGGCTCCCCGCCTGCACAGGACGCAACATTGTAATCTCCCACCCTTCACCCCTATCCAAAGCAGTAGGATGGTACCAATACAGTGCGGCATCCCCCTCTGAGATCTCTGTGTTGCTACAGCATTAAACATGCCTGAGTGCTAACCCTTCCTGGTAACAGACTGCGAGGCTGTGATTAGAACAGTAACTTTTCACAAAGGACATTTAATCTATAGATATAAATCACTGGGGAAAGGCCATTGTTCTGTTCAGAAGTGAACTCAATAGAACCAAGCAGAAGCACGTAACCAGCTAAACAGCACAGAACCCTCCGAAGCCAAGAAACAAGACAGAGATTCAACTGAAATGTGGACTGGTCTGGCCCGTACCTGAGACTGCAAGGCTAATAACAAGGTGATTTTTTCAGGTCTGGCATTTATATTCTGGCCAGGACAAGGAACAGAGACTCTGCAGTACACAGGCCCAACTCTCCCTTTCATTACCTCAACAGGGACACCTACAAAATAACCCTGTGCCCCGTGCAGCACCAAACCCAATGTTTGTTTTCATATCCACGTGAGGCAGGGCAGGCAGACAAAAAACCTGCACCCACAGCCCATCTTGTTGCATTTGTCTCTCCAGCCTCCTGAACCCTTCTTTTCTTTCTCCCCTATGTTTTTAGAAGTCTTACCTGCAGCAGAACAGAATTGCTTCCTGCCTCCAGACTCTTCATCACTGAATTCAAAATGGAGGACAGGCTATTTATAAAGTGGGTGACTGATGTAGGCGGGGCTATGGAACGGGGGGGTGGAGCTAAACTTCATATATAAGGCTATGGCTCAGAGGGAGATTAGTCTGGGGGTTAGCTTTAGAAGAGGAAAGATTTAGACTGTGGTTAGCTCTGGTTGCTGAAAGCCCCTTTATCTTTCGGTAATGTGCAGCTCTGGAGCTGTGAAATTCCACCTGTTTCAGGCCCTGTGATTAGTACTGAGTAATTACTGATCTGCTTAGCTAGCACACTTGTTCCTTCACTCTGCCTTTGCCCTCCTAACAGGTTCTCCTTTCCCTCATTCTCTCTTATGAATCTTATCATTAAATCTCCTGGGTTACTCTCTTGAGTAAGCTCCCTTTCATGTAGCTACTCAGTGATTGCCAACTTGCACTGCATGGTCTTATAGAAGAGTATGACACTGACTCCATACAGTACCAGGGGAAAGCAAACATTTAGAGCAGCCAATTAAAATCCCATTAATCACAGAGGGACTGCGTTACCTCACCGCCATGCTATGATAAATCTATCTGAATGTGGACTTGCAGCCTAGAGAAAATGCCTCTTCAGCTGTATGAACTGGTCTTGCAAATGACATTTTATTGAGTGCTGCTCTAAAGCCATATTCCAGATTGTGTAGACAGCAAGGTACGGTGCTAAATCTAATCAATGCTTGGGATCTTTCAATAACACAAAATATTTTGAGTCCAGTCATGGCAGCTTAATATTATTTGTTTAAGGAAAGGACACAAAAGGGGCTGGTTTGACCTTGGGAGCCTGACCGACAGAACAGAAGGAATGCCAAACGCTAAGAGGAAAGCTATTGATTAGGTCTGAGTGGGATGAATGATGAAAGAAAGCTGTAAGATGGTATAAATGGCAGAGAAGAATAGAGTGATTTTGGATTTCTGGCATGAAGATAAAAGGACAGTGGGTGCCCACAGTCAGCTGGACAGAGGGAATCCATAGAGAAATGCAGGCATGGTAGAAGAGACTTTCTCCCCTTCTTGGCCTTTAATTTCCACGATGCAAACTGCCAAAGCTATGTAATCCCTCCCCTGCTCCCTGCACTACATCAGCTACCATTAAATGTGCTCAGCTTATTTAGGAAAATGGCTAACGCAGTGACCTTTGAAAAGCACAGGACTTTTTTCTCTCTCTCTCTCTCTTTTTTGGGTCCGAGAAATCAGTCAGGGCTTGATTCTCCTCAGACTTACCCCGGTGCCAATCTGGATTAACCCCACTGAAATCAACCAGGGACCAGGGGTGGAGGTGAAGAGAGTCATACCCTTCGATTACAAATCGCTCCCCACCCTCATCCCAAACTGCCTGTTTTAGGAGCAGACACTTCTATTACTTGTATTTCAGTAGAACCTACACGCTCCAGCTGAGATCAGGGCCCTATTGTACTAGATGCTGAACAAACTCCTAGCAAGAGACAGTCTCTGCTCTGGAAAGCAGACAACCTAAATAGAGAAGGTAGTAGGGGAAAGAGAGACGCAGAAGTGATGTTCCCACATCACCCAGCAGCTCAGTGGCAGAACTAGGAAGAGAGAGATCTCCTGAGACTGTATCCACTGACACTGTTTCTCTTCTAACACTCTGGAGTACAGGTAATAGAGAGGACGACTGTTTCCTTACTGGTATTATAAGGCTCCCTCCCTCCCTGCCTGCCCCACACATAAAAACAGGGCGATAATACTAAATATCTGTCAACTCTGGGCTGGCTTCTCAGATGGAATCTATATATCAGGCCGGGCGTCAGCTCAGATGGTCTTTAGCATTTGCTATAGCTCCCAATGGAAAGCTCTCCTCCGCACTTTGATGGCAGGCCATCTGCAGCAGTGCTACATGGAAACTACCATACTGTAGCATCCTTAGGACTGGCCTGTGCAGGGATAAATGTGCAAAGTAGGTTTGAGCTTTGACGTACTTAACACAGAATCAGTGCGGAAAGAAGGCAAAGGGGGCTTTAAAACACCTTTAGGATCCCCTGGGCCTATGGCTGGCTGGTGGTGCGAATGGCAAATTTGATCAGTTTTTATATCATTGATGCAGTCGCTGACGGTAGAAAGCTCTTGTTTAATTAAAAATTCTGAATGAAAATAAGGAAAGAGGAGCCCCCTGACTTCAACCGAAAGCTATATTAGTCAGACATTGCTTTGGATATTCGAAGCACTATTGCGTGCTAGGAAAGCTTTGGGTGCAGAATAACTAATATTCGCACTTTGTCATTCTGCAGGTAACAAGATAATTCGCTTATTTCAATCAAAGCAAGAGACGCAGCCTGGGTTGCTTCAAAGGAAGCACTGAGCGAGGGTGTCTTTGCTTCCACCAACAGAGTGAGCAAAAGAAAGGCGGAGGGGAAAGCAGATGAGTTCTGCTAGGTGGTGGAATGAAAGATGTCTCCATGCTGGAGCATATCCCCTCCGGGCTCAGAGAGCAGATTTAAGAGGCCTGTCGTATGTAATCTAGCAGCCGTCTTTACAATGCAAAGGGAATTTCTTAGTGAGAGCTGGCAGTACACACACACAGAGCTGCAGCATCGCTTCCCCAACCATTAATATTACATACATGGACTACTTAATTTGCTCTTTCACACAGAGTGGTATGCAGGCAACCTGCATAACGAAGGACTTGTTGACAAAGTTCCCAGCTCAGATATGGGAAAAAAAGGTAAAAAGGGCCCAGTCTCCAGGACGTTCCCTTTCACTCTTGGCAGACTCAGTCCATTTAATTCCATATTTATGTGCACTGAAAATTCTTTCTATTTCCATCCTGTACAGGTTCGTATACTGCCCTCATCAGTGTAGCTGAAGTCGAAGTATCTTGGATCGAATTACTTGGGGTCCACACGGCGCGGGATCGACGGCTGCGGCTCCCCTGTCGACTGCGCTACCGCCGCTCACTCTGGTGGAGTTCCGGAGTCGACGGTGAGCACGTTCGGGGATCGATATATCGCATCTTAACGAGATGCGATATATCGATCCCAGATAAATCGATTGCTACCCACCGATACGGCGGGTAGTGAAGACGTACCCTTAGTATGTGGAAGCTGCTGAAGAAGAAACCTTAGAAAGGACGGAGAGAGGCAGAAAAGCAGCAGCTTACCTGATTTATAGCACAATTGAACTGTTAATCTTTCCTGTGCTAATGCAGAAAGCCTCAAAAGCCACGCCAAACCAAGCAGTTTCAGACACGTTTCCTTTAGTTTCAAAAACATAAAATTTAAAATCACCAAATGTTGTAATAAAGGGGAAAACCCCTTACAGGCTAGATTGATAGAAAACCCCTTACAGGCTTACTTACATTAATGAGCAATGAATCATTGGCATCTCTAGGGCTACTTATATGATCAAGCGCTTGCTAGCAGGAATAAGGCTGGTGCCATCTAGCCCTTGTTGAACCTCATCAGGTTTCTTTTGACCCAATCCTCCAATTTGTCTAGGTCACTCTGTATCCTATTCCTACCCTCCAGTGTATCTACCTCTCCCCTCAGCTTAGTGTCATCCGCGAACTTGCAGAGGATGTAATCCATCTCAGCATCCAGATCATTAATGAAGATGTTGAACAAAACCGGCCCCAGGACCGACCCCCTATGGAGGGGAAAGGACCAGTCCTGTTCATTTCCAAGCAGTATTCTCCTGGATTGACTGAAAGATTATCCTTCATTCTGGAAACTATCTCCCCTCCCCATCTTCTCAGCTCTCTGACTTCTGTACCCATAATGCCATATGAGGGCCTAACACCATCACCATGTGACAATTGGAGAACTGAAGCACAAAGGGCTTACCTTGCTACAGCTGGGAACTGAATCTGCATCTTCTGAGTCCTGTGCATAGCTCAGTGGTTTGAGCATTAGCTTGCTAAACCCAGGGTTGTGAGTTCAATCCTTGAGGGGGCCACTTAAGGATGGAGGGCAAAATCAGTACTTGGTCCTGCTAGTGAAGGCAGGGAGCTGGACTCAATGACCTTTCAGGGTCCTTTCCAGCTCTATGAGATAAGTATATCTCCATATATTAAAAAAAATCCTTTCTCTCCCAACAACTACAAGATAGGATAACACTGGTTCTTCTCCTATTGGAGCAAAACGTCAATGATTTTCTTTTAGCCATTGAGCAAGGGAGACATGAGCACAAGCAAATATTATGGTTGTGAGCATCTAATATTTACTTTAAATTAGCATGTGCAACTGAAGTGAAGCATTTGGTTTCCTGGCAAGTTGCTAGCCAGGCCTTTGACTTCCTGGGCAATCAGCTTTTAATGAAATGCTGGTAAATGCTGTGGCGGGCATTGGCCACCAGGGGTGCTGCTCTGCTGAGCCACTTTTCTCTTCCCCTGAGAAACAGTAGAGCTCACCTGGTGACGTAGCTTGAGTGCCACTGTCTTGGGTATCCAGTCACGAGATCCTGAACAAGCAGCTGTTCCTGAACTTCACGCGCATTGCAAGGAGGATGCAGCGCCATAGCCGCCCGGCACGTCAGCTCCAAACACTTGTCAGGGAAGGGAGCTATTCGTTCCTCTCCTGAGCTATTTAAAAAGAGACGTTCTCTGGATAAGCTCCATTTGAGCGGATGCTCCTGCCAAGGTGGCGTGTTGTTGCCACTGTGGTTAAGAGCGCTGCTGGGAGGATGTGAGGAGATGACTATACGGAATGAGGAGCCAAATAGCATAATTAATTAACAGTTATGATAATCAGGAAAGCAAAAATGATAAATAATCCCCCCTCCCTTTCACTCCACCAGGCTGCTGCTGCAGCTTTGTTTGGAAATGCAAGATGTGAAGCCAAGTGAGCTTACAGCAAAGCGCTCCCTCGTTCAGCCTGCGAATAGGAGCAAGAGGAACAAAGTGTGCGAGAATTCAGCTGCAACCAACAACTTTGTGGCTGAGGCAAAACGTCCCCAGCAGTGTGTATTCAGCACTCACCTACTGCAAGGAGGCTGCTGTGGGCTTGGTCCTCAGCTACTTTATTATTATTATTCTTTGGAGCCCCTGTCATGGACCAGAACTCCATTGTGCTAGGCGCTGTACAAACACACAACAAAAAGATGGCCCTGGTCTGTACTTAAAAATGAAATTGATCTAGCTATGTTGTTCAGGGCTGTGAAAGAGTGTGTGCCCTGAGTGCCATAGTTAGGATGACCTAGTGTAACACCGACAAACCCCGGTCATCGGCGGGCGGGATTGAACCTGGGACTTCAATGCATGAGCGTCAAGCCACATGACCCTCAGCTAAGGCTGGAGCAGACTCATTAATCTCTAAGTCAGGGATTCTCAAACTGGGGGTTGGGACCCCTCAGGGGGTCCCGAGGTTATTACATGGGGGGTCGCAAGCTGTCAGCCTCCACCCAAATTTGCCTCCAGCATTTATAATGGTGTTAAATATGTAAAGAAGTGTTTTTAATTTAAAAGGGGGGGGAGGGGGCAGGTCGCACACAGAGGCTTGCTATGGGAAATGGGTCACCAATATAAACGTTTGAGAACAACTGCTCTAAGTGGTCTCGGTGCCACTAGAGGGGACAGAACACACACCCAGGAGGTGTGTGGGTTACGCTAGCTCCCAGAGAAAAATCCCTTCTATTGATGTAGGAAGCATCTACATAATGGCATTACAGTGGCACCACTGTAGCACCGTCGCGGTGGGGTAGTGTAGATACAGCAGGTACAGTTACATCCACTTTAAGGCCTGCTTTACACTGCCAGAGTGGTGGAAAGGGGCCTTATTGTAAATGAGCCTACACTATGTCCGATAATATTATTCTCCACATTTTCCCGGTATGTTTGCTTCATCTCTAGATATGCCAGGTTACTCTTCTAAAGTTGTCCTCAAAGGAGTGTTTATAAATAGAAACAAGGGCCAATATCTGTAGCTCTCTTTCTGGCCGTCACAAACCGAACACGACCCGCATTTCGTGCAGTAGGCTTTCCAGACAGAACTATACATGAGTGTTATTTGCAAAGAGTTTCAAATCTTGAAAGGGTGACTTGGTGCAAAATGCACTTAATCCTAACGAGTCGGTGTTGTTGTTTTATCTTTCCCCCACATAAAGTGCCACATTACCAGATGGAAAAGTTTGTAATTGGATTGTGCTGAGATCCTTAAATCTGCATGTTCCTTTAATCCAAGAACAGTTGTATACATTGTTGACAGTCTCTTTTACGGTAAATGAGTGCAAGGAGAGAGAGGAGCTCAGAGTAGGAAAAAAGATGAAGCCCACCGAAATGCAAATTTTATTCGCAGTTGGTATGTTTATAAATATATATTACATTCTTACAATCTACAATACATTCTAAATACAGATGGATTCAATCAAGGCTTTTGTGGGTAGGGTGGGGTATTAAATTGGACAACCTAGGTTTGGTGGCTGTGAGAGACTTTGTAGTCAACTAAAGGTATGGGCTCAGTCTGCAAAACAAATGGAGATGGGGGGGGGGGCCCAAATCAAACCATAGTTTCTTGGCACTTTGCCACTGGTGATTAATTCTGGACCAAACAGATGACTCCAGTTTTAGGGCAGGAGGGCACTTCGGATTCAAAGGGCAATTACTGGAATTCTACTATATATACATATAAGAGGACTGAGAAAAGACAATCATCACCGCTGGGTGAAACAAATATTATTTACCAAGCTTAGCCATTCAGCTATTAGGGTGTATAGTGCTCCTCCATGGCCTTCATGCTGCCATATAAATACGCGCAGCAGTTGGTCTGAAGAAGTATGATCAAAACGGAAACGAACAACCTAGCCTCAAAAGGGGAAGGCGAACAAAGAGCCGGTCACTGTTGGTTTCCGAATTCAGCACAACTTATACTTACCCAAGAGAGAGTGGCCAACTTTGGTAAATTACAACAGGTAAAGCAAGTACCAAATTAGTTCCGATGGCTCCGTGCTTGGCAGAACTGCACTGTGGATAAATAAATGTGGATCTCAGGGAAGGGGAAAACCACCAAACTTCCAAAGCAGATCAATGCTAATAAGTGCCCCCCAGGATATCAAATGAGAGTGCTCCAGGAAAACGCTTGGGGAATACAAATTTAAACAGGAAAACCAGATAGAGTGGACTTCTTTAAAAGACCTTGGGTCTCGCAAACCTTTCCAAAGCAAACTTTCCTTTATATGAGCAGTATGTTGATTATAGATTATACCTTCTCCTATTTTACAAATTAAGAAATACTGAAAATTGGCCAGCAAAGTTTATTATCTCAGCATCTACTGAAAAAGAGAGCTTTCCGTTATAATTGTACGTGTATCCATTCTCAGTGCTTGGGAGATGATCATGCGGGTCTGTAAACAACTCAGTCACTCCCCCTCCACCAACCCCCTAGATTCTTTGGAAACTCATAACTCTGCAACTGAGGTTGCTGTGCTGCTCACACTGCAGTTGTCTGTCAGCTTTAAATTAACGTTCTCAGCTGGATGTCCTCTGCTTGTGTCTTGAATGACAAGCTTCCTTTCGTTGATCCGTTTATTCCGAGCCCGATTTTCGCTTTTAACCACAGCCTGTGATATTGAACATTAGAACTGTGTGAGCTTTGTAATATCCAAACTGTGTTGGAGTTTGTTATTTTTATTGATTTCCCGGGAAAGCTCAGAGAATGAGATCTTATTATTTTGCTAAGGTTTATTTTTCCATGTTGCCATGCATCAGAAACCGCACACACATTTTGTTCCAGTCTCCAAGCCCATTAGAAGACTTGAACTGTATGAGCTGTTCAGTATCTCTGCTTTCTTAGCTGGTTTTGGGTTGCTTCTGGGGCTCCACTGAGGTATTATCCACCACTTGACTCTCATTTGCCAACACATTTTTTGCCCCAAGACCCAAAATTAAAGGCAGAAAGGTGAGTGAAAACCAAAAACCAAAAAGGTCCTTAGCGTCTTATTACACACTCTCATGTAATCTCTCCATATAGTTTCTTAGCTCTTTGCACTCCCCAAGGTCCATATCCTGGCATACCCATTTAATATCGTCCTCACTACTCATCAGAATGGAATTGACGGTCGGGCACCCATCGTCGGAGGAGATCGTGGTAAAGGTGGTGAATTTGACTCGTTTCCGCTTGGAGGTAGGAGAGGCGGTCGGTTCACTTTTCTGTTCTTTCCCTTCAATGAATGTGGAGTCTGATGACCTGAAGACTTGGCCATTAACGTTCTTTTGGGCATTTGTGTTGAGGAGATATTTGCTCTCCTCAAAGTCCACCCCTCTGTCAATGGCAGTGATGCACTCATCTTGTTGGGATGAGAAGTTAATGTGATTCTCCAGAAGCTCTGTCCTGTTGCTCAACCCAACCCAGTCATGAGAGTGGCTCATGCCTTCCTGCTCTTCAAAGGGGACCTGCTTGTGCCTGTACTTCAAAGCAAAGGTGACACAGTTGATAAGGAAGACGAGGATTGCCAGGCAGAAGACTCCCAACAAAGCATACATTCCTATCTCCAGATCACTGAGCCCTCTGGGTGACTGCACAAGGTCATTCTCTTCCAAGTCCCCATTGCTTCTTGGCAAGTCCACCTGTGCAGGGAAACTGGTGAAGTCTATTGGAATGTTCTGCAGATGGCTGTCGTCATCCAGAAGGCTTTCTCTGTCCTCTTTTTTACTTAAAATAGACCTGTCCGTGGTAGTTCCTTTACCTTCCATTCGGCCCACTGAGGAGCTGCTGTAATACTGCCCATCTGGCCTAGCTCTGTCCTGCAAGGTGGTTTTCTGACGCCGGTCGCTTGCATGGTTTTCCAGGTGGACACCGGCCCCGCTTGGCTTGCTGTCGCTGATATTAGGGTTGGCATCGCTCTGTCCAAACTTGACTTTAATGCTCCCACTCCCAACAGCCAGGATGCTCTTCCTTTTGGATTTCTGGCATGGTTCACTGATCACCATCTCCACCTTCACCAGTGTCCCCTGGCCTTCAGTCTCAGCAGCGATCACGGGCCACTTGAATGTAGGGTCATGGTGAATGGAGACCACCTTTTCATCTAGAGAGGTAGCGATCAAGGAGAAGTCTTTGACGTCGTAAATATCCAGGGGCATGACAGCTCCATCGCTGAACTGGACCCAGCAGCTGATGGATGCTTCCTGTAATATATAAAACAAACACACACACACACAGAATAATCAGCAAGGGAAACATACTGTCTCCCCACCAATCCCCTCCTGCCCACAAACCATTTATAAGCAGGACAGAAATAAGGCTGAGCAAGAAAATTAATTCCTCACTGAGACGCATAAAAAAATACTAGTTTTAAACACCCATTGGTAATAAGCTTTGTTTTCCCAGGAGATGCTAAAAGGGAGCTGTGTTCTCTGAGATCCATGGAGTCTACTTCAGCATGATAATAAATTGCACGTCAAAAGGCATTACCGGCTACTGACTTCATTTACTGCAGTTATATATTTAAATGAAAAAATATTTATTACATTATTTCTAAACTGCTTAAGATACAAAATCTCCTCTTATTATACATAACATATGTTAAAAGCACCTAATCTAGCAACAGTGACTCCGGGTCTTCGAGCTTCGTTTTTGCCTTTTAGCATAAAAATGTTTTTGCACAAGCTGGGTCAGTGGGGGTTGTTGTTGTTTAAGCAAAACGCTCAAGATAAATGTCATGCTTGCTAACAATGTAAAGCAAGACAATACTCTCCTTCATTTAGATTAGAATTATGATGTCCTGATCTCACATCCTCTAAAGTCAACAGACACATTGTTATTGAATTCAACAGGGGCAGGGTTGAGCCCGAATTCTGCGTCTTATACACACAACAGATTTTCACACGTGTCTAATGATTTTGGGACCCTCCATTTTTGGTTGCCAACTTGAGACACCTTAAGTAGAGACACTCAAAATTGTTAGTAGCTTCTAAAAAGTTTGGCCGGCACATACATACACCTACTCCAGATATTCAGTTGGTGTAAATCAGTGTAGCTCCATTGGAGTCTATTTCCACAATCTACATCTAACTATTTTATATGTATTTAAAGAGTAGATCACAGACCTGAAGAATAAAACAACTAACCAAAAAAACAGGCTGTTTTTACATCCTAACTTAATGCACATGCGGAGAGTAAACCTTTTTCTTTGTTTTTTAACATCATGTTTACCAGTGGTTCTCCCGTACAGGTCACAGGAGATAGCCTACACTGTAATAGGATTCTCTGCTGTTTTAAGTAAGGGTCTCATTCTGAAATCCTTACTCAGGAAAAACTCCCAGCATCCTCAATGGGAGCTTTGCCTGTGTCCTTATTTCAGGACCAGGCCCTAAGACTTTGCTGGCTCTGTCATAAATCCTGGCTTTGTGTTTATTAATCTTCAGATGTTTCTTGAAGGCCACACGGAATTTATGGCATCAACTCTCATCCTCCCTCTGTGCTGCTTAAACCAGCATAATCATTTAATAATTTCACATTGCTCTCCTTATTGGGAACGTGCTTTGAAATATAATGTGCTAAGCAAGGGGAGTAATTGGGCACCGATCAAAACTCGTACAGCCCTGCCAGGGTGAACATTTTCCTTTCTGGTTTGTTACATTTTCGCCAGCATTCTGAGTGTGCCACTGCACCCAGAAGAGGGATTCAAAAAGACTTGATTTCTTGGAACTGAAATGTCAGAGCGGTGTAGCATGCTGGGGCTAAATGCCATCAAACCCAGCTTCTGAGCTGATTTCAAGGTAGGATGTTTAGCTCCACATGTCAGCAATGGATTAGCTCATTGGCTCTGTTTCTAGCTGCATGGCATCATCTTCTTAGCTCTTGGAAGTCTATGGGAACCTGATTTTTATTGCGCTAAAAAGACAGCAGCCCTATGTTACTTCTCATCCACCAGCTCAAGGATGAGGCCCTGCGATGAATTAGAGTCTCTCACCAGTTGGCCAGAATTCAAATGTATTTACCCTTATCATTTACCTTTAAAGCACAAAATGTGTTTAAACATAAAGGGCCCAATTCGTCCTGTGTCACTCCATGGTCTTCCCTGGTGTAAACCCATTGATGACGTTGGTATAAAAAATAAGTAATTTCAAATGCAGACAACAGCGTAAGAAAGAACAAAGATCAATCAGTCACTGATAGCAAATTTGTTAAATGATCCAGTGTTTTCAGACTCAATGAGCTGTGTGAATGTGGACAACGCAGGGCTGCTGAGTGCCAGGGCATGAGTGCATCATGTGATTCAAGCACTCAGGTCCCCAGCAAAGCGGTTTCAAAGTGAGGGTGTGAGAGAGAGCAATGCACTGGCTGAGCATCACACGGGATCGGAGTTTGAGTCCGGCATTCCTGGGACCCGCAAGAGTTCAGGAGGAAGTGTCTGGTGTTGCTCATAAGGGAAGGCTCAAGCAAATGCCGGAACAAAGCTGATGGCCCCTGGTGGGAGCATTACCCAACTGTCCTCAGAAACAGGGGCTTTTGAAGGGATGGGGATGAGCAGAAGTGAAGTGAGAGACCTTGTGGCCCCTGACAAAGGAGACAAGGGGTGACTGAAAAATCAGCCCTTGCTTAAGAAACCTCCATAACATAGGTCAGTAAGAACGGGAGGTTCTCAGGGGCATTTTGAAATACTCGTAGCAAGTAACTAAAGACGGAGGTGGCTGGCATTATAGCAAGTCCAGCCCCATCTGTTAGCGGTTTACAGCACAAGAGACCCTGCTCTGTTCTCATTTGCACCAGTGTCAATCTGGAATAATTCCACCACCACCGGCAGTTACTCCAGTATGAATGAGAGAAACTGGATCACAATAGTTTACTGTAGGGAAATACAGCGCTCTTTCCTTTTTTATCTCCAGACTGGTGCATACATAGATGTCCGCCCCGGCCGGAGCTTGAGGGGCGGTGTGTTCATTTGGATGGAATAAATGGGGCCAGAGACCCCAACAGCGGGATGGGCGGGTTATGTTGTTTATTTATGGCATGTGACTGGGTCGTCTGTGGGGCTTTGCGTTATTTATGGGCTGTGAACCAAAGAGACGGAGAGGGTTTGTTTGTTGGCACTTGGATTTTTGTTTTACAGGCATATTGCCTTTTTTTTATGGGAACGTTGTTTTTCTATTAAGGCGCCTGGTGACCTTCAGATGTAGGTGCCTATAAATTACAATGTTTTGCTAGAATATTATTAATAAAAGGCCACCTGATCCCATCAGCTTAGCTGGCGGGAAATGCTGAGTAGATTGGGGCTCAGAAGTGCCATCCTGTCAGTCAACAACACATGCACTGGGTCCTTGTACCTGCTTTGGTGACTGAAGAAGCTCCTGTGCTACTGCTGTAGCAAAGATGGCCTTATTGCTCCCTGAGCTGAGCTGCAGGGAGAGCGACAATCCAGTTACCAGCTGGACTCCGAGGTCTGTTATGGTCACCTTCTCGTCCAGAACTGTCACGGTCTTCTCAGCCAAGATGGCGTCCGAAAGAGGGGACAGGATCTGAAAAGAGAAATCGCTATTAGCGCTGGATGTTTTTGGATAGCACCCAGCACAACGGCATCCCCAATGGGCCCTCCGGTGCTATTGTAATGCAGATAAATAATCAATTGTACTATTCGTTAGTGCACAGATTTAATATTAGGGCTATCTTTATACATTAATAATAAATGATAGGTTAATCAATTGTCATAAACTGATATTGAGTCCAACAAGTAAATAGGCTGCTTACGAACATATACAACACCTTTTACTAATGCGCTTATAACTGCTATTCACATCTGTAACATCCTTAGAACATCTATTAATCATTTATTAATAGAGTTGGGAGATATTTTTTCAGCAAGTAGTAAATTCGCTTAAAAATGCACATTTTGAGTCACCGAAATTATTTGTGAATTCAGGTCAAACTCAGGGAATAGTTTCGGCTAGAAAAAAAAAAATTTCCCCCGGAAATGACAAAACGTTTTGTTTCGACATTTTCAAAACGAACCATTTGGAATTTCATTCCCAAATGACGTTTGCAATGTTTCGTTCAACTAAACACATTCTGGGGGTTCAGTTTCTGTGATAAAAACAGTTTCAGTTACAAAGTAATCGATTTGTTTCCAGGTTTTTCAGTTCAGCCACCACACTGAAAAACCAGTTGTTCACTCAGCTCTCTTTATTAACCCTTTCTAAGTTCATTATAAATGTAACTGTAATAGTATGTGCAATTAAATTGGTAATAATTAAAAAAGTATGGGTGGGGGGGTAGAGGTAGAAAAACCTTTTACTAAGATTCTAAATATCACAAGACAATTTGTAAACAATTAGTAGAATGAGTTTCATTCCAAATTCTTGCCCTGCGGTACTAAAGGATAAGAGCACACTGCAGAAAACGGTTGTGACAATGGGACGGAAACATAGAAAGGAGGTTTGTTCTGACTAAAGGGATCTGAATACACTGAGCAGGAGAAGTTGCCAGACTGAGACACCACTAACCACAGACTTGTATTTAGAAGGGGGCTTAGTTTAATGATGCTTGTGCGGTGGGCTACACTTTGCCAAACAGGTTCTTTAAACATACCGAGCTATCAGTTTCTTTCCCTTTGAATTCCCTTTTCAGAGTCACTCAAGATATTTATGTGCCCTTGTAGTGAGAACTGCAAGTCCCAGAGTCTTGGAGGCCTATAAAAAGACCTTTTTATTGAGGCTCCCAGGCGTAGCAGCCCCAGAAGCCCAAGATGCAGCTATTTAAGGGGCTGTCCTGAAAGTCTGGGGTCATGAACATACCTGAAGATGAGGCAATTATCTTCCTTTTAGCCCCAATGCCTGCTGATAGGTTGTCTAGTTGGGAGTACGTATAGGAGATTTATCCTTTCAGTTCTGGGACCTCGCTTCCCAATCCAGTGAATAGGTTACCAGAACAGGTGTTAGCAGAGCTAGCTTCTGGTTTTTTGGCTCTGCCACTGACTCTCTGTGTGACCTTGGGTAAGTCATTTAACCTCCCTATGTCTCAGTCTTGCCATCTGTAGAATGTAGTTAATGGTCCAAATTCTCAGCTACCGTTAATTGGCATAGGTCCACTGAAGTCAATGGAGCCATGCCAATTTACACCAACAGAGAATTTGGCCTAATGACACTTATTCTCATCCTTTCTAAAGCACCTAGAGATGCTTGGCTGGAAAGCACTATCTGAGCACTGATTGCTATTATTGCTTTGTGGGTGTCCCTGTCCCTGTAATGTTTATATTCTGTAACACAACTTGAATTTCAATAATTTCAATTCCAGGCTTTCATATTTCATATTTCCATCCTAATTCTTCAACCTGCCCTAGTTAATACCAGCTTTAGTGCCTTGCTTTGTCAATTTAGGCCCTGACAATATGAAGTTATTTCACCAGCTGCCTCCCTTGTGATATCTGCAGTTGTGTATCTGGTATCAAAAAAGTATTAGTCAAATATAGGCAGAAGTGGGTTCTGATGTTACATGGAATGGGATAAAATTACTGAAGCCTGCAACCCACATGCTTCAGGACATAGGTTGATCAATAGCTGGGAAGAGAAAGTAACCTGTCCCATCCCCCCAGCCAGCAGAGTATTGCACCAGTGAGTGTATTAGGTAGGTTTTTACACTTTCCGCTGAAACATATGGTCTTTGCTTCTGTTGCAGAAGGGACACTGTGCTAGATGCATGATCAGTGGTCAATGGCTGCATTCCTGTGTGTTCAAATGCTAGTTTTTATGTGTGACTGTATGGCTGGTGAAAGCCCTTGAGACCGAAATCCTCATATTAGCCGCAGAATAGACACAGCTTGGACACTGTCCATGCAACCTTCCCTACTCATGTGCCTCAACCCTGACTCAAAGATTCACCATCTCAGGGGGAGAGGGTCATTCAGCCTTCAACCCCATTCAGTCCATGGCTTCTCCACTAAGACTGCCAACAAGGGGGCATATTTGTGCCAGACATGGTGTTTTTGATGATGTGGGCACAGTGCCCACTGCCCAGCGGACGACTCAGACCACCACTCATTTTTGACATAGGCTGCCAAATAGGCATCGGATGGCAGAAGCTTTCAGATACTAGCAGCCCAGGCCAGATTCAAAGCCAGGACCCAGCGTAACAGTGAAAAAACTTTGTAGTCTCTTCCCGATACCCCAATTCCTGTCTTCCTATCTAAGAGAGTCCCTCGAAGCCCCAACCCCTGGGGGGGAGGGTGGAAGGGGAGGGAGGTGTGGTGGTATATCCAGTTATAAAGATAAGAACAACTTGTAAAATTCAGATCTGGATCCAGGTTTAGATTTCATCCTCTGTCCCGCCACGGGTCTGAGGGTGTTGGATCTGGGAGAGATTGGTTTGACTCCATTTCTATGCTCCTATTCCTAATGAAGGGACTCCCCTGGTGATGCTTGCCAAGTGCTGTTCTCAGGAGGGCAGGGTAAAGCCTTGTACACCAAGGCGAAGGAGGAGGGGGAGCCCAGCAGCCAGTTTTCCCTACCTGAATTGTCGTCATTCCAAGTTCTTGTCCAATCAAAACCTGTCCGCCTTGCAGCTTCGCGATTCTGGGCTCCTCCACCTGCATGAAGTCACTCACCAGCTCCGTGATATCCACCTGCCAGTCAGAGCCTAGCAAATAGCTCAGCTGGCCACTTGGGTCAGAGGGCTCGGCTACAAACTGTGTGAGGACTCGCACCATGGCGTGCTGGTACTGCAGGGTGCAGCCTCTGCCCTTCCGCTCGTCCTCTTCTTCGTCGTCGCTGTCTCGGGCTGGTCTGGGGAAACCAAAAAAATCAAGCACCCCAAGGAAGGAGGGCGAGGCTGTGTGCCCGGCTGCAACGGCTTGTTAAGCACTGATAGGAGCATCCAAACAGGGAGCTGGGGAGCGCCTCAGCTCTTTCCTCTCTCTTGCCCGGCACACCCAGGCTACGTCCAATCCTGCAGCTTCTTCCTCTAGAACATTTCTGACAGAAGTCACAGTCCCTCATCTCCCCCCAGGATGACGTAGCCTCCTGGTTTCTCTCACCTTCACAGCACCACGCCCCTGGTTCACACAAAAAGCAGCTTCTAAAGTCGGCTCCCTTGCCTGCGCCTCTGACCACCCCGCTAGGGTGACCAGATGTCCCGATTTTATAGGGACAGTCCTGATATTTGGGGTTGTGTCTTATATAGGGGCCTTTTACCCCCTACCTCCTGTCCCGATTTTTCACACTTGCTATCTGGTCACCCTTCACCCCACCCCTCCCTCACCTCCAGTGACTTCCCACGTCAAGTCCAAACTTTTCATCTTCACCTTCACACCTCTTATCCCATGACTCACCCCACTCTGTCTATGATGCCCGACTTGTCTGTGCTTTTGTCAGCGATGGACATGAACGTCTCCTCTGCGCTCTTATCAGCTGCCCATACCAATATCTCCATGCTGCCAGTTAACGCATGGAAACCCCTCTTTAAATAGGTCTGCAAGGCCAGGCCTTCAAATCCCTCCATCAGAACCCTTCTACTGTGACGCTTCAAGGAAACCAGTCAATAAATCAGGGGCAGATGGGAATAGTTCACACCTACTTTATCGATTTGTTATAATAGTAATTAATACAATTGTCAGTGTATATACACCCATATCCCTCTGGTCCACCCTTCATGTGCCACTTGCCTTTGCGGACTGTAAGCTCTGTGGGGCAAGGACTGTGTCTACACAGCACCTAGCAAAATAGGACCCTGATCCTGATTTCATAGAATCATAGAATATCACGGTTGGAAAGGACCTCAGGAGGTCATCTAGTCCAACCCTCTGCTCAAAGCAGGACCAATCCCCAACTAAATCATCCCAGCCAGGGCTTAAAATGCTATGGCCTCCCTGTCAGGGAATCGAACCCCGGTCTCCCACGTAGGGATACTTACCACTATACTAACAAGGATGTACCTATTGTAATATACATATGGAATATATAAGTGATGCAAACACAATTAGTAATTATTATGCTTAATAAATAGTTATTAATAATAAATTAAGCAATGGCATCCCATTTACCAGGCCTCAGACCAGACAGATCTGGTCTTTGCTGATGTCTTGTAGTATTGCATAAGTGAAAACACTGACCCTGCCTCACCCGGCCAACAAGCTATTTCCATTTAAGCCACTAGTGCTATAAAAGGAAATTGATTTTCAGTGCGGATCCATGCAATCTGTGGTTCCTGTTGTCCTAATAAGTACAATGCGACAACTGATTGAATAAATGTCTGGTGACCTTCAGGTTTACACCGGAATTGCATTAAGGCCAAATGAGTGTGTGCAGATCCGCTGGCCATGTCAGCTGCTTGGCACGTGAACAACCCAGATTGAACATTCGCTAATGAAACTTACCTCTTATTAGAGATGATAGGGACCCTCCACCCCTTGATCTGGTTTAGTTCTGTGTCAGAAATCTCTATCTGCAGTGGGAGGCGAGGAACCCAGACTGTCATTTCCAGTGGGGCAGTCAGATGCTGGTAAGTAAAATTAACGATGACATTCACTTTGCCTTTCATTTCCTTCCCGTTGACAAAGACGTAGTCACATCTGTCAGAAACCTGTAAAAGGGAAAGGAGGAAAAAATTAATGAGTCTCTGTACAAAATTATAAAGCTCACCCCGTGCTGAGTGAGTGGGAGGGAGGGAGAGATAAGATTCGGGTTTGAACTAGTTCCAAACTCTGAGGACAACTAGCAACAACAAGAAAGGTGCCTGGTTTGCCATTTGCAGACTGCATAATTTAGGAATACTTGCGAGCAAACAGGCTTTTCCTGCTATAAATATTTCCAATGGGAGCTATCATAAAAGAACAGCTCCATTCAGTTCTCAGCCCCACCATTAGGACCTCTGGCTCTGGTTCTGAACTTGTTCTGGCTCTGATGGAAGTCCACTGAGTCATGGTCCCAGCCCCCCAGTAAGTCAGAGAGATGGTATTAAGTTCCCTCTCCTCCAGTTTGGTGTGATTCTAAGGAAATGTGATGTAAACATGAGGAAAATCAGATGGGTAGGTGCCTGCACAGGATAATCAATAGGAGGAATATTTCCCTGATCAATTCTGAAATGATGTCCTGGAGTGGTGATGGTGGTTGCTGTATTGCAGGAAGTAGCATTAAAGATTCCCTCTGAATCAGTACTGGACCAACACCGACACGTGGCATTAGGGGTGCTGTGCTTCTGGGGGTGCCACCTTTCAGAAAAGACACAAAGCTGAGGTCCGTTTGTGAGAGCATTCTGTGCATTTCTGTGGAGTGGTGTGAACAGCTTCTGGACATTCTATGCTTCCTCTGTGGCTTCCCTTCTCCTGTCCTGGTCCTCTTCCCACTATCTCTGCTAATTCTTAAACACCCCCAGCTCCTCTGGTCCCGTCACCCTTCCCTCTTCTTGCACCGCATTTCTCCCTTCTTCTTGCTTCCCAGCCTTCCATAGTTTAGATGAACTCTGGGCTCTGTTCAAGTGATGCTATAACCTACCGTTGTTTTCCCTAGTGTCCTGCATCATACAGAATCCAAGTGACTTGTAGGTTATTCTAGGATGGTCCAATCCTGCTATCTTTGACTTCAGTGGGAGTTTTGCATGAGTAAGGACTACAGGACCTAGTCCCTAATGAGGGATAGTAGAGAAATGGAGCAGGACGCTCACAATCCAAACAAACCCAACATGCTGGGGATGGTGGAGCTGTCAATATAATAAGGCTATGTTTGGGGGCCTTGAAACATTTTTTCCCCAGTTTCATAAGGGATAAGAATACATTTTGAGGACAGTACCACAGAATAAAACAAGCATATGCAAAGCAAACAGAAAATGGTATTTTGTTGTTCAACAGAGACAGAGGGAGTTTTCTAATCCATCCATATCTGGAGGCATGTATTCATCGTGTCAATAGGGCTCCATTTATCATTGTGAGGTCTTAAATCTCTCTTGATACAAAAAGCACTCAAATCGGATTGAAAAAAGTTTTACTGAAACAAGTCCAGACAGGTTTATTATAATTTACTGCACGGGCGGTTCCTTGAAAGACTACACATGCTGAGGATTATTTGATATTAGCATTTCCCCTCAACCTCGCCCTAATAAAGAACACTTGATTTTTGCATTTTAAAAAGCTGAATAAAATAGTGCCTTTGTTAATGTACAGCATGAAAGGGAGGAGGAGGTGTGTGTGTGTGTTGTATGATAAAAGTTATTAGTTTCATCAAGAGATGGGGGAGAACCAGACTTCATTCTGAACCACTTTTGAACTCTGGCAGTTCAAATGAAATGGAACTCCTGTCTAAACCACCCCTGGTCTGGTAAACCCAAACCTGAAGCCCAATGTCCTCATATTTGACACTTGTGGCAAAGACGGAATTGGGCAATGACTCTCCCATCAATTTCTGTTCCCTCCTTCCCACCAGCACAGCCAGCTCAGTAACCGACTGGATCCTCCATTTGTATCATTTCTTCCTCTGGAAGAAGAAAGTGTCTGCTCAACCATCTGCAGAAGATGCCTTTACTTCTTCAAACATGGCCCAGAATTCCTTGGCTGCAGCGGTGTGCCGAAAGAAGTGTGGTAGGTGATAGTACAAAGGATTCTGGGAGGCCAAGGCCTTGCTGCAGCCAACAGCAGAAACAGAAACCTCCTGTCCCTTTGGAGGATGAACCAGATGGGTAGAAACTCTAACTGGAGAACAAGAGTTTGGGAGGTTTCAGAGTAGCAGCCGTGTTAGTCTGTATCCGCAAAAAGAACAGGAGTACTTGTGGCATCTTAGCGACTAACAAATTTATTTGAGCATAAGCTTTCGTGGGCTACAGCCCACTTCATCGGATGCATAGAATGGAACATATAGCAAGGAGATATATATACATACAGAGAACATGAAAAGGTGGGGGTTGTCCTACCCACTCTAAGAGGCTAATTAATTAAGATGAGCTATAATCAGCAGGAGAAAAAAACCTATTGAAGTGATAATCAAGATAGCCCATTTCAGACACTTTGACAACAAGATGTGAGGATACTTAACATGGGGAAATAGATTCAATGTGTGTAATGGCTCAGCCATTCCCAGTCTCTGTTCAAAGAGTGTGGGACTGCCCAGCTGATCAGTGTCCGAGGCAGTCATTGTGCTCTTGCAAAAATAATACCCTAGGCAACCACCTACTTAGCTTATCTCTTGGGCTGCCCCTGACTTGCCATATGGATTGATATCGAAAGGTTCTACGTTAGCGAAACTAGGATCTACCAAGAAAGAGATGGTCCTGTGTGTCTACAGCTGATCTCAGCAGAAGACATATCGTCCGTCCAAAAGCTCAGGGTGGGAGCATAAACCAAGCCTACCT
This sequence comes from Terrapene triunguis, assembly GCF_002925995.2. Classification (NCBI taxonomy): domain Eukaryota; kingdom Metazoa; phylum Chordata; order Testudines; family Emydidae; genus Terrapene; species Terrapene triunguis. The sequence continues at coordinate 10,763,833 of NW_020664585.1, forward strand.
CAATACTGTGAGTCTGACAAGGGTCGGACACAATGTCCTTTCCAAGCCATTTCTGACAACACTTTATTCATAATAACCTGTAGCCCTGGCTATCAATACTGCTGAGAGTTACTAAATCTCACTCAAGCGCTTTGGCAGCTATTGCAGGAGTCTAGGTGAGCCGACAAGACCTGTTCATTACAGCTAGTTAAAATATATGAGTAAATGTACATGTCAAATAATTTATTAACTACCACTTTACAGTGCTGATGATCTGAAGGAATGATCTATTAAAACCCTGAACTCTTTTCACAATCCATTACCAGCCAGACCTTCTTTTCCATTATGTGGATATATTTAATATTTCTGACTTCTGAATGCATAATCTTGCACTTATCTGAATTTAATGCCGTTTTCTACTTTTCTGTTTAAATGCGGAGTGAATTTAAATGTTATTTAAATATCACCAGCTTTTGTGGCACAATTTACATCCTTGGTATTTTGTTTTTCAATACAAAGGGCTTAATAGCAAAACCATTTCCACATTTTTTTGTCCCCGCCCTTTAGCTGCATGGATGGATTCTTGTGTGTGTAGGGTAGATTCCATCCCCAGGGCCCTGGAAGAGAGCAGTCCTTCCACTTGGATCTGTACAAGGGGCACAGTGCTGCCCTACAGGTATTGTGCTCACATGAATTGCATCATTCTTCCCCAGGAGCGCCGCCAGCTTTTTTGCCACCCTAGGCGGCGGAAGGTCCGGCCCCCGAAATGCCGCCCCCAACAGAGGCGGCAGAAGGTCCCGCCCCCGAAATACTGCCGACGACCGGAGCGGCTGAAGATCCGGCCGCTGCGGTCGCCGCCCCTCAAATTTTTTCACCTAATGGGTTGTGCCGGCCCTGTTCTTCCCACCTGTATTCTCCAATGTCCTGTCTGCCAGACAGGAGGGCACAGGACCCTCAGGCAGTGACTGGTACTCCTGCTCCATCTCTCATCTCACGTTACCTCGCATCTGCAGGAGAGGATCTTCCATTCCCCGCTAGCACTGTGCGTTCCTCCTAATCCTTCTGTGTGTTTTAAGTGATGCTCTGACACTGAAAATCTCTGGTGTGCTAATGAGCTTCAGCTGCTACTTGCTGGTTCGCTCTTTTCCTTGGGATGCCCGCGAGGAGAAAAATTAGACAAAGCCTCAAAGCTCTCGTTTACACCTGAGTCATTGCAGATCAAAGTTCAAGCCGAGGTGGCTCCGAGGAAAATAATCAGCCAGGGAGCTGAATGCCTCAGATACTTAGCTTGCCTCTGCACACTGAAGCCCGGATACCGACTGCAATGAATGGCCTGTAAATGGGGATTTTCCTTTCTCAAACTTGAGGCCAGTGTATTAGCTTACAACTCCAGTGCCTCACTTACAATTAGCTATACTAAGCAATTACGCAGCCTTAACTAATTAACTCCATGCCTTGGGGAGGCAATTAATCAAGTATCTTCATTTCCTAGAGGGGGAAGCTGAGGCAGAGAGGCTAAGTGTCTCCCAAGGACAGAGCTGGGACCAGACCCCCAAGCGGCTCTTGGGTATAAGTAACTTCTGACACTGATCTGAGCGTGACAGCCGGGGTGAGGTTCTGTGCTGGACTTCTAGGAGCTGCACCTTAGAACTTGCAGCCCAGGGGGCCTAAGTTACATCAGCCTCCCTGAGTTGTCCTGTGTGTGGCAGCATTGCCCAGAATCTCGGTCGCCTCAGCATGCCTCTCCCACCCCCAGCTCTGCCCCTGCCATGCCCCAGCACTGAGGAGCTTGAGGAGGTCCCTGGGAGCAGCCTTACAGTGCCTGTACCAGGGGAATCCTCCGCAGCAGGATATAGGGCTTTGAGGGCATCTTTATGCCACTCTGGCCCTTTTATGCGACATAAAGGAACCGAAGTGGGGGTGAGAATCTCTCCCTTTTAAAAGGGAGTTATTCCTGATTTACACAGGGTGAGAGGAGAATCAGGCTGCCAGATTTTGAATTCATTAATGGTCATGCAATGGAGAGAGAAAATAAAGCTGGCAGGAAAACAGACTTCCCCAGGGTTATCATAAACAGGGGAGCAAACCAAAACCCCAATACTACTGCAAGAATGATTAAAGAAATGCCTTGATCTTGTGCCGTTAAGATTATAATGTATAAAAACAAACAGATGCAGGCGGGCAGGGAGAGATTGAGCGGTTCGGTTACCCAATCTCTCCCGTTTACTGCTCTGTAAATGAAGAGAGCAATAATTATTTGATCATTCAATTCCCAGCCAGTCCTTTGGATGAATAAACACGATGGTTCGGTTGCAGTTTGTTCACAATGCCAACAGAGCAGCACCAAGACATGGTATAACATATACTTCATTTTCATAAATCAGGCCAGGGCATTCAGAAACAGGTCATCATTAAAAAAAGCAGATTATCTTTGCCTTGTTTTACTTCAGACATGTCCAAACCATTCATCTTAAAGCAGAAAGAGAAAATTCAGCAGAAGAGAGAAAAAGGATATAGGTTTTCCAAAAACCAGGCAGTTTCTCTATCAGTCTGTTTCCTTCTTGCAAATAGCTCTTTCGGTGGCCTATGTGAAATGAGTTTGATGGGTCTCAGTTGAGCACCCTCAGGTAGCAAGTGTAAAAAACCGAGACAGGAGGTGTTCTTCACCCTTCACCATCTGAGACAGAAATAGGGAAGCTCCAAGTTTATTAAGCTCATGAGTACAGTGAATGAGGGGTGTGTGTGTGTGTGTGTGTGTGTGTAAGCAAACTTCTCCCTGTAGGAGTGTTGTGGGGGGTCAGCCCAGAATAAGTTTATTTACCTCAGACAATTTCCAGAGAACTAGTAAGCACATTTTAAAAGGTAGATGCCTCATAAATATCTCTATATTAAATAAGAATCTGTCTATGACATGTGAAATACAAAAGCCCCTTTTCATCAATCAAGAAGGGTAGGCCTGGAACCCTGTACATGTAGGTGTGCACAAATTCACCCTGAAATCAATCTCATGTTTTCCACACAGACCTGATGATTTATTTCCCTTCGGTCTAGCTTCTGATGTTTGATCTCTCTCAGGGCTGGCGATGCTCTGTCCCCCTAGAAATGAAACAAGCCGGGAGGGGACGGTGGAGGTGGATTCCCTTTTCTTTTGCTGCTAATGTGCTGTTGTCATACCCCTCTCTGGGCTCTGGCCACTGCTAATGCCAGGACATAATAATGCCATTAAATCATTACAGTGCCGCTCTCTTGCTAGAGCTTTTTGGACCATCGTATCACCATAGGTTTCCACACAAATGTGCTGAGCTGTCCTCCATTTAATTTACAGAGGATACAGTTAGCTCCCACAAGACCCTCCAGATAATCTCTCAACATGGGGAAGCTTTTATCTCCCGAGGGGACGGTCTCTTAAATGGCATTTGTAACAGTGAACTTGGAAGTACAGAGAAGTGCCTGGGGTTTGGTTTGGCTCCTGCAACTCCCCTCTTTCTCTTATGCTGGCGAACAGCTAGAAAAGCTTTAGCAAGCTTCCCCTGAGCCACATACATCTAATTTCAGTCAACCACAGCAGCAGAGGGTTAGAGGCTGCTTGTCACCAGCACAATACAGGGTGATAACAGTGGAACTATGAAGTAGGTATGTGGCCATGTCATGAATGCACTAACCAAAAGATTTAAGGCAAATTGGGTGTGGTGTGGGGATCAATCATCCTACAAAATTTGTAGGGTGAGATTTTCAAATTGGCCTAACTCTAAACTCTGACGTTAATGGCAGAACTTACATCGACTTCAGTGGGAATAGAAGCACTGAGTGCTTTCAAAAATCCCACCAATTAACTACTCATTCTTCTTGAGACAAATGCCAATCTCCCAGACAGAGCTGTGCATAATGTAGCCCAAGACTATGCACCCAACTCACTTGGTGTCATTGCAAACTTGAAAGTGTTGCTGCTCTAGCAAACTGAGGAGTTTTTCCCTGGAAAGCAAATATGGACTTGAAAGGGTGGATTCTATGCTGTGCCGAGACACCTTACTTTTCACTGTTAACGTGTCTGATTGTGTTGTTTAAAAAGAAACCAACTTGTCGCTCCAAAGTAGCACATGGACATTCCAAGCTCTTCAGTTTTGATTGCAAGCGAAATAGTTACAAAGCTTCCTTATTATTTTTTTTCATAAGATAGAACACAGAAATGGGAATATGTTTCTTCCTCTTGTGGATGGTATTGGATTTTGGAGAGTTCACCCTCTTATCTGAGCAAGCGAACACAAAGCCTTTGGCATCCCTGTTCAGCAGAAGTCATCAACAGAAGCCAGACACTCCTGCAACCAGGCAGCGATTCTCCACACACTTTTCACTCTAACTTCTTACATCTGATTCTGGGCTGATTTGCATCTGTGTCATCGTGTATCGCCGTGCAAAGGGCCCGTGAAGGAGGTGTAAAACGCTACCACTACTGTAAGAGAGGAATTCTGACTTGGTAGCATTCTACACCCACTGTCTACAGGTATAAAGGCCTCTGCGAAGTTCTGGGCAGTGAAGAATCGTGATAGTTGGCCCCACTGCCTGTCCTAACAACACCGCTCTGCTTTTCTCATACTTATTAGAAACTGTCTGGGGTAAATGTTACCTTGGATGGCTAATTCACCAGCTAGTCAGCCCTGCCTTTGTTAGTTTACTGGGCTGAGTGGATTCCTCGGGTCTGGAAAGAAGGCAGGAAGAATAGTGCATTTTGTATTTTACAATGGAAGGGTACCACATTTCTTTCTTAGCTCACAGCAACACCAGAGACTGAAGCACTTCCCCACCTCGTTAGCATCATTTAGCCCACATGTGATATTGATTACAAATCCTTACAGGAAACCGTTTCCCCCCCCCCCCCTGCGGTAATTCTGTTGGCTCTTTTACAAAGAGGCACCTAATAAGTCTATGAAAATGAGAAGCCCATAGGTCAGTTATGAAGACTCTGGATTAGGGCATCTTGAGGGACAGACGATTAGGAAAGCTAGTCTTCACTGTTCCCAATTGACAGCTTATATTTCAGGAATGCACCATGCGCTGGGCTTCTAATCTTAATGCATGGCAATGTAGGACAGTAATCCTTCCCCGTGCAAGCACCGTTCTCCTTATATTGTACATTTCAAATACATAACTGCCACCTTGGCAGGCTTACCAGATATTTGCTGATTTAGGATGGCGCATATTGCTTAGCCCACAAGCATAAGCAGTAGTAATTAGCAAGATAAATTATATTAATGAGTCCTGCCGGAATCAGTGCTGTCACTTAGAAGAACAGGAGAGTTTTCCAGCCTTTCTATAACAAGGAAAAAGTGATTGGCCAGGAAAATAACAAATGGAACTCATTTGAGCTTTGAAAGACTCCAGGAGGCACCTAAGCTTTGTGTCAAGGTGCAAAAGGAAGAAATCATTATCATCCCTATTCTGTAAGACATTGGCAAGTGCCGCGGGGAATGTGGCATCACCTTTAACCACAGATACTTAGCAGACAGCGGAAGAATGAGATACACGATTGTGAAGTCTGGGAACTGACCTCAGCCTGAAACTACACAAGACAGGGACAAGTGACTGACAGTAGCAGGGTGGCAAGACAGGAGGTAAAGTTGACCCAAGACCACTGTGTAGCTAGAAAATACACCCTTCCTGGTTTTGAATCCAATCAGAACCAAAACCACAGGAGATCAGAATCTAATAGTAAAAATCTATTGGTGGTAGCACATTGCCTGACCACACCAAAGGATGCTGGAATCAGGAATAATTACTGAACATCTGCTCCCTGAGCTACAGTATTTCCCTGTGTAGTAGAGAAGAGAACTTTTTTATTTTAGAGGGAAAGGGGTAGGAAACAGAAGTTGCATCAATTTTAGACCAGATTCTATTACCCTCACTCACCCTTGAGTAGAGCTTTCTCCCATAAGTAGACCCATTGACTTCTGTGCTATTTGCAGAGGGAGGTGCTACTCAACATACAGTGTCTCGGTCTCCTCAACTATCAGTACCTGTGTGTCGGTGGCACTAACATCCTAAGCTGTGCTGTTCCACAGCTGGAGCAAAAAATACACAGCCTGGCTTAAAGCTCAGCTATTTAACTCCAGCCAAATCCTAAATCTGATGTTGCCTTGAAGTCTGTCAAAATGTATTTACTCTGGGGGGGGGGGGGGG
>NW_020664585.1:10769995-10858025 GCF_002925995.2 Terrapene triunguis
TGCCTTGAAGTCTGTCAAAATGTATTTACTCTGGGGGGGGGGGGGGGAGAGGAATGTGAACGTCTACACTTTGTCCAGGCTGCTTTGCCTCATCTCAAGCAATTGATCACGTCATAAGTGTCAGCAAAAAATGCAAGAGCCTTTCTGTGTTTTCTTTCCCTGAAGTAGTGCTCTGAAATAAAAAGGAAACAAAATGGGCTCATGTCAGATTGGCATTTCTGACCTAGTCAACCTTTGCTACCATGTGGCAGTCAATCAAGGGAAACCAGTTTCCATTCCAGGGGGACCAGCTGCTCAGCATGAAAGCTGATACTGAAACGAAAAGAATAGGCTCCTTCTGGTTACATGGAAAGCAGAGGAGACAGCAAATATGTGTAAATTACGAGGACCGTTAGATTATATGCTAATGATTTCCAACCATTGGTAGGTGCACTAGAATGGAGTAAGAAATACGTACATTCATTGATAATTGTGCTCTGTGTTTTTGTATCACCTTCCATCAAAGGATCTCACAACAAGAGCTAGATGCAAATTTTCCATCAAAACTGTTTTTTGATGGAAAGTAGTATTTTTTGAAAAATAATTTTTTTGTGAAAGGCATCTGCTTTCCAGGAAAAGGTTTGATTTTTTTTTTTTTGGCCTCACACTGAAAATATTTAGATTTGGAAATGCTGATCCAGTACCACATGGGCGTTGTAGTTCAGATGCCTCACGGCCCTGTTCTCTGTTATGAATGGAACTCCCCACATGAACTATATCTCCCATGTTGCACCACACTCAGGGACTCTTATGATGCACCTGTCCATTAGGGGAGACTGAGGTGGATCAGGGGACATGGAGGCCAGAGATTCTAGCCTATACAGGAGGATGGAAACTCGAGGCACCTCAACTACAACTCCCATGAGGCACTGCAGCAGCATTTCCAAATGTAAATATTTTGGTTTTCAAATGTCAAAACTTTTTGTGGTCCGGTTCTACTCACAGTGCTTTGCAAGCATTCCTTGTGACTCTACCCCATGTAGGAGGGCATGATCACAGATGACTTCAGAGAACTCAGAACATGTGATGTCCCACGTCTTGAATCCAGGCCTGGGAGTGCCCATCCATCTGCTGCATAGTGACTTCCACCCAATGTTTGCTGAAACCCACTGGGCCGATAAGCTAGTAGGACGACAGCCTTAGCTGACTGAAGGACTGCCCAGGTTTCACTGATTGGTCCAACTATGGTATGTAAACCAGAGGGAGGCACAGGAAGTTGTCTGACCAACAAGATGATTTTCTGTTGTGGCTGCGCTGGACCCTGCCTGTGCCTGCTTCTTGCACCCAACCCTGCTCCTAATTTCTGCTCTGCTCCTGGCTCCTACCTCACCCCTGCTTTCACTCCTGTTCCCACTGTGCTCTTGCTCCGTGCTTGATCTTTGCCTGTCCTCCAGTTCCTGCCCTTATCTCGCTTCCACCCTCAGTTATCAGTCCTGCCTCTGGCTTGACCCTTGTCTCTGGCATTTGGTATCTTCCCTCAGCTCCGACCCTCAGCTTTGATTCCTGACTCTGACTCTGGCGTGACTCCTGGCTCTGGTAATTGGCAGTTGACTCTGGTGCTGACTCTTGGCTTTGTTCCCTAGCCTGGATGCCTTCTCTCACACTAGACCTGACTCTTGCTCTTCCTACATCCTGGTTCACAACAGAATGATACTGAAGGAGAAGAATGCTTAAGTGATCTTCTTGGAGTTCCTTCCTGTCCCACAAGCAAAGGAAGACAGAAGATCCTGGAAGTGAACCACTGGATAGGTAAGTGGTGTAAAGCAAAAAGTTTTGATTTTGTGGAACACTGGTCTACCTTCTATTGGGAGAGGGGGCTATAAAATTTGGATGGCCTTCATCTCAGTAGATGGGGAGCCAATCTTCTCAAGTACAGGCTGGCTAGAGCGGGTGTGTTTCTAATGGGGTCCTGCAGGGATTGGTTCTTGGCCCTGTGCTCTTTAACAGATGTCAATGATTTGGAGGAAAACATAAAATCATCACTGATAAAGTTTGCAGATGGCACGAAGATTGGGCGATTGATAAATAATGAAGAGGACAGCTCACGAATGCAGAGTGATCTGGATTGCTTGGTAAGCTGGGCACAAGTAAACAATATTGTTATAATATGGCCAAATGTAAAGTGATGCATGTGGGAACAAAGAATGTAGGCTATACGTAAAGAATGTGGAACTCTATCCTGGGAAGCAGAGACTCTGAAAAGAACTTCGGGGTCATGGTGGATAATCAGCTGATCATGAGCTCCCATTTCAACACTGTGGCCAAAAAGGCTAATGTGATCTTTGGATGTATAAACATGGGAATCTTGAGTAGCAATTGGAGTAAAATATTACTTCCGTATTTTACACTGCTACTGGAATACCGTGTCCAGTTCTGGTCTCAACAATTCAAGAAGGATGTTGAGAGAAGGTTCAGAGAAGAGCCGTGAGAATGATTAAAGAATTGGACAACATGCCTTATACTGGTAGACTCAAGAAGCTCAGTCTATTTAGCCTAACAAAGAGAAGGGGTGACTTGATCACTTTTATAAGTACCTACACTGGGAACAAAAACTTCATAATGCAGGGCTTTGGAACTGTGCTCCGGCTCCGCTCCAGCTCCAGGCAAAAACCTGCAGCTCCACTGCTCCGGAGCTGCTCCGCACTCCAGCTCCGGGCTCCGCTCCAAAGCCCTGTGATAATGGACTCTTCAGTCTAACAGACAAGGGTATAATAAGATCCAATAGCTAAAAGCTGAAGCTAGAAAAATTCAGACTGGAAATAAGGTGCTAATTTTTAGCAGTGAGTATAATTAATCATTGGAACAACTTACTAAGGTTTGTGGTAGATTCTCCATTACTGGCAATTTTTATATCAACATTGGATGTTTTTCTAAAAGATATGCTCTAATCCAAACAAGAATCCTTCCAGGGAAGTTCTATAGCCTGCGTTATACAGGAGGTGAGACTAGATGATCACAGTGATACCTTCTAGCCCACTCTATGTATCTATTAAATGTTTTCTCCAATTTGAAAAGGTTCTGCACAGTAGCTCCCTATTATGTGATCCCATCATATCGTGCAGCGGTGCAAGTAGGCCGATACGCTCCGGTACGCCGTACTAGCAAGCTACTTATAGCTGGTACAGCGTACGGGAAGGACACAGCAGCAGCAGGGCTGCCCGGGGGAGGGGGGGCAAGTGGAGCAATTTGCCCCAGGTCCCGGGCCCCGCGAGCCCTGGCCCGGCGGCGGTCTGGGTCTTCGGTGGCATTTCAGCGGTGGCAGGGGGCCCTTCAGTGCTGCCAAAGACGCGGAGCGACTGAAGGGCCCCCCGCCGCTGAAATGCCGCCGAAGACCCGGACCGCCGCTGGGTGAGTACAAGCGCCGCAACTCCCCCGCTTTGTCCCAGGCCTCCTGAATCCTCTGGGTGGCCCTGAGCAGCATTGCCGCCAGAGGAGAGCTGTGTCTCCGTCTGTGTACCACAGCAGCAGCCCCGCTGGAGGAGAGGGCTGAGGGGCGGGGATGGGAGTTCTGCTCCTTTCCCCGCTGGGAGGGGCATCAGCAGCAGGAAAAGGAGCAGAACACCAGCAGCTCCTCCGGCGGCTGTACTGCCCCCACCCAGCCTCGCCCCCCCAAACCCTGTCCTCCGGCAGGGCTGCTGCTATAGTACACAGAGGGAGGACGGAGACGCGGCTCTGTGGAAGGGCAGGGGGCGGGGCCAGGGGTTCTGTTCCTTTCCCCGCTGTGGTTCCCGGGAGTGCCCTGCCCCAAAGTCTCTAGCACAGCAGGAGGAGGACAGAGCCACCCCCCAGGTAACATGGGATGGATGTGGGGAGGGGACGGGCAGAGCATGGGGGCCCTGGGCTGGCGGCAGGATGGTGAGGAGTCACATGGAGAGTCATGTGGGGAGGTCATGTGCCCCCTCCCCTTAGTTGGTTCTCCCCCCTTCTCCCCCACCCCCCGTACCGGTAAGAAATGGACTTTACTTGCACTACTGAAATTGTGTTCCAATCCCAGCTAACAGCACCACTGCTTTAGAAAAAGTTCAACCACCCTATGGATTTGAGCTGAGACCCATGTAGATAAAAGATGGCTCTCTGGTAGCTTTCCTAATGTGCTAATGCACCTTGAGCGCATTTTAGGGAATATTGATTAGGAAAACACTGCTCCCAATTAATTCCTAAGGAAATCTTATTTTGTTCTGCAGCTTTGTGGCAAACATTAATACATTATCCCCAGCAAAATATACCCGAGTGAAATATGCAGTAGCACATATTAAAAGGACTTACAGTTCTGGGCAAACATCCAGTTCTAGATGCATGCTGCCTCCCCAGTGAATGTTATGGATCAGCCACAATGTATGAAGTCTATAGGTGTAACTAACTGAAAGCCCCCTGGTTAAAAATCTCTCCTGGGGAATCACCTCCTTATTTTTAACCTAGATCAAGAATATTTCATTTCTGCAGATCTTTTCCCTTCAATTTTATTTTTTGCATGTATTTTTACTACTGACATAGACTCATAGACTTTAAACATGAACCAAAATTCACCCCTAGGTAGAGGGTTAGCAAAGGCTTATGCATCTTCAGGGACTTAAGTTATGCATAATGTGTGTACTGGCCCATTGCACACAAGTGAATTTTGCCAAAGGAGATGATCCTTAGTTAGACAGGATGGGACATACGGGCACGCAGGAGTGCACACTCCTCTCATGGATAGTTTAGAAGTTGTTTATGAGCTACCTGCAGACTCTAAAAAGAGCTTCCTTCACTTCGCCTGAAGCTAAACAATTGTCTCTCACGATAGACAGTAACCAGCTTGTGGTACAGTTCTGATGTTCAGTGGTCCCCACCTCTCGGTACTGCAGCTATAGCTTTGGGGAGGAAGTGCTCATCTGTGAAGGATTTTGAAACTTGGCTTCATTCCAAATCAAAGTGAAAATGACAAATTTCAAGATTCTGCCTAACGGAGAATTTTGAAAGAAAAAATTGCTTTAAGTCAATCAAAATGTTCTCTTTTGACAAAGTCATTTTGTTTCAATTTTGTCTTTTTTTTTACAAATTCTGTGTTATTAAAGTATAATACCACCCAGAATAAAAAATTGAAACGAAGCATTGTTTCAAAATGAAAAATCAAAATGTTCTGTTCCAAAAATGTAGGAACCAGATGTTCTGACATTTTCAGAACAAAATGTTCAACACTGTTGTTACTCTCCTCCCCACCACCTTACCCCAGTTTTCTTCTGAAACAAAACTGCAGGGAAATCAACCTGATTTTGTGATGCTATTTGATTTGGGACAGAACTGCATATTCTGATATAATATGGTTCTATGGAAGTTTCTCTGACCAATTCCAGCTTGAACCGAAGTAACAGGTCACAACAATCCACCACAGTGAAACTCTGTTTAACTACAGCCCAGCAATACATATCACTATAGGTCACGTTCTAAACTCGGTTACATTTATGAAAATCTGGGGTATTGCAACTGAAGGCCATAAAGCTGCTCTCACTTGCAGGGAAGGAGCATGAGCCTGAACCTGTGGCTAAGGCACTAAATGATTACACAGAAAACCTGGGTTCAATTTCCAGCTCTGCCTCAGACTTCCTAGATGACCTGGGGCAAGTCACCTAATCTCAGGGTGACCAGATGTCCCGTTTTTAAAGGGACAGTCCCGTTTTTGGGGACTTTTTCTTATATGGGCACCTATTACCTCCCACTCCCTGTCCAGTTTTTTCACAGTTGCTATCTGGTCACCCTACCTAATCTCTCTGTATTGCGTTTGTCAAATAATATTCCCTTCATCCACATGGAATGCTGTGAAGATTGTTTTATAAATAATGAGGTGGTGATAGGGACTTGATAGATCAATTACCTCAGATTTAATTGTTATCAGAATACAATTCTCCATCTTTTCCGTCTGCAGCAGGGAACAGGCGCAACCAGACTGAAGGCCTGACATGGTCCTATCTGAAGACGAATAGGATGAAACTCTATTCCTGACATTCAGGAAACAGCAAAGAGAAATCAAATGGCTTCATTCATTCTGACTGCTGTCCACCCGACCCACAACCACCACTCATGATTTGCTGCTGGCTACCTTGCTGTTCCTGCATTCCAGCTGGAAAGGAAAGGGTGCAACTTCCTGTCCGCCCGAGGCTCTTGTTATGAAATGAGCCAGATGATATGGGTTTGTACCAGCACAACATGGCCAAAACAATGAGCTCATTTTGGAATCCACTTCTCCGAATCAGCAAGCCACTGAAATGTAGGTGCTATCACATAGAAGTGCCAAGAAAAGTCAACCACAGTCTTACGCGTAATCAGAACTGCCATCTTGACCCTGTCCCCTAGTATTTAAGACTGCAGAAGTCACAATAATTTGTCATGTGTAAATCCTGTATGTCTTTATGATAATTATGCTCCATACCCTTTTCAGATTCTGCTTTGAAAACCACAAGCACTCTCTGGGCTATGATTTGGTAATCTGGGGTTGGCATAGGGGGGAACAACATCGTTTCCTTCAATACCGATAGTTTTTAATCCTGAAATGAGTGATATTTTCCCCCCATGTGAAGATTAAGAGGAGGAATAATGTACAGTGAGAGGAAGTGCTTTTGATTTTTGGATCTTGAAAAGAGGGAAACAGAGGTGGCCTCTTTGTCTCCAGATAATAAATGCTTTCGCTTCCAAGTGAAATAGAACTGGTGAAGAATGCAATGGCTTAGACTGACTAAACACAGACAGGGAAAACTGTGGCCAGACATACAGACTAACCCCGGCTGTAACGGGGAGATTCAAGCCTTCTTTAGTTTCCTAATACAGGCTCCATTGTCTAACAAAAGTTGTGTTGGGGAGTGGAAGGACTCACCCTGCCTTGTGTAACCTGTGTTAAGGCCGACCATATTGCGTATGAAACTTGGGGGTATGCAGGGGCTGCTCCCCACTGGGAGCAACTGGATGGAGTCTGGCTGGCCACATATGGAAGTGGGGACATGCACCCATAAAGGGGTGTTGCAAATTACTTCTACAGCATCCCAGTGTATCTGGAGAGGCTCGGGAGGCATTATAACTCTCCGAAGCACTATGCTACTAAGCACATCAATGCGCTTCCCCTTACTATGGGCCATGTGCTAAAAGCACTGCCTAGCTCAGAAGCAATAACTGGTTTCAGGTCTTGCCCAGGATCATATGCGTGGATCACACTGAGCCAAAGTATTTGAAGACTAGTAACATGACCGCAGGTACAATGGTTTTGCGTATAATCATAATAAACAGGTGCCACACACAGGATATTTCAGACTTCCCTTGTCTTAGGCAGATTAGTACAAATTTAAAATTTCATGCTGACCCATCCTATTCCATGAGCACTCCATTAGGTGATTTGGTTGATGTCCATAAAAACATTTTTGCTCTATTCATGTAATTCACGAATGATATAAAAAGATTTTTACCATAATATTTGCTCGTTTTATCGTACTTTGTACTGTACTGCACTGCCACACTTTTCTGGGGGTCATAGTGATCATACATTGCACGTGAGCCAACAATGTGGTGCAGTTTAAAAAAAAGGCTAATATGATTCTGGGGTATATTAACAGGAGTGTTGTATGTAAGACACGGGAGGTGACTGTCCCACTCTTCTCTACACTGGTGAGGCCTCAGCTGGAGTACAGTGTCTAGTTCTGGGCACCACACTTCAAGAAAGATGTGGACAAACTGGAAAGAATCCAGAGGAGAGCAACAAAAACGATGAAAAGTGTAGAAAACCTGACCTGTGGGGAAAGGTTTAGAAAAAACCCTGGGCATGTTCAGACCGGGAAAGCAGTCTGAGAAGGGGACCGGATAGCCTTTAAATATGTTAAGGGCTGTTGTAAAGACGAATTGATGAATTGTTCTCCATGTCCACTGAAGGGAGGATAAGAAGAATTGGCTTGATTTTCAGCAAGGGAGATTTAGATTCGATATTAGGAAGAAGTTTCTAACTACAAGGATAGTTACGCTCTGGATTAGGCTTCCAAGGTTGTGGAATCCCAATTATTGGAGGTTTTTGAGAACTGGGTGGACAAACACCTGCTAGGGATGGTCTAGGGTTACTTGGTTCCCGCCTTAGCACAGGGGGCTGGACTAGATGACCTCTCAAGGCCCCTGTATTTCTATTATTCTATATAAGGTAGCAAATCTGTATTAGGTTGGATTTACTGGGCATGTGATTTATGCCCTACTAGAGTTACTTTCCCATAGCTGCACAGAGTACAGTGTGTGTTATTCTCACTTGCCTGTAGAACAATAAAAACAAAGCTAGAAGATCAATACCAAAAGAAATCATATGTTCACTGAGGTTTGCTCATCCCATAAAAAGCAAAAACTCTTTGTAAGGAAAAATTCCCTTTTCTTGCTCATGAAATTTTTCATCTGTAGCTCCAATAGGGAGAGTGGAGCTCAGGCGAGATCCCATTCTCATTAACACTCTACAGCAGGCCTTGCTGGGCTTACGGGAGACATGGCTGGGAGTGGTCTGGAGAAGACCAATCTGTTTGTCCCAGTGGAGTGTCTGAAGGAAACGATTCAGTGCCATGGCTGTCCGTCAATACTCAGAGACCAGTATTCATAAAGAGCCAACTCTTGCCCTTCCTCTGCAGGTGGGGAAACTCCTCTGATTGCACAACTGGTGCAGTTCCACTGTGGAAGGGTGGTGGTGGCAGGATGTGCAAGGGGTCACGCACGGGGGTGCATTTTCTCCCTGTGTGGCACCAGGCTACTGGTGGCTCGGAGTAGGTCTGAGGGTGCATAGGCGCTGACTCCATGGGTGCTCTGGGGCTGAAGCACCCGCAGGAAAAAAAATGGTGGGTGCTGAGCACCCACCAGCAGCCCCCTTACCAGAACCTCCCCTTCCCGCCAGCGCCTCCTGCCCGCCTGTGGGCCCCACAGATCAGCGCCTCCCCCACAGCTGTTTTGTGGTGTCAGGAGGCACTGGGGGGGGAGGGGGTAGAACTGGGAAGGGAAGGAGCAGGGTGGGGGCGGGAAGAGGCGGGATGGAGTGGGGGTGGGAAGAAGCAGGGCGGGGGTGGGACCTTGGGGGAAGGGGTGGAGTGGGGGTGGGGCTTGGGCGGAGTCGAGGGGGAGCACCCCCCCAGCAGATTACTCGGTGCCTATCTGAGGGTGAGACCCCAGATCTTCTGCTCCTGGAAAAGAAAGGAAGCCACACGGGCACTCTAGCCATTGCATTACAACAGTCTCTGGGTACCAGCTTAGCAGCTGCTTCTGCGGCCTTTGGGGGAAATTCCTCTTCCCCTGAACTGTTGTATTAATTTCCATGGAATAAATGGGTTAACATGACCCTGGAACTGTCCACCATTAAACAGTTTTAAACCAAGTTGGGGGTTTAGCACACAGAGACCTCAGCCTGCTTAGTACCATGGCAAACACCATGACAAGCCCTGTGGAACCTTTACTTAAAGATACAGAAAAAGAAGGAAAAATGGTCAAGCCTTTGAAATGCAAAGTGTTAAGTAAGGCTTTCATTTTAACAACATCCTTTGTTCTCTTTCCCTTTAGCTGTAGAATGTCTTTAGAAAGACCCTTCCACCGCACCCCCGCCTTGTCTAATAGTCTCTTAGATGGTAATATAACTGCCCTTTGGGGTAAAAGAGAAGAAGTTAGCTGAGATGGGCTGGAGCTGCTGCTGTTGCTAAATTCTGATCCCCTTTCCTAGAAGACAAAACAAAACAAAGACACACAGGAGGAGAGAGAAAAGAACAGCAAAGACAGAAAAAGCAACTTTTGTCTCTGGTGCGGACTTTCCCTTGCAATCTCACTGCTGGTAAAGCACACAGTCTTATTAGCCGCTCCAAGATCTGGAAAACTTGTACCAGCACTGGATTGTTTAGGGCATTGTTTTTGCTTGCCTTTCTGATCACAGGCTTACAGTAGTATTGCAAAATACACAGTCTTCGCTAGCTAAGCCAGACTTGTATTAGACAGAAGGAAAAGGGAGAGGGATAGGAAAAAGGTGAAATAAGGCGGGGGAGAAAAAGGACAGGTCGACGGGGGGGAACAAAGTTTAATATCCCAGGTGGCATTTGGGATTCAATCAGAGCTGGTGGAGTTGATGTCATCTGGGTCCCTGTCTTTGGTCCAGTCTGGTCAGCACATCTCTCAGGACTAGGACAACAAAGACCCAGCAGTGTTATGGTAGATCTTGGAGTCCTAGGAGATGGTGGGACTCTTTCCCCTTCTTTTCATCAGCACTTGTTGTTCTCGAGCTTTCTTTTCCCTCCTATTCTGCCCCTAAAATCTTTTCTTTTAAGGACCAGAAAAGGGAGCAATGGGTGACCGGTTAGACCTAATTTCCACACCCGTATTAGTCCATCAATTTCCAGTCCCAGCTTCTCTTGTTTACCAGACATGATCTTAACATGGTCCTTGAGTTATATCAACAGGCCTTTTTGTTTGGACCAGTTCAGTCTTTCCGCCTCCGTTTTGCACTTTTTCCCATCAACATTCGTTGTTACGGGTTATTGTGACATTTTGTGAACTTTCACTCACTCTTTACAGTTAAACTGACAATTGGGGTAAATGTGTGGGCCCAAATATTGCTACAGCTCTGACATGCATTGGTCCAGTGCCTAGGCTGACCCTTGAGCTGGGCTCAGGATTGGTCCCGAGTGAACAAATCTACGGATAACATCTCCTTGCTCGTGCTAAGTGTAGCAAGGATTCATGGCCTCAATGTGTTCATCTTCTCTGCCTTTGTGGGATCCCACCCTCGTGCTTCTCTGTGGGCCAGCAAGTGGCTGTTCCCTGGCTATGTTGGCTTCTACACTGTGCAGGTCACTCTCCCTTGACATCTGCATCAGTCCATCTCAGATGAGAACTTTTCCTCCTGACGGTGTTTCATTATTATATTACAGTCACACCGAAAGGCCCCAGTAGCGATTGGGACCCCACTGTGCCAGATCCTGTACAAACACTTAGGAGAGACAACCCCTTCCCTGAAGAGTTTACAATATATAAACATGAGAGACAAAGGGAAACTGAGTCAGTGAGAGATTAAGTGACTTGCCTAAGGCTCTGCAGGGTATTTGTGATAGATATAAACCCAGACCTCCTGAGTCCTAGTCTCACGCTTTGGTCACAAGACCATCCTTCCTCTTGTTACAGCTTGCCTATCTTTGATTAGACAGACCTACTGAACCTCTGGTAACTACTCTATTACTACGTCCCAGAATTTGTTACCGTCTTGGCACTCCCGGAGCAAGTACCACAGTTTGGCATTTGGCATGCTTAGCATTGCTACCTTTATTTACTTCTGAGCTTTAACTCTCATGGTAACTTAATTTGTTGGGTGATATCTACAGTGAATCCTGCCCCTGTTAACCACAGCAATAGTGGTACACACCACCTGGTTCCTTACAGTCTTTGTGTAGTACAGTATTTCTAATGGATTTCCCATGCAGGCACTGAGGTCACATATATTACAATTATGTTACAAGCCTGTCTTTCTAAAGAACAGACAATTTTTCTTCTCATTTCCTTGAGACACGTTTCCCCATCTAGCCTTAGCAGGCTATGTTGATGGATTGTACCAACCACAAACAATAATTCTGCTCCTTGAGCAAATTCAAATCAGCATTGTAATAGTTGTGGATAGCTCAGAATAATGCATAACGTTTAGAAAAATCGTCTAGGGATATGTTGAAGACACCTGACCATATATATGCTCACTATACCCAGCTCTGTCCTTGGGGGAAGAGCTGGAGGAAGGCTCCATCTATCCATTCTCTAAACAATTTCAACACTGTATTCATTTGACTGAGGAACAAAGCAAGGGCCCCACCAGCAATGGTCCATCTAGTGCTGTATCCCAGTTCTGACACTTGGCTGTGTTGGATGCTTCTGAAGAAGGCCCAGAAGTGAACTCTCCTTAACATGAAGCCAACACACTACTTGGGCCATATTTTGAGGGCTTACATGGGACATAACTGGGTACATGTGTAATTCACTAGTTAGTGTGTATTACAGGTCCTCCTTGGTGCCTGATCCACAGAGAACAGGAGTCTTTTGTTGCCTTTGCTCTTTAACTCAAACTGTAGCAGCTTATGCTCCTAGTTCAGGAAGTCCATGGTTCACTCCCCAGTCTGTCAGCTAAGATGACAGCTGTCACAGACCTTGTGCAAGCCCTTTAAACAACCCCACAGAGGAAAGTTTCTTCCTGACTCCCTTGCTGGCCAGTTTATGCCCTGAAGCATGAGCACTGATAACTTTTCTACCTGTTATCTAGCTAGAATAACTGGAAATGCTATTCTAAGGCTTATTTGTTTGTTTCACTTACTGCTAAAGATCAACCTTTGAATTGTGATTCATGTCTGTCTGGAACTAATTTCATTATTACCATGTTAAAAGACAACCCCAGTGAAATCCTCTTTTAAAAAGGCCTTCAGCACCGAATGCAATTAAATGCAAAACTTAATTAAAAATCCCAAACAATCAAATGAGACGAAAGAACACATGCCCATTATTGCTGCATTAAGCAGGGCTGCTGCGACACTTGCTGTTGATGTGGTCCAGCTAAAAGTAGAGGAAAAACAGTCAGGCCAACATAAACATCTATTTCCCTTTTCAGCTTGAAAGGAAAGAGAAATGTAAATCCTCCCTGATGTTTCTGGATTTCCAAACTGTTAGAAAAAGACACCCAGCTGATGCATCACACAGCTCCTTGAAATCATTCATCTCTCATCTCTCTCACTGCATCATGCACTGGAAGCACTGCCATTTTTTTTTTTGACAAGATGCTCATTTTTCCAGCTTCCAAGAAATCTCTAGACAGGGAGTGTCAGCTCTAATTATCCCATCGGTGCTGCAGTGACAGGGGGCGGCTGAGGACTCAGCAGTGACACTTCTACATCTGGAGAGGGAAGATGAAGCTCTGCTGATGGACTTATTGAAAGCAGTGTGACAGGGAGGATTGTGCAGCGGTTGGGGCGTTAGCCTGGGCCTGGGGAGGATCCTCTGGAGACTTCCTGTGTCACCTTGGGCAAGTCTCTCTAGCACCTCAAAGGGGTTTTGTCAGGCCAAATCCCTTAAAGATTGGGAAGTGCTCAGATACAATGGGGGCAGGGATAGCTCAGTGGTTTGCGCATTGGCCTGCTAAACCCAGGGTTGTGAGTTCAATCCTTGAGGGGACCACTTAGGGATCTGGGGTATTTGGTCCTGCTAGTGAAGGCAGGGGGCTGGACTCGATGACCTTTCAAGGTCCTTTCCAGTTCTATGAGATAGGTATATCTCCATATATAAACAATGGAAATGGAGGTAGGTTGACCAGATGAGAGACATGAAATATTGGGACATGCGGAGGGCGGGGGATCACCAGCAGAGAAAAAAAAAAAAAACCCCGAGAGCTGGCGGAGGAGGAGCACTGGAGCATAGGAAGCCCCCACCGGCAGCTCCCCGCCCCGCCCCCCACCGCACCAGCTCACCTCTGCCTCGTCCTGCTTCTCCCCCCTCCCAGTGCTTGCGCCACCATACCGCTGATTCACGCAAGCCTGGGAGGGAGGGGGGAGGAGGAGGAATGCGGCAGCTTGGGGAAGAGGCGGGGCCAGGGTGGTGATTTGGGGAGGGATCCAATGGGGCAGGGAGGGGGCGGAGTCAGGGTGGGGCCGGGGCTGAGTTGGGGGCGGGAGGGGGGAGCATGGGCCTCCTCCGCCTGTGCGGAGTGCAAAATATCGGGACAATTCGCGTCCCGACCAAACATCGGTCAGGACGCGGGACAAACAAGTAAATATCGGGACAGTCCCGATAAAATGGGGACATCTGGTCACCCTAAATGGAGGCCAGACAAATGCCAGCTTGCTCACCACACACGTACACTAGAGACATGGCTGCCCAGAGGGGGGGGAGGGCAAGTGGGGCAATTTGCCCCAGGCCCCAGGCCCCGCAGGGGCCCTGCGAGCCCTGGCCCGGCAGCGGTCCGGGTCTTCGGCGGCATTTCGGTGACGGGGTGCCCTTCAGTCGCTCCAGGTCTTCGGCGGCTTTTCGGCGGCGGGGGGCCCTTCAATCGCTCCGGGTCTTCGGCGGCATTTTGGCGGCGGGGGCCCTTCAGTGCTGCCGAAGACTCAGAGCGACTGAAGGGCCCCCCGCTGCCGAAGACCCGGACCGCCGCCAGGTGAGTACAAGCGCCGCAGCTCCCCCACTTTGCCCCAGGCCCCCTGAATCCTCTGGGCGGCCCTGACTAGAGAAACCAGTCTGAGCAAGTGCTGACGTTGTGAACAGAGAAGATGCAACACTTCTGTCCATGGATCTGATCCGAAGTCCAGTCCCTTCATTAACGGCGGTTGGCTTTGAACAGACCCTAAAGTCCCAGCACAGCAGCACTCCTGCTATCTATCCAGAAGTCTCCTGCTCTTTTAACTTGCTTTCCAAGAATATACACAAGTTTTAACTATGGACACCACTGAAAAACTATCTGACCTAAGCCAAGTATAAAGCCAGACCTCCAAGGAATAAACGGTACTTACAGGAGGAGAGGGACGGGGGAGACGTGAGCAAAAAGAAGCTGCAGGGAGATGAGAAGGACAAGATGAAAGGACAGGAGAGAGTCTGAAATCCCCTGTGCTCTCAGACTCCACTGCCCCATGAGCTGAGACCAACAGTCCACTCCTGAACGTAGGTCATCCCTCACCTGGTGCTTAATAGAACAGTGGCCAAATATTGCTGAAATAATCTATGTAACCTAGCCATTCTTCTGAGCAACTGTGTGGTCCAAAAGGCATACGGGGCACTGACCATGTGATGAAAAGATTATTCAAGTCTCCAGCATGGATAGCATCTAGCCAGTCCTGCTAAATCAGCCTTTTCGGAAGTCACAGCAACAAGGACAGGATGATTTCTGCCTGGGTAATAAAACGTTTTCAAAGGTAATCTTCCAGATTCATTCCACTCCCTGGTACGGTGTTGGCACAGGGGAAAAGGAGTTCTGCTGTGTCTGCCGGAAGCATGGATTCAATTATATCACTTAAAGGGTAGAAAAAGGAGACAATCTGTTGGGAAAATATATAATAAGGGACTCAGGCATCCCAATGTAGGGACGATGGGCTAACATCTTCCAGAGACTGGATGCTGCGAGAGAAATTCACAAAGAAGTTCTCAAAGAGACCTAGGAAGTAAGGTCAAAAATCACCTTGCAGAGAAGTGTGTAACCTAGTGTGTAAACACAGTCGCTAGCACACAAACTACCCAGGAAAGCTCAGAATCAGCAGATCTGGACAGGCTAAGGTGCTAGCCAGCACATGTTTTCCAACTCACAGTCACTGTTAAAGTAACTTCGAGACTTGCAAGGGGCTTACCAGCAAGGTGTTAAAACCAAAAGCTTGGGAATTCAGCCCTATGCGACAGCAGCAGTGGTCAGAGTTGGGAGCTACTTTCCAGGAGTACATTATCCAAAGCAATAACACTTCACAGTGGTAGCAATCGAAGGGAAATCTAACTGATGACCCTGATTCTCTGCACTTAGCTAGCGCTGGAATGGTAGGCTGCACTCTTAATTAGAGGAGGTAATGGGGCTGTTTGGGGACAATTGTACGTAACTGTATCACCTTTCTTCAGAAGAAAAAAAATGGGGCCTGAATGCGAGTCCCTCCTCCCCCCCCCTCAGTTTCTCACCTGAGTAGTTCCACTGAAGTCAGTTCCTCTATTTGCATGAAGAAGAGCTGATCACTGTGAGGAAGGGGTTCACCGTCTGGCCCCCAGACAGTAATCTGGCTATTTTCGGTGAACCCACCAAAAGATCTGCCTGCTTCTTGCTGCACACAGATGTGCTCAGCCTACTAATTTCTGACAATTGCCAGAAGGGGGTGCCCAGCCGCACTCTTGCCCGTGTTCTATGCACCCTATCCACAGCCCCTTAAGAAAGGCAGTGAGTAGGATGCTGACCCCTTTGCCCCTGGGGATAATTTTTTTGTAATCAGGAGGGAGACAAACTGCTCAAAACTCAGCAGTGACAGTGCGTACATGTGCTGCATGTGTTTGTGGGGGGAGGGTGGGACTGGAGAAAGGGACTAACCCCTGGGATTCCCAGGCACCCTGCTCTGACAAATAAAAGCGCTGCCTCTGCCAGGCAGAAGTGAAAACATCAATAAAGCTCTAACATGCCTCCTGCCATCAGCACATGCTGCCGCCGCTGCTGCTAGTTCTCATGCCGCGTTATACACTGCAAACCAAGAACCTTGTTGAAGCGCCGAGCTCCATCATCTCTCTGCAGAGAGTGAGATTCCAAAGCCAGGATGTCCTAATTCATGACCAAGGGTCATTATTTTGACAAATTAGTTAGATCTCACTCATTCTACAGGGATGACTGAATTAATCAGCCTGCATCTGTCTCTCCCTCACCACCCAAAAAAGGCCTGTAAAATGATCAGCATATTTCATTGAACCACCTTTTAAAAATCTATGACAATTTGAGCTCAGTCACTTTTAGGCATCAGATTCAGGTACCTGACACCTGACCTACACTTTTTTCTGGCACCAGCCAAGGTACGGTACCCCAAAGAAGTTTGGTAGTCTCGCTGGGTAACAAGGGAACCGAATACCTCATCATCTTTGCATTACAGATGTAAGAATTACCAACTGAGTAAATGGGTCTCCTGGTGAAGCGGAAAATATATTTTGGAGACTGACTGTAAAACCTGCCCCCACACTCTTCCATATTCATAACAAAGCCAAGTCTCTATTGCTCCATTGGTCTTCTAAATAGGAACTTAAGAGACACTCTGAAACTTACAACGCTCACCTGCCCTCATAATGCCCTGCAACGAACCTGCGTCTTTGGAGCATCATTACGTATGCCGTTAGAGTGCAATTAAATATGCAGTTAGCAAACAAGGCAAATGCTATTTCCTACTTATTCCTACTCACTTCTTTCCCTGGCAGATGTGACAAAATGCTAAATATATTACATTCACCTACATTAATAGGAATGGTGCTGATAACTCAAGTAGCTTCTACGAACTATTCAGACGTGTCAGACAAGCCTGTGCCTGCAAACTGATTACGTTTCACTAAATCATGAAACTACATTATTAGAACATCCTTTAAAAAATGGGTTTAAACGTATCCTACCTTTTTTGCACAGTCAACTAAGGGTCTGATCCAGTGCCCATTAAAATCAATGGAAGGATTCCCATCAGCTTAGATTGGGCTCTAAATCATTGTACTGCGTCACTATTTGATCAGTAGTTCAGCTTAGTCTGATAATAATAATAATGATGATACTAAATATTTTACACTAAGTAGTTCCTTTCATCTGATGATGTCAAAGTACTTGGCAAATAAAGAAATCATACAACAAAACTAGTCACTTATACTGTGACCCTCACTGTGATATTTCAGTGCCTATGAATTGTGCCCATCCCTGTCATATTTCAGTTCTTATGAACTGAACCTTGCACCACCCTTTATAATACAGGCATTAGCACCTTAATTTTACAGATGAAGTAATGGAGGAACAGAGAATCGAAGGACTTTATCCAAAATCACAGAGTGAGTCAGTGCCAGAGTTGGGAATAGAATCCTGTTCTCGTTACACCAAGACCTGTGCCCAATCCGCTGGACCATGAAGAGATGGAGTATTGCTATCTCTTTTTTAAGAACAGGCAAACCAAGGCAGAGCTAAGGTCACAGCCAGGACAGAACCCAGGAGCTGCTACTTAATCCCTTGTTCTAACGGCGAGACAAGATTGTTTTTCACAGCCCAGTGACGAAGGAACATTTAAACCATATTGTCTAGTGCATAGTGCACTGGACTGGGATTCAGAAGATCTACCTTTTAGTCCCAACTCAGCCACTGCCCAGCTGTGTGACCTTGGGCAAGTCACTTCCCTGCTTTATGCCTCTGTGCCCCCCCTCAGCCACTGTCTCTTTAGAGTGTAAGAGGGCACAGGATTGTCTCCTATTATGTGTTTGTACAGCACCTGAAATACTGTAATGCAGATACCTCCAATAAAAGGTGCCGGCAACAAAGAATAATGGAATCGTCAAGTGCCCACACTTGTTATCGCACAGAAAGAAATGACAGCACTGACTTCAGTGTTCGGTCTCGGATAGCCATGGGGGGCGGGGGCGGGGGGTGGCATTAGCAAAGCAGAAACAGCTCTTCAAACATACTCGGGGTTAGTTTAAGGTTAGAAAAATACATCAGCTTTTCGTTACCATAAACCTGGGACACTACAGGCTAAACGGTGCTCTTGCTTTACAACCTGTCAGCCCCGCTGCAGCTAATGGGGTTATGTGGAGAGAGTCAGTCATGGCACCATTTGGCCTTGAAGTTAAAAGCATTTGGTTTTGCGGCTAATCTGAGTCTACAGTTCCTCTGCGCTTCTTTTCACTGTATGGAAATGACACAGGGAACACACTTGAATGGGGAAACTTCAAGCATAGGCTTCAGCAGGAGCAGGGGTATGGTGGTGGATAATTTCAAAGTGTTCTGTCAGATTTTAGCTGTGCATTGCCCAGTGACTCTAATGGGAGTCATGCAGCTCGGATCTGCCGAATGCTTTCACAGTGTTCCCATCGTGACAGATGCTAAACACATTAATTTATTGATTGATTGCTAAGCAAGAGATAGATCCTGCACACAACTGCATGAAAATCCTGAAGCATCAACATGGCTAGAAATGCTAGGGCAGGGGCGGGCAAACTTTTTGGCCTGAGGGCTGCATCGGGTTTTGGAAATTGTATGGAGGGCCTGTTAGTGGAGGCTGTGCCTCCCCAAACAGCCAGGCGTGGCCCGGCCCCTGCCCCCTATCCCCCACCCCGCTTCTCGCCCCCTGACGCCCCCTCCCAGGACTCCTGCCCCATCCAACCCCCCCTGTTCCCTGATGGGCCCCCAGGATCCCTGCCCCATCCACCCCCCCCTGCTCCCTGTCCCCTGACCGACCCTGGAACCCCCACCCCTGACTGCCCCCCGCCACCCCATCCAACTCCCCCTCCTTCCTGACTGCCCCCTGGAACCCCTGCACCCATTCAACTCCCTGTTCCCCGCCCTCTGACCGCCGCAACCCCTATCCACATCCCCGACCAGCACCCCGAACTCCCCTGCCCTCTATTCAACCCCCCCCCTGCTCCCTGACTGTGCTGCCTGGAGCACCGGTGGCTGGCGGCGCTACAGCCACATCACCTGGCTGGAGCCAGCCACGCCACCGCGCAGCTGCAGAGCACCGGGTCAGGCCTGGCTCTGCAGCTGCGCTGCCTGGCCATCCAGAGAATTGCACCGGCGGTGCGGTGTGCTGAGGATGCGGGGAAGGGGGAACAGCAGGGGAGGGGCCGGGGGCTAGCCTCCCGGCCAGGAGCTCAGGGGTCGGGCAGGAGGGTCCCGCGGGCCGCCGTAGTTTGCCCACCTTGTGCTAGAGGGAATTGGGGGGAAAGGGCTTTATTCTGCAGTGCATTAGCCAGTCAGACTGGTGTTTCATAGAATCATAGAATTTGAGCGTAGGGGAGTCCTGGCTACGTTCATAGAATCAAATTCCTGAGTACACACGCCCACGCAGGAGCAAATAATGACTGTACAGAGCCAGCAGCATATAACAGGATGGCAAGCCACGTCAAACTACATTTCACGCTGTTGCCACCTTTAAGCAATGATCTTTGCTCAGCTGTTGACCAATCATAGCCTTGAAAATCCCCTCAATAACTACAGAAGCAAAGGGAAGGAGTGTTGTTCACTGGGTAGACCAAGGTAGGGTGAGCCAGGATTTCTGTGTGCTCATCGAGTCTACTTTCTGCAAGGCACCCATTAATTCTTCCCGTGCTGCATTTTACCCGTGATATCATAATGCTACTGCTATGGAGATGTGCTGTGAGGCTTAAATAATATTTGTAAAGCTCTTTGAGATCCTTGCATGACAAAAACAATATAAGTGCACTATAGCATTGCTCCTGAAACACTGATGGAGGTTTTCAGCTGAATCTGAGCTGCTAAATTGGCTAATGTGCTAATTAGCCAACACACTCCCCTAGTTTTGCACATCACGGCTGGGATTTCCAAAGCCACCAGTGGGACTCAGATGCCCATTTCCAAAACAATGGGGATTCGGCATGTGAATTGCCTAGACAACTTTGAGAATCCCATCCTATAAATCCAGATTTCATCCCAGTCGAGCGATGGGGAACTCTGATTCACTTATTGTGCCAGTGTAAATCTGGAGCCAAATGGCATAAAAGTCTGAGAGGGGAGAGGTCCTTTAGCCCACCCTGGTTTAGATGACACTCCAAGACAGCATGGAAAGAAGAGCTTCTCTATTCAAAGAAGCAGTTGCACCAGGTCAGGACACAATCCACACACATCACTGGGTGGTGCGAATTGGTGGAATTTTACAGGATTTATTATTGTTAATATGCCTCGGAGCCCAGACATAGATTCTAAGTCTGGGAAGGACCACTATGATCATCTAGTATGAGCTGCGTAGCATAAGCCATGGCACTTCCCTGAAATAATTCATGGCCCAAGAGCCCATTGTGCCAGACTCTGTCCAAACACAGAACCAAAAGTCTAAATCCGGGCCATTTTTATACCATACATGTTGAATATACTGCTTGATACCGAATCATTCTGAAGTATGCTACTCTAATTCAGTCTCCGCCAGAAAGGAGAGATCAGACTGAAAGACATGAATATGGAGAGCCTTCCAGTATCCTGCTACCAGGTGACACACTGAACCGTGGGGCTTGACTCTCTTTTCACTGCCGCTGGTTTTACACCAGTGTCATTCCAGATGGAGTCACTGCTGATTTACACAGCCATGAGACAGATCAGCATCAGGCCCTATGAATCAACCAGGGAGATGTTACTTGTTTTGCCAAGAGTCATGTTTCCAGAAAGGTTGGCACAGTTCCAGCTAATCAGCAATGCTTCACGCCTCTATACATCCTGGAGGTACAGCTTTCAGGAGTCGGGGGAGCAGAGCTGGCAAGAATACTGATATTCAGGATGCTGGTGCTCATTGGCTCTGGTCACTGTCAGAGTTTTGAAGTGCTTACATATTATTGAATCACTTGGGTCCAGGTCTGTTTCACCCAGTTTTTTGCTTTCCAAAAAAATGCACTCTTGCTAATGGCAAAAATGGGGGTGATGGGTTACTGGGAAGTAGAGCTGGGTTGTTTTTTCCCCCAGAAAAATAGTTTACTGGCTGAAAAATGCAGTTTTGGGTTGACCAACAGTATTAGCAAATTTGACATAAATCTGGTGAATAGTTTCAGACCAAAAATTTGGAGGGTGCTGGATTCCCCAGGGGACTTAGGTACCCTTCATAAAGAAACGGGTGGTCCTGCCTTTATAACCACCAGCCCAGTTGTTAGGGCTCTAGGCGGGAAAGCAGGAGACAGTTTTAAATCGCCACACAGGAGCTAGGACTTGAACTCTGGTCTCCGTCCCTAACTCAGTGCTTTAGCCATCAGGCTATCTGCCATTCGGGGGGAGCCGAGTGTCTTTCTGTCTCTGCAGTTGAAGCTGTTCCACTTTGTATGAAACCCTTGAATAGTGATTCGAGCAGAGAGACTGACTCTCTAGCTTGGTGGTTAGAGCACACACCAAGGATATGGGAGCCCCACGTTTACATTCTTGTTGTTCCAGTGATTATTTACACAAAGTGGAACAGTTTTAATAGGAGAAATTGAGAGAGATCCACTCCAAATAGGTTGGTTCATAAGGGGGCAGATCTGGGTTCAAGAATCTGACCTAAAGAGGGATTTGAACCTAGGTCTCCCATACCCCAAGCAAGTGCTCTAACCTTGGGCTATAAGGAGCAGTTGTACCACCAACACCTCCTCATCTACTGGTTTTGGGACTCCAGCTCTTCATTTCCCTTTCTCTTATTTACAAAAGGTGATCATGCCCAGGAACAAAACAAAATGTTTCATTTTGTGTCAAACACAACATTTCATCCGACCCAAAATGAAATTTTTGTTAACTTTTTTTATTAGCCAAAAGTCCTGAAAAATTTCAGTTTTAATTGAATCAGACAATTCCCCCCAGTTTCCTGGTGTTATTTGTTGAGCTTTACTGTGAAGGGAGTGAAGTCAAGGACTCTGATTAGGGGTAGGGTTCAAGGATGCTATGTAAAGGTGCAGAGCTATTTTGCTGACTCTCTCTGGCAGCGAGATCAGGGAGGTTTTATTACCACAACTCAGGAGTATGGAAGGTATAGAGCAAAGGAGAGCTAATGGGAGGGACACAAGCTCATACAAGAGGAAACCTTTGGATTAGCCAGCTCAGGAGTGTGCTCAGGTGAAACACCTATTCAGAGGAGCCTGCAAGGACCTATGTCAGTGCAGCCCATCAGATGCCTGTGACTTTTGACAGATATTTTCTTCTATGGAGGCCATGCGGCCAACAGCAGCAACACACACTATAGTATTATATGGTGCCAAACGAGCCCAGCTTAATCAGTCTTTCGCACTTTCTTTATGCTTATCCGCGAGTCCTCTCCGTAACTGTACATTGGCCTTAAAAACAGCCACCCGCGGCAGCTTGGAAGCTGTGTCATGTGCTCTTGGTTTTCAGGCAAGGTGAACACTGGACAGCTCTATTTGCATACAAAGTTCCTTGGAAAAAATGTACATACTAATGCCAAGCTCTTGGCGTCGGGAGCTGGCGGTAGCCCAATGTGGTTTCAGCTTTCACACCCAACAGTAGGCTAAGTAGACAGCTCATGACAAAAGCTGACTACTAGTACAATTATACCAAATACAGGCAGGTACTACAAATCCATCCCTCATAAACTTACCCCCAGTATTTAAAACAGACCAGAGCCTAACCCGATTCAGTATCCTCATGCTCATCAGTGACAAATTTGGGCACCACCATAGATAGGCAACAGGGAGCAAATACGTTAGGCCTGGTTTCAACTCCAAAACACAACACACATTTGCTGTGTCCCTGTGGTCACGGCACTTAACTTCTTTGCACCTCAGTTTTCCCATCGGTAAAACGGGGTTACACGGGCATGCCGACATTTGAGATTTATTGATGAAAAAGTGCCGGGCATGTGCAAAGGATTGTCATTAAGTCCACTTTACAGATAGGAACAATAAGATGCAGAACAGGTAAATACTTGCTTGGGCAACGTTTAGTGTAATGGGTTAAGCATTAGTCCTACAACCCGGTACCCATTCTGCTCTCTGCTAATTATTTGCTGTGTGATCTTGGGCAAGTTGCTTCACCTCCCTGTTTCCCCATCAGTACAATGGCAGGTACCTACCTCAGGAAGGTACCACAAGGGCAATTAGGAATGTTCATAGGATTCTTTGAAGAAAGAGATGGGAGATTCTCAGGAGATACGGCACAAGTATTTTCTATAGAATCAAAAGTTGAGTGTAGAGGGTGTGCTGCCCTGATCAGCAACCCTGGGCTAACTTCTGGCTTTCCGTACCTAAGCCACCTAAGTGCGCGTGCATGTATGTTTGTGTGTGTGGGAGGCGCAGCAACCCAGAGGAGGCTCCCTGATCCATTCTGCTTGTGAAAGGCAGAACCAAGCTGAATGGATGGAAGGGATATGGAAGATGTGTTTCCAACTGCATTTCTTATGACGGCTCCAGAATCTCTCAATGTCCCCCAACACACACTTTCATGTGCGAGCAGGCTTGCTCGGGGGGCTGATCTAGGCTTCCAGTCTGGTTGGCCTCAACCCCTTGGGGCCAAGAAGCAACTACAAGAGTTACCGGGGACCCTGCCTAATGCTCAGCGGAGCCCTGGGTCTGGATCCTTGTGCCTCTCCCCACAGGACACACACACACACACTCTCACACACACACACACACACACACGGCAGATTTTAGCTCCAGGTTCACAATTACAGCAGAGAGGCTGGGGCTGGAACAGACACGAAGAGTGAAGCCAGCCCTTTGCAGTGATAAATGCTCCCTCTACATAAGCAGTGAGCTATGGTGGTGGGCAAGCACGGGAGGAAGCTACTGCCCGTGCCCCACCTGTTCTGTGTTGAGAGGACATTAGCCCCCAGAGCTGCCACCCCAGCCCATTCCACCATGATTAAATGCACTGCAGCTCTGGTAACAAGCTGCTGTGGTCACATCATTAGCTGGGTTCTTCGGATTACATTTTTAATGGGATAATTTACCACTCCTACATCTATTTGGAATCTCCAGACAAAGGCTTATGTGCAGAGAATGTTTTCCAGCTGGTGAACGTGACTTTTTCTCCCTCAGGCATTTTCCTGATAGACTGTATGTGTAAGTTTGAAAGCAGGATGTTCCTGAATGGTATGTTATTTCTCATGCAATTTTAAACAGGGTTTATCTAGTTTGAGTAGATTTGGCTTTTTCGGTCGAAAGTTGCATGGCCCGAGGGATTCTTCACCAGACGAGCGGATGATCTTTTTAACACCTTCAGTTTCTGACTTTCATATCTTGCATTAAAGCAATCTCCTGTTCATGATTTATATTTATGCCAATGCCCAATTCTATTATAACCCTTCCTTTTGCTTTCTCAATTTCCTCTATTATTCTTTTTTGGCTCAAAAATATCATTTCAGTAGCTAAGTCATAGGCTGTCACTTCATATTTATGAACAGCAACATAAATGTGCATTATTATTTTGTTTTTATGAAAGTTCATAATGACTAATGCATTGATTGAATCTCCAGAAAGGAGCTTTATGTTTGACTTTGTGATCCTCCCCTCAAAAAAATATCTTTATATAATTACAAAATTTACATATTGAATAGGTCATGATATTTCTTCATCTTCTCCCCCACCCTCCAGAGGACTTAAAAAACTCTTATGGGGTTGGGTGATAATGTATTAGAAACTGCTTGGCACTTTCTGAATATTTCAGGCTACATTTTTTCTAAAAGGGGGAAAAATACTTCCAACGAACAGAGGGTTTGTTTTAACCGGAAGGAAAGCCCCAGGCTAGACAGATTACCAGAACAGGCAATTAGGCGGTAAGAGGTAGCACTAGTGTCCCATTCCCTGGAAATATTGGGTTTAATTCTGCTGCCTTTTTCACCCACGTCACTCAGTTATTTTCATCAGGGTTTTGTCTTGATTTACAATTATATCAATTATATGGGCAGAATCGGATCAGCAGTGTGTTTGTGAGTTTCTTTCCTGTCTTCTTATTTTCCTGTGCTGAGGAAGCAGAAGCCCATCCATTTATACTGGGTTTATAGTGGACTCAATTCTGATCCCACTGCTCTCATGGTGCAAAGTGTACAGAAGACAGCTAGATTATCCCACCATAGGGCCCAGCTGACATAGACCTGGCACAGCTTTCAATGCCATCCTTTGATGAAAGGGGCATGCTGGGGACATTCCCAAGAGGAGAGGTCGAGGCCAGAATGTTCTGTGCTCCAGCAATGCCTGGTGGATGGATAGTTCTTCGGGGCCATAGCCAACTAAGTATAATTTAAAGCGGCCCTGGAGCTGCTGTAAACTGCCAGCAGCCAAACTGGCCTCCAACTAGTCCAGGATTGAGAAGCCACAAATGTCTTCCTCATTCCATGCTATATTCCGCAAATACTGCAGAGACTGAGACCACTGAATCTAAAAGCCTTTGAGAGCTGAAAATTTCATGCTATCCCTGTAATAAGCTTGTGAAGTCAGCAGGGCATCTTGACCACAGCATGACTGGTTGGGGAATGAGAATTGTTCTGTTTTCGTGGCAGTGGAGCTGGTTTGTACTAACACCCCTGATCCTGCTCAGTGTAGATTTCATCTTGACCATGATGCTGAAGTAACCTCTTCCATTGGGATTTTCCAAAGACTATAAAGAAGTTGGGGACACAACCCCCACTGAATTTTAATGGGATTTGGGAGCCTAATGACAGTGGGACTTTGGAAATCCTAACCCAGGCTCACTAATAAACCTCATGTTGTTTTTCTAATTCACCTCTGGACCCTTTTTATTAAATACAATGAAAAGTAAATCCCAAGTCAAACTCAGTCCATCTCTGGGCTGCCATCATCTCGCCATTGCATTCAATTTGTCCTCCTCATTTTATTTTGCTTGTGGATTTTGCCAATATACTTCCCAGGACCCACACGCTAAACCAGGGGTGCTGGAACAATTTGCATAGTGGGGTGCTGAGAGCCATTGAACCAAACTGGAAACCCTGTATATGATGGAAACCACTTCAAGCCAGGGTGTGTGGCAGCACCCCTAGTTCCAGCACCTATGCGCTGAACCCCCATTATAACAAATCTAGGGAACTCCACTGCAAATCAAGGAGCAGTTTAGGGCCCCCCCATCATCATCATCCGGGTGTTTAACACTAACATCTGGCAGAGGTCGTTTATTAAACTTAATTATTTAAACCTTGAGAAGTTTCTGAGTAGCAAAGCACCATTGATCTTTTGCAAGACAGATGCCTTATCCGTTACTCAACAACGACAGAAGCTGGAAAGAGACCAGTATCCTTCTGCTTTGGATAAAACACGCCTGCAGTGTAACAACAGAATGGTTCCTATGCTGTGGAGCAAAGGAAATCCTCTTCTGGCTAAAGTGCCTCAAGTAGCATCTTCATTCATGGCTCCTAATAAAGTCTGAATTGTTCCTTTTCCATGATTTTTTGGACACATTTTATGACAGTTAGTTTCTTATTCCAAACCCTCAGGTTGTTTTATTGCCTTCACAGCAAAAAAAAATTAAATAAAACAAAAAAAAAACCCCTATCGGTAATTAGCTTTGCTGGCGGACAACAGATCCAAGCACTAAATAGTGCAGGTGTGAGGAATCGAATACTATATTACAGCCTCGCCGCAGTGTGAGTCCCCAAAGAGGCGCATATCAGTGAATGGAGCCCAGTCAAATTTAGTTAAAAGAAAAGGAAAACAGAGATGCGATTAGACACAAATGCCATTTAGCCTCGCAGCAAAAGAGGCAATTTGGAAAGTTTCTCGTCAAGTGTCTACAGAAATTAGCATAAGAACATGCAAATATGTTGCCATAGAACCGCTCCTTCTCCCTTCCCCAGCAGATAAAGTTGCTGTGCAAAATGATCACGGCAAAACCCACCTCGCCTTTGGGGAAACTTGACTGCTTTCGGGCTTTGTTACAAGCTTGAAACTCAGCTCAGCCTCATCAAAACGTTCACAAAACTTTCAAAGAAACCCAGGCCGATTTATGGCTTTGATGCTAAATCAGGTGAAACTTGGTGGCCCTGGCTGTGTTTTGCTTTGAACCTTTGGGTTGGCATGCTACTAAACCATCCCGTGTTGGTACAGTTCTTCTCTCTAAGGGTACGTCTACACTACCCGCCAGATCGGTGGGTAGTGATCGATCTATCGGGGATCGATTTATCACGTGTAGTGTGGACGCGATAAATCGATCCCCGATAGCTCTCCCATCAACTGCTGAACTCCAGCTCGGCGAGAGGCAGAAGCAAAGTCGACGGGGGAGCCGCGGCCGTCGATCCCGCGCTGCGAGGACGCAAAGTAAGTAATTCTAAGTCGATCTAAGATACGTCAACTTCAGCTACGCTATTCTCGTAGCTGAAGTTGCGTATCTTAGATTGATCCTCCCCCTGCAGTGTAGACCAGGCCTAAGGGCTGTGCTCTCGCGCTGTATCTATCCTGTTGTAACAGCAGAAACTTCATTGGCTTTAGTGGGGTTACTCCAGATTTATCCTGCTGTAAATGAGATCAGAATCTGGCTCGATGGTCAAATGTTGTATACAGCTACAACTCCCAGTGGGGAGGACCCTTCCTTCCAATGATTAGAGTAAACTGTATGCGGGTATCTGAGGATAGAGTTCTCTATTTTAGTGGCACTCAAGTACAATTAATATAACGTTTACAGACAGCTTGGCACACATACTTTGTGCCTTTAGATACCTAGTCACCAGGGCAAATTATAAGTTCTCCTACTACCAGAGGTTTGCGCCTCTCTCTCATTGGCTTGTGGTACTATAAAATATAGCCACTGTATTACATCTTGCACCAGGGTTGAGTTTTTGTGTATCAGCTTCAGCTCTGTCAGTGTCCTTTCATAATCAAAGAGATCTGAAATCACACACATTACGGTGCTTTTTAGATACACATAAAAGCCAAAACTAGTTGATGAAGGCATCTAAATCCATAACTCTAAATAAAGACCCCAAATTTACTTTAATCAAAAGGCTTTTTTGAGTGCCATACTAAATAGCTGCTTACAAAGAAATGATCTTATTTTTTAACATTAGATTAAAGGGATCGTACATGTTGGGATGGGGAAGGCAGCCTTTTATAATACTCACCAGCTCCAAACATATCACTGAATGGTGACCAGAGCTGAGCAGCCAAAGGACATAGTTAGCATCCTGTAACCAATTTAACAAGGTGAGCCTGCATCCGAGAGGCTGAAACAAGGGAATCCCTTCACCTATGCTATGGGCAATTAGTGTGGAAATTAAATAATAGAACTAATGCCTGCTATGAGAAACACCTAACTATATACAGCACAGGCAACTTCTTAGCAATTTTAATAAAAGGAGAGAGGTAAAATCCTCTCACACAAATACAATAGAGGAACAAGGATGTTGTTATAGATAATCATAATTATTATTTGTAACCATTTGGATTTAGATAGCACCTTTTATCCAAAGATCTCAAAGCACTTTGCAAACATTTGTTAATTAAAGCTCTCCACACCCTTTGAGGTAAAGAAGCAATGCCAAACCCAGTTTACAAATGAACTAAGCTGAGACAGAGAGGGTAAGTGATTTGCCAAATGTCTCATAGTGAGTCAGTGCAGAGCAGAGCAGAGCAAACAACCCAGGAGTCCTGAATCCCAGTCTCCTGTTCTAAAATATTTCTCACCTGCTAGCTATAACAAAACAAGCCAACAACAGACGTCCTCAACATACTGGTTGTGGGGAACCTTGGAAAAAGAACTCTTACCAAATACCGCCCTTGAATGGAAGCCTGAAAATGCAAGAGGAAGACCGCGAATAACATGGAAACGAATGGTTCTGAACGACATCAAGCACCTCAACATGAAATGGGAAGATCCGGAGAGAAGGGCAGTTGACAGGCTAGGATGGCAAATGTGGGTAGCCCAATGTGCAGCAAAGCCCGGGATGGACTAAGACCTAAGGTAAGGGGGACTTTGAGAAGAGCACATTCTGCATTTGATTATTCCATTGCAAAAGGGAGAATCCACTTTTCACAGGGATACATTTTCTCTACCCAAACTGGCCCTTATTTTACATGCCTAAATGGTAACTGAGCTCTTTTGGAAAAGTAGCCCTAGGATAATAGCTACTTATGCTATACATAAAGATAATGTGGTTAAGAGGCAGGTGTCTGTATACAGTATGTACACAGGAATTCTATATTCACTTCATCTCAGTAGCAAAATACTGGCTCACCAACTGGTTTTGCCAGTGTAATAACATCCCTGCAGTAAAAAGTCTTACTATCCGGTAGCGTTTAAAAGCTGCCCTAGGAGGCCAATACAAGAAGGGTGAAAGGGGAAGCATGTTGAAACTAGAAGCGTGGAGAGGGCAGGATCAAAAAGACACAGAGAGAAAGATTTTAGAAAAACCAGGCACAGAAAAAGGCAGCGGCTGCCAGTCGGGTAGCAGGACAGCATTACAGAAGAACAGCGGGAGGAACGAGAGGTGAAGCTGAACAAGGATGACGGATGCGGGGGGGGGAAAGCCAATGTGGCCTGTGCTAGGCAGGAAAGCACTAGCTGAATGTTGGCAATGATACCATTATTAGGCTATTGAAGAGAAAAGTCCATTTCAAGCAGATGCCCACACCCACATAATCTCTCTGGAACACCTACACACTTGTGCAGGGGCTGACAGAAACAGAGACACGTGTCCCTGTGCACTCATCATGCACTTTATGAGAACTTTCTTCTGCGGGATTTCCACTTGAATTTAGTATCACCGCATCCGTGCTCAGAATTCCAAAATGCCCATCTGTGGTGCGAAGTGGAAATGATCTAAGCAGTCATTCTGCCTCCAGAGCAGAGATCCCTTGCTCAGCTTTGTCTAAGGAGTTAATAGTGGTTAAGGTATTCAATGCTGGGCATCTCCGTGCCCATATGTTACAAGCTCTCCATGTGCTGATATTCTCCCTGCTTCATACCGGTCTCCATGCAGTTGTTTTCCCACCAACCCTGGAAAATAATTCTTGGCTTGCTAATTAGTGAGCACGATTAGCTGCCCATGAGGGAATAGGGAAAGGATTTGAATGCATGAGTTTCAGAGATCTGCACAGTGTCTCTTGCCAGAGTAAGCTCCTTTTGCCAGGTGTCTGACATACAAACAATGACCTATCTGTTAAGTCTGAGGCAAACAGGGTCAGGGCCTTACCTGAACGATTTAAAAAGTAATTAAAAGTGTCCAGAGGGCACGGAGGGTACCAAGGCTTCAGTCAGCAGATCTAAGTGAACATTTTCACACACAATCTCTGCCCTTGGCAGATGTGAAGGAAAGAGGTCTAAAATGTCTAACTCTGTACTCCTCCACTAGTGTTTTGTGAAAGGGAGCATCGGGTTGTGCTGTGATTAAGGTCAATTTAGCGGGGCTGCTTCAAATAAATAGTGAGCTCCAGCCTAATTTGTTTCTGAGATAGTCAAATATAACACACAGTAATAATACTTTGCACTTCAGTGGGGCCTTTCATCTGAGCATCTTTACACAGCTGGGTACGCATTGCCATTGGAGCTGGTTGGAACTTTTCTCACAGAACATTCTTCTATCAGATAATGAGATGAGTCAAAAATGAAATGGTCAAACGGGTCACGGAACCCTGCTTGGCAGGCAGGTTTCAAAACTCCTCGGTAGCCTGCCTGAAGGACTGTGCCCGGGTCAGGGACTCCAGGTTTTCCAGGGTCCATGGCGCCAGGGCAGCCTGCCATACATATCACCCAGGGCTTTCAGGCTCCCTGACATGGAGCTGGGAGTCTGGCACATTTGGAAGCCCCAGTTCTACCCAGGGTTCTCAGGGTTTAGACCCCTGGCTCTGCAGCAGGGAGTCTGGAAGTCCTGGGAGCTCTCAATTCTTCCACGCTTCTTGTTGCAGAGCTGGGAGACAGGAAGCCCTGGAAGCCCCGATTCCCACACTCCCAGCTCAGCTGTGACTCCAAGGCTTCTAGGCTCTCTGCTCCGCATCAGCCCTAGAAGCCCTGGGAGCCACAACTGAGCAGGTGGCCTTGAAGCTTGGGCTTGTACTCCCATGTGGAATTTCATTTAGAAATTTTCAAAAAGAAACAGTTTCATTATTGCAAAATGACATTTTGGGGGAATTTCCACTTTTTGCTCTGAAATGGAACTAATGTTTTTCAAAATTTCAGCATTTCCCTGAGAATGGACATTCCAACTTTTGACCTGCTCTAATTGTTATCCCCATCTTACTAGCGCACGGGCAACTGAAATGGTTGAAGCACAGTTGGGATTAGAACTCAGGTGTCCTAAGGTTCACTGCCATGGTTTAACTATTGGACTATGCTGCCTCCCCTTCATCAATTAAAGAGAAGAGAGGGTGGATTGTGGGCTAGAGTTGTGCACAGTTCTTGAGGCTTGGGTTCAATTAGGTCCTTCCTATGCACCCCACCCCATTTCCTTGGCTCCCTTTCCTTCAGTATATCCCTATATCTCCAACCAGCCCCTAGCTTCTCCCATTGTCTCTGTGGGCTTCAACACTCTCCCACAAGCCCTGTATCTAATTTTCAGGGTGACAGATGTGGTTTCAGGACCTAGCCTCTCCAGAAGCTTCTCTGCTAAGTTACAGGCAATGGGCCAAATCCTCAGCTGCTATTAATTGGCAGAGAACCACTGGAATCAGTGGAGCTACGCAGATTTACTCTAGCTGAGGATCTGGTCATGTATGTTTATATTGCAACAATATCAGAGCTTCTGTAGCGAACACAACACCTGGACAGTCCTATAGATGATAAACAAAAGATACAAAGCTTGGTAGATACATCGCACCCACTATGTCCAGAAAAAAATCCTAAACTGGGTTGAGAAGACAGTAATTTATCTGCCATATTGTAACATTTTACTGCATGGTAATAAAACAGCATTAAGAGTCTTGAATCCTCATTGGCAGGATGACTTGGAGCCTGCACTGAGCACTATAAATACGACCTCTTTAAAAAGAAGGTGATAGACGCTCTTTTTACAAATCACAGTAACCGGAGAACGTGATGACTTTTAAGAGCAGGGGAGGGTGTTTTAAGAGCACGGCGCACGGCTCTCATCTTACGATTCTTTAATGCAAGTTCCTACTTTGGAGAGCTGTCCTGTTGGATTCCCTGTGCCTGATTCACCTTCACTTATAGCAGCACAACTCCATTAACTTCAGTGTGGCTACTTCTGATCTACCCCAGTGTAAGAAAGAAGAAAATTAGGCTCCGTTTGTGTTTCTGCTCATCCCGTCCACTCATTTTCTCGCTCTGTCATTTTCTCTGAGAGGGCAATCAACCTTTGGATTTATCTTTTCCAGGAAGTACTGGAAGAATCCTCCATCATTACTGGGATGCAGTACATTCTGGGTGAAAGAGCCAGACACCCAACTCCCATTTGGAAGTCAAGGCACTTTTGAAAATCCCATCCCGTATGGACATCTACGTTTTCTCATAGACCATATGATACTTAATCATGGTGATCTACCTGTCAATCTAATCTGCCTGCCTGGGCACTTATATGACCCTCAAAATCATGGTATCTGAGCATCTTCATTTGTGGGATCTATGGATTGACTTGCCCCGTGCCATATTACTGGGGGATTGTATGTTGTTTTTCTTTCTTCTGGAGGGATTGGAAATCAGACAATCATATTCCATGTGGTGGATTTCCAGCAATGATAGGGGAGATGGGAAGAGGTGATCCTTGGTACTTTCCAAATGTATAATGTCATTATGTTAATGACCTCATGCTACCATGGAAATGCCTGGTCAAAAGTAAATACAACTTACTTCCCTTGAAAGAATTGGGGATGGGTTGATCTATTAGAGCTCCTTTCCCCAGTTCACATACTTTGCCTCCTCAGTCTTCTAACTCTAGAAAGGCATCCAGTTTCTACCTTACTAACTGACACTGGGACTGAACCGCCTTTTCCAAAATCTCAGAATGCAGCCACTCTCTTCAAATGAAGAAAAATGAGAAATTCCCAATTAAGTAACAGTAAAGAGACAATGCCTGGCTGACTGCAAACTAGGTCATTTCCTGCTTCTTACAACCACAAATGACCATGACCTGCCTTTCTGCATCTCACCATAAACAATTCAGATCACCTACGAATGAGAAGTGAAACTGTGTTTATCGTCTCTTGTGCTCTTTTTATTTGCTCCATGCCCCATTAGTCAGTCTGGAAGGAATTCCTTACCGAGACCCTAGTGAGAGATGCTCATTTGGATACCCTTACGGAGCTTGTCTTACTCTTTATCAGGCTCATTCTTTACTATTATTAAATAGAAATATCAATGGACAGAGGAGGTTATTTCCTCCAATGCATTGGACATACAGTCTCTGCCAAGTAGGCACAAAGGGCCAAATTCACTGATGCCCTATGTGGAGGCAACTCCCTCAACATCACTGGAAGTCTCATGCCAGCAATGAATTTGACCTATGTACGATCATAGCTACAGCTCCACTTTCATCCTATATTCCACGTTGTTCATGATTTTAAAGAAAACATAGCCATGATTATTGCCACATAGAGACTTCTGTGTGGGGGTGATTGCAAAAGGTCAACCAACTCTATTGAGAGCCAAGGTAAACCGTGACCTTCTTGCAATGAGCACTGATGACTTTCAGTGAGTGTTTCAGTTCGTTCCAAGGGAGCCACGGGTTGGGGTGATAAGGCAAATTCTGCTTTCAGTACATATTTTTGCCTTTCCTGATTAGGGATCTATTTCTGCTCCCACTAAAAATGGCATCAAGTCAGACCAACTAGTTATTCTTGTGACTTTTATTTTTAACATCATATTTTCATGAGCTTTGCTCGTTCCCCTCTGATCACTAGAGCTAACTATAAAACAGAATTTCTATCCCACTTCTATTTTCATCCTGAGTTGGGATGAAAAGATGAACATTCAAAACTTTTCATGGAATGAAAAGTTTAGAAACATTTTCATTCAGGAATATTGAAACTGGGTTGAGATCATAGTTATTTATTTCAATTCTTTTGACCAAAATAAATGTTTAGACACCCCTGAATTGAAACTTTTCATTTCCATTTGCTGATCTGCAATGTAAAGTTTTGTTTGAAGATGAGCTGATGTTAATAAGATTGCGTCATGGAAGCTCAGCCACAGTGAGACACCACAGTGCATCATGGGAGATGTAGTCCAGTCAAGGACCAGAGCCTAAAGGGGAGAACGGAGGCATGAGGAACCCAGAACTGAGACTTCATGGACACTCAGATGGACACCGAGATTAATATCCAACTGACCCAAAAGGAAATGTTTCATTTTGATTTTCCCAACAGAAAATTCTGCTGAGGCCAATCTTTTCCCACAGAAAATTTTTATTTAATGAAACCCCATTTTCTGACACAAAATTTTTTCATTTGAAGTATTCTGAACACCTCTACTGATCACTCATACTTTTTTTTAAATTGCAGTATCACCAACCCCAACCATTCAAAAACCATGAGGCAGGCCCCCAAAATCATGAGGTTGTCTTAAAAAATCATGAGATTTAAATGAAAAATAATGCTTTTATTCAGCTTCTGATTTTTTGCATCTTTAGGATACTCTTACTTCATGCTTTCAAGTTTTTATCTGCCACCATGAGGGCTAAAAAATTACTTTTGAAAAAGGAAAGCTTGGAATTCTCACCCAATCACATGTCTCCAAGAGCTGGAGATTTAACACCAACTATAATGACACAATAAAATCATGAGCATTGGCAACACTCCAACTGTCAAGGTCAAACTGCAGCCCCACTCACAATCATGGGCCTGATTATCTTCTCCCATTGGTTTTAAACCAGTGTCACTTCATTGATTTTCACAGAAGTGAATTTTCTCCTCTATTACCTAGATGTAAGAAAGAGGAGAAGCAGATGCTAAACGTTTAATGTTTTAAAACACTGCCTGAGTCAGGCTTTTTAAAAGGCTTGGATACTTTAGTTCTGGTGGGAGCAGCATGTAATGTGTGGCACTTCACTAGAGAGAGGTAATTTTTGCCACTAACAAGACCACACTGTGTTTTAGTGCAGGATTTATTACTCTGCAATAAGACTTTACAAAATGTCAGAGGCATTACTGTCCTTTCAGTACCACTCTGAGTGGCTGGAACAAAATCGCCTTATATTCCTTGCCTCAGAAGCAGGCTGATTATTCATATCTGAACAGTTTGGGCCTTGTTTCTGCAGAGGTGATTTGATAATAAAGTAAGCAATGCTCTTGGGATGAAATTCACTACTCCACTATCCACCCACAGCCTGAGAGATCAGAATTTGGGCAGGATAGATGCCGGCACTGGGAAATCCATCCCTCAGCCATGGACCTGCAGGGTGACCCTTTGCTTGTGCAACTGGCATGAAGCCTACCTCATCATAGCACAGTGAGCTGCAGATAGACCCTGTGCTGCCTCTTCATCTGGACCAAACTCTCATAGGTCTTACGAGGTACAGAAGGCCTTGTGGACCTGAGCTCATTTCACCTGTAATTCCTTCTGTTGTTATGAGTGTGGCTCCGACATGCACTAAGGTTTTTAGAGCTACTTTCCTTTTCATATCTTTATCTGGTTTCAATAAGCAGAACATGCTACTCTAGAAGTGCGCAAGGAACTTTGTTAGAAGCATCATATATTTTTGGATAAAAATCAGTTTGTGAGTGCTGCACTCTGTATAAAATACTCAGTGACAGAGGACTGTCTAAGGGCTAGAGTAGGAAAATGGGAGCCAGGACATCCATGTGCCATTCCCAGCTCTGGCACCAACTTACTGTGTGACTTCACACAAATCACTGTGGGAAGGACTGTCCACTGGTTAGGGCACATTGCTAGGACTTGTGAGAGCTGGGTTCAATTCCCTGCTCTGACAAGGCCATCCTGTGTGACCTGCAAGTCACTCAGACTCTCTCTAAAATGGCACAGCCCTGCTGCATGGGGGTTTTGTGAGAATAAATACCCGGAGGTACTACAGTGATGGGAAGATTTCAAAATCACTCAAGCCTACCTAACACTACTCCCTCAGAAGTCAAAAAAACCCCAGAAAAACAAAGAAACCCACCCCCAACAACCCAGGAACAGTAAAGTAAGAACGAATTGTAACTTTAATTTTTGTATGCTGGGCATTTTTATTCAGCTATTTCTTTCTTACTATTTTCACTGTTCTAATACCCAGAAAACAGAAACTCTAATTACAACCCCATGCTGAAGGCTGACCACTAATTATCTACCTTTATCTTCATTACATGAGGTTTCTGGGTACAAGGCTAAGTCTGAAGCACAGCTGGTGTACTGAAAATACAGTCATGCATTTTCAGGGTGATACATGGAGGTTTAACTAAGCCAGCAGAAACTGGGTTTTTGCTGCCAAGGCACTGAGGTCTATGGGATGTTTGTGGAAGCCAGAAACTTCTCAGTTCTAATCACTATTTGGCCATGGTCTGGTCACCTACACTCTGATCCTGCATAGATTTATGCATGCACATAATGTTAAGCACATAAGTAATCCTGCTGAACTTTATGGGTTACTCACAGGTTTAAAACTAAGCACATGTGAGTCTTTGCAGGATTGGGACCTTAATTTCTCTGTGTCTCAGTTTCCAGATAGGTAAAATTGAACAATAATAATGGAAGTGTAGGACTCGAAGGGACCTCAAGTGGTCATCTAGTCCAGTCCCCTGCACTCATGTGAGGACTAGGTATTATCTAGACCATCCTTGACAGGTGTTTTTCCCACTTACTCTTAAAAATCTCCAATAATGGAGATTCCACAACCTCCCTAGGCAATTTATTCCAGTGCTTAACCACCCTGACAGGAAGTTTTTCCTAATGTCCAACCTAAACCTCCCTTGCTGCAATTTAAGCCCATTGCTTCTTGTCCTATCCTTGGAGGTTAAGGAAAACAATTTTTCTCCTTCCTTCTTGTAGCAACATTTTATGTACTTGAAATCTGTTATCATGCCCCCTCTCAGTCTTCTTTTCTCCGGCCTAAACAAACCCAATTTTTTCAGTCTTTCTTCACAGGTCATGTTTTCTAGACCTTGAATCATTTTTGTTGCTCTTCTGTGGACTTTCTCCAATTTGTCCACCTCTTTCCTGAAATGTGGTGCCCAGAACTAGACACAATAAATTAGCAAACAGTTGAGGCCTAATCAGCACGGAGTAGAGTGAAAGAATTACTCCTCATGTCTTGATTATGTAAGCAGGGCCTGAATTAATGTTACCCTGGGAGGGGGAGAGACTTTGGGTGTGTTTACGTAAATACAGTTTGCTCCTGCTCTGCTTAGATATTCAGCAGATAGGCTAGGTCCACACTACCCGCCTGATTCGGCGGGTAGAGATCGATCTTCTGGGATCGATTTATCGCGTCTCATCTGGACGCGATAAATCGATCCCAGAAGCGCTCCCCCGTCGACTGCGGAACTCCTGCTCGCTGAGAGG
Source organism: Terrapene triunguis (assembly GCF_002925995.2). Classification (NCBI taxonomy): domain Eukaryota; kingdom Metazoa; phylum Chordata; order Testudines; family Emydidae; genus Terrapene; species Terrapene triunguis. Next base: position 10,807,575 of record NW_020664585.1, read on the forward strand.
AGGAAGCGCTGTCGACGGGGGAGCTTGCCTGCGCCGCGTGGACCCACAGTAAGTAAACTTAGTTCGATCTAGGAAACGTCGACTTCAGCTACGCTATTCTCATAGCTGAAGTTGCGTTTCCTAGATCGATCCCCCGCCCCAGTGTGGATCAAGCCATAGAATGGTGTCAAAGTAATCAGTTTTGGCTGCCACACTCAGACTCTGTGTTTGTGAGTGGGGAAGTATTGCCTCTCAGAGGCGCCAAAGAGTGGTGTATAATTTTCCCAGGTTACTGGGTGGGGACTCAAGCCGGTTCTGTGTTGTATCGATGGAAAGGAACCTCTACATGTTGAACCCGGCCCTGGTTGCTTCTGGCTCTGCCTGGCAGAAGGGTTACAATTATAACACTCCTGCTAATACATCCCAGAATTATGTTTGCTTTTTTTGAAATAGTGTTACACTGTTCCCTCACATTTAGCTTGTGATCCACTATGACCCCCAGATCCTTTTCCGCTGTACTCCTTCCTAGGACGTCATTTCCCATTTTGTACGTGTGCAACCGATTGTACTTCCTAAGTAGAGTACTTTGCGTTTGTCTTTATTGAATTTCATCCTATTTACTTCAGACCATAATACTTGCTTCTCTTTTGAGGCATGTTCCAGATTTATCGTTTTTACAGAAGATGGAAAATGTAAAGCGTTGTACGAGCGCTAAGTGAATGGTGAAATGGTGAAAACCTAATCCCAGGGGAATGGTGAAAACCTAATCCCAGGCTCCTCACTTTTTTAAATCGCACCCAGTCCAAATTGAAGTGAATTAAATGCTGGTGGAATTTGCTAGATTGATAGTTCTGGATTGGGAATCCCCTACGATAGCCCTGGATCAGTTACAGAACAGACAATGGCAGTGCAAGCTTGCCCAACCCACCCCACCCCACCACTGTGTCTCAGCCTCAGGGGCCATCGCTAGTGGTCTCTATTCCCATTCAGTTCCTGGTCTCTTGCTAAGAAGAGTGGAAGTTGCAAGGATGATTTCTGGGATACAGACACTTGCTCAATGATAATTATTTCGTTATTTATATAGCGCCAAAGATTTGCTTGGGTGTTTTAAAGATAAGTACAAGAGTGAGGACCCTGCCGTGAATAGGAAGAACTGAACTGAACCAACCACTTACTTATTTCGAAGTCTGTCTCATAAGCAACAATTTTCAGTCACTGGGCTACATTCTAGGGCATTGTGAGTCACTACCAGTCCCCTGAGTTATTCCACCCCATAACTCCCCGGTGCTTTGCATTAATGACCCATTAAAACCTGCCACCTTGGATAGACGCTGTGGGTATGTGTCTCTGTGGATATGTCTACACTGCAATAAACCACCAGTGGCTCGCCTGTGTCAGCTGACTCAGGGTCACGGGGTTATAAAAATGCAGCGTTGACATTTGAGCCTGGGCTCAGGGACCTTCCCCGCTTGCGTGGTCCCAGAGCCCATGCTCCATCCCAAGCTTCAACGTCTACAGTACACTGCAATTTCATAGGCTGCAGCTCAAGCGCTGTGAACCTGAGTCAGCTGACACGGGCCAGCCAGGGATGTTTTATTGCAGTGTAGCTATACCTTGTGTTTCCCTGGGCCTCTACTGAAAAACTGGACTCTTCTAAGATTTCAGCTGTGTTGCTGCTACTAGTGCAGCACTCTAATCTCAATGGGTCCCTTTGCACTTTCCAGACAACGCAAATGTGTCCACTAACTTACTAGGATTCAGATGAAATTAAAGATGAAAAGGACCTAGGTCTTGTCTACCCCTCTGCCAATGTAGGATTGTTTGCTGGGATGCGGCATTTATTTCTTTTTCTAAACACTGGGAACTACTGTAGTGTGGTTGGCAAATGTTAACTATTTAATAAGGATCACTGTGTATTCTACATTTCACTGTCCAGTCTAAGTTTTAAATGGCACAGGAGATATGGTGGCTTCACACCCACCCACCTATTCTTAGCCACGTTGCCTCTTTATTAACACTTTAAAGTGCAAACACATTCTTTATAAATATCACCATACACAGGAAGAGGGGCCAGATCTTCAGCTGATCTAAACTGATGTAACATCACTGATTTCATTTACATAAGCTAAGAATTTGGTCCATGATCTCCAGAATGGCTCAGCAATACATGTCAACAAATTTGTAATTTTTCTTTCTGAACCTACATTAAACAAATCCATTTCTTAAATCAATAGCAGATTTACCAGACTCAGAAGGATCCTGCAGAAGCAGGAAAAAAGGAGGATTAAGAGAGACAGAAAGGCATGTGCAATCAGAAGCCACCAGCATGATGGCTGGGTTTGCAACTGTTAAGATAAATGGAAACCCTGTGTAGATTTTAAAAAGGTAACATATAACATGCTGGACTTTCAAATTGCTTGGCCTCATCTTCTGTACAAGGCATTATTGTGAAGATGAAGTGCCCTAAGACAAGTAGAATAGGTGTAAATGTTACAATTAGAGGTAAGCGACGTTTTTCAGCCAAAACTTTTTTCACTGAAAAGTACAGACTTGGCCAGCTGAAACATTTTCTGACGTTGTGCTGAATTTGACAAAATGTTTCAGTTGAAAAAACCCTGACTATTTAAAAAAAATTTTTTTTTTAATGAAAACATTTAGATTTCTCCATTCAAAATGACTTTTTACTGTTAAATTTACTGCAATTTAATTAAAATAATTTTTAAAAAGTAAAAAACTCAAAATTGAAATGAAATGTTTCATTACAGGGTGAATGAAATGTTTTGACGTAATCAAAATACAAAATTTTGTTTGACCTGAAACAAAAGATGTTCAGTTTTTCGGTGCTGTGAAATTTTTTTGTTTGGGTCGATATGACACAATATTTCCCCCGGATTTTTCGGAACTGCCAGCAAACTGAAAAATCAGTTATTTGTACAACTCTAGTTACAATCCCCTGACAGAAAAGTTGAAATATAGCTAACAAAAGTCACTTTTCACCATCTACAGCTCTATGCATTTCAAGCTTTTCAGTTACCTTGTTACTTCCCTCCTTAACTTGGAGGTAAACTTGAAGCTCTCAGCAGGTTTCTCCTCTGACAGTAACATTGGATTACCTGCACTGGTCTTAAGGGCGCACGTCAAGGAATATTAAGCAAAGCCTCCAGTTGCTGGTGTGCACCACTGGAACAAAATGGAGCTTTCAGTCTCATTTCAATGCTACAAGATGTCCACTAGGAAAGACAGATCAGCTAATGGGGCCCAGAGACGATAGATTTGGAGCTAAACATTTCCTGCTGGTGTTTGCATCCTAATTAAAATGGGAAAATGCGCAGCTGGGAGAGCGCAATGTTCTTGTCAATCTTCGGCTGAGAAGAAAATTTCACACAGGGCCAGATCCTCAATTGGTGTAAATTGGCACAGCTCCACTGATGTCAATGGAACGAGGCTGATTTATACCAGCTCAGGGAGAGGCCTATAGTGATTAAGGCCCGTTGGCTGATTAAGGGTTAGGTTTAAAAATATTTAAAAAACAACAACTTTGGATTCACAAAAGAATTTGCTTTTAGCTGGCCTAGTTTAACTCTAATTTTTGGCTGTCTGTCTCATTTTCTCCTCTAGAGAAGCCTATCTTTAAAGACAGCCAGCTGAGAGTGTCTGAGGTGATAATGGCAAACTCCAGACAAACCCATATTGTTGTCATTCTCTTATTAGGTTTCTTGTACCCACCTCACACCATTGTCTCTCTCCAGCACTGTCTATTGTTGTCTTCCCTTGTTCATTAACATATACCAACCAAATGGGATATGCCGGGTTTCTTAAAAACTTTTAGTATTCATAGTTGTATTACTCCACACTGAATAAACCAAATGGCCATTTCACTCCTGCAGAAAGCTGATGGTGAAATCTACAACCTTTTATAGCACATCACTGTGTATTACAGTATATGCATAATGAGGCTTGTGCACCCATGAGAAAAAAAAAATATGGCCCAATCTGACTATCTCCTGTGAAGTGCTTAATCCCCATTGAAGCCAGAAGAGTAACTGTTCTAGAGATGGGCTTGTAGTCAACAGGAGTTGAGGGTACTCGGCACCTTTCATGATCAAGGCCTCTATGACTGAGATGTCCACTACATAGATTTACAGATTTGAAGACTATTAGGATCATCTAATTTTATCTTCAAAAGCCAGATCTGAACCTTTCGTCTTGAGGCAATCATAAGAACATAAGAACAGCCATACTTGGTCAGACCAAAGGTCCATGTAGCTCAGTATCCTGTCTTCCAACAGTGGCCAATTGCTAGATGCCCCAGAGGGAATGAACAGAACAGGTCATCATCAAGTGATCCATGTCCTGTCACCCATTCCCAGCCTCTGGTAAACAGAGGCTAGGGACACCATTGCTGGCCATCCTGGCTAATACCCATGGATGGACCTATCCTCCATGAATTTATCTAGTTCTTTTTTTAAAAATCATTTCTAGCATTAACAATGTGCTGGCAGGTTAAGTGAGTGAAAATTTAAAAAGAAAAGGAATGGAGAATGAATTCAGGCTGCTTTTATTCTGAAGTAGAGCAGTTGTGAGTGCTGAGCGCTGGGAACTGAAATAAGGAAAAGTTGAACTCCAGGGGTCACATGGTGCCCTCAGCTCAGAGGTGAAAATTTGACTGGGACACGCATGCCGCCTGGCTTGAAGGGATGTAGAAAGTGCTGAGTTTATTAGCTGCGTTTTTTTCTTACACATTTGGGGCCTGATCCTGAAAACCATGTGAGTCATTTTACACTTGGGTGGCATTTCCCTGTGTGAAAAGTTACACACATGCCCAAAGATTTGCAGGACCAGTCCCCTGAGGCAGAAAGTCCTGGAAGTCAGGTTACCATACTTAGAGATCACTGGCAAAAGAAACCGGATCATGCTTCAGCGTATTTCTCTCATGAAGACATCCTATACATTGGGTAATTTCTCATGTGTAGGTGTTTGTGTTTTATTTGTCACAATTTTTTCTTCTTTTTCTTTCTTCTTCCAAATCACATCTATGAGTGGGAGGCACTTCACTTGCAAAACAATTTTCCTCCCATCACATGGAGGTTCATTTTCATTTTACGGTCCTCAGCAGAATAAGGCTCATAGCACTTGCTATCTCTGGACGCATTTCTCAAGGCTTTTTCCATTTTAATACATCTGTTTACTTTCCCTTCAAGCAGAGGAGCTAGGAATGACCAAGAAATCAAATGAACTTCAGCTGGAGACAAGGGGCCAGAGAAAATGTGAACGGTCATATGAGTTACACAGCACAAGCAAGTCTGAGCCTGAGCCTACGCTGGTGTAACTTTCTCACTGGGTACAGCTCTACTTCCAGTCCCTCGGTGGGTATGTCTACACTGCAGCTGGGAGTGAGCTGCACAACCCAGGGAGACGGACTTGCACTGGTGGGCTTGTGTTAATGCACTAAACGTAGCTATCTGGACGCCACAGGGGAAGCTTGAACTAGCCACCTGAGTGTGGACCCAGGGAGTAAAGTGGACTTGAGCTGGGTGAATAGCCCAAGCCTCTGCCAGCGCGAGCCTAATTACAAGAGGTCCCTCTGTCTGGGCTGGGAGGGTTGCTCCCAGCTGCAGTGTGGACACACCCACTGCGGGATTGGAAGAGAGGGATGAAACCAGAGAAAACAGCTAATAAGAGGGTATCATAGAATCATAGATTATTAGGGTTGGAAGGGACCTCAGGAGATCATCTAGTCCAACCCCCTGCTCAAAGCAGGATCAATCCCCAACTAAATCCCCAAATGGCCCCCTCAAGGATTGAACTCACAACCCTGGGTTTAGCAGGCCAATGCTCAAACCACTGAGCTATCCCTCCCCCCCCAGGGTAGGGGGTGTAAGTTACACTTACCAATACACAAACTTTCTTTCACTGTCTTCTGGCCATTCAGTGACCAATTTTGCTGTCAGTTACCCCAGTGTAGCCCCATTGCTTGATTCAACTCCATTGAACTGAGAGCAGAATTTAGCCCTTGCGCTTTTACCATGCTGGAATGCCATTAACCCCAGCAGAGCTACTCCCGATTTACACCCAGGGGAGAGAACGGCAAGTTACGCAAATACAAAGTCCTTAGGTAAGAGTCTCCCCTGCATCAGAGTTTGTCCTAACTTTGCCCTGAAGCCAGCATAGCCAGCCAGGACAGAGTCATCCCAGCGTAGATGAATCACCTGTGGGTGTAGAGCTAAAATAGACTTACAGGTGCAGGGGTGTGGTCAGGACCCTGCTGTGCCCTGTCAATCACTGGCCTCCTATCTGTTTTTTTATTTTTGACAAACACACCCCAAGATTCCGGGTGGAGTTTTGGGGTTTTCAGTGTGTTTTAATAGGTCCAGTGCACCAGTCTATACATTACAATGATGATAATAATTCTTTGTCTTTTAATGGAAGGATAGTCAGGAAAGGATTAAACTAGCCACACAGAACAGACCCTGGCAGGTCAGAGAACACTACTGGCAGCATTTCTTGCAGGGATGTGGCCTTCCCTTAATTAAATGATAGATTCTCACCTTAATTACGTCTTCGTCAGACGATCTGCACTCCACGGATTCTAGAAGATCAGTCACGGTCCCATCCTCCTCCACTGAGACCACTTTGACAGGGACAGCCACAGTTTTCCCAGTGAGAATCGCTGTGTTCAGGATCTCAGCTTCCTAAAAGATGAAACAACAAAGCCTTGGTTTAGATGCTTCCTCCTCGCCCACCTTTCTGTCACCAAACACCAGCTCTCCTCTTCTTCGCCTATCCTTTCAAAAATGAAGCTTGTGTTAATTTTCAATTGACCTCCCAAGAATTGCTGGCACAGAGGATGGGACAAGTGTACAGTAAGTTGCACCAGGTGGAAGGTAACACTTAGGGCTGGTCTACACTACGGGGGTGGGGGGGGGGGGAGATCGATCTAAGTTACGCAACTTCGGCTATGTGAATAACGTAACTGAAGTCGACGTACTTAGATCTACTTACTGCGGGGTCTTCGCTGCGGTGTGTCGATGGGAGACGCTCTCCCGTCGATTCCCCTTGCACTTCTTGTTGAGGTGGAGTACTGGAGTCAACGCTACAGTGATCGGCGGTCGATTTATCACGTCTATACTAGACACGATAAATCGACTCCTGCTGGATTGACCGCTGCCCATCCATCTGGCGGGTAGTGTAGACAAGCCTTTAGGAGTGAAATCCTTACCCCATTCAAGACAATGGGATTGACTTCCGTGGGGCCAGGATGTCTATTTACATGTGTCTGATCTCCCCTTATAGAACTCAATAGCAATGCTCAGAACACTGTAGCAATGCAGCACTGTATGATATTAGTCAAGTGTGGTGTTTTAACGAGATGTCTGTTTTTAAGGGTCTAGCCAGCCTGATGGCGTAGAAAGCACAAAATTATTTTCTTGGGGAATGGCTGAGGAGCAGGCTCGGGTACCCTGATCTTTAAAATAGTCTGAGCCAGCAATATATGGAGGAGGTGATGTGTCTGGTCTGACTTGGATGAGTGCTAGATCCCATCACTCAGAATGCCCTCTTCTTTAACCCAGTGTTCATTATTAATAATTACTGATATTTATTATTTCTATTATAGTAGCGCCAGGTCCGACCTGAGACTGGGGACCCATTGTGCTAGGTGCTGTTCACAGACTGAGAGACAGTTCCTGAGAACGGACAGTTTACACAGACACAAGAAACGGAGCGGCAGTGACTTTCCTCAGATCACACACCTGGCCAGTGGCAGAGCCAGGAATAGCTTCCAGGTCTCCTGACTCCCACTCCAGTGCTCTATCTACTAAACGCAGCTGCTGCTCATACAGCTGCAATATATAGCAGTAGCTCTGTGCTTCAAGAGTTTCCCTGATTCTGTACAGCGAAGTTCTGGGGCCAAACTCTCTTCTATCATCAGAGCGGTTAGGGTACTCCCCCTTCCCTGATTGCCACTCAATGAATATCAGTCAGGTATGAGAGGATGACATCCAGAGGAGATTCCACACAGTATGAGCATGCATGTGCCCAGTATTTAGCAGTGGGTACTTTCGGAGACCGCTTCATGCTGATCTCAGTGAACGGCCCTGCTAGTCACCTGAAAGTACCACCATGTTTTAAGCCTTGACCTTTAACCATCGGAGCCCTGCTCCAGACTGTATTCTGTAGCCATTGACGTTCTACGAAAACATCAGAGAAAACAGTGCTCACATAGTTAGAGGAAGGATGGTGCAGTGGTAAAGGCTCTAGTCTAGAACCTAGGAAATCCAGGATCAATTTCCTGCTTTGCTAAAGACTTCCTCTCTGTGCCGCAGTTTTCCATCTGTGAAATAGGGACAATAGTACTTCCGTACCTCATCGGGGTGTTGTGAGGATAAATACACTAAGGACTGTGTGATGCTCCGATACTGTGGTAATTGGGGCCGTATAAACACAGGCAATGAGCCTCGGTCTCCACGGCTCTCCACTTCGTATAGTTGGTTATGCCACTGCAGAGTGAGTTTAAAATGCAACCACTCAGATCTGGTGTAAGTGACCACAAAGAGAGCAGGGCATTGGAGAATCAGAACCAGTGTGTCTCGTTCTTAGAGCTTGGGATGGTGAGGCTGGAAACTACCCTGACTCTGCCACTGATTTGCCATGTGACCTTGGGCGAGTTGCTTCATCTGTTTGTGTCTCAGTCTCCCTTCTGTAAAATGAGCATAATACATATCTCAAAGAGTAAAGCTGTCTGAAAAGTGCTTTGAGCTCTTTACTGAGATGAGCTCTATAAGTGAATAGTATTACTATTATATCACTATTGCCACATTTATTCCAAAAGGAATATTACCCGCTTGCTGCATTACTTATACATTTTAAGGATTGTGGTTCAGATTCTATGACTACATTTTGACTCAGAAACACAGTACGAAATTGGGCTCTCGGTTACCCTGGTGTAACTTCATTGTCTTCTCTGCAGTTATCCTTGATTTACACTAAGGGAAACAGAGAGAACAATTTGGCTCCTGCATTCTTCCATTCCTAATTACAAGGCTCTGCTCATTCCTGGAAAGGTTTTAAGCTTTTCAAAACCAGACCTCTGCATCAAGGAATATCCCATAGAACAAGAGCTCCTTGATTTCAACTGGTTCTTATGAACTAAAGGCTTCCAAAGCCCCCCCAAGTACTAACTTCTCATTATCTAAATAGCTCACGCCATGGGTTCTGAGCCTGACCTGATTTCACTTGTGGAAGAAAACAAAGTAAGATTGAAACCACGTAGTCAGAAGACAACGACTCCCCCTGCTGTCTCTCGGGGTAGAGAGAGGGGAAGCATCGATCTCTCTCATCTAAAGGCTGGGGATAAAAAAAAGGGCTCTTCACACTATTTAAAGGAACAGACACTTTATTTGGGATCAAAGCAGTATCTAAAGAAGGAAAAAAACTCCTCGTCGTTTGATAGCTGCCTTGCCAGAGACCGCCCCTGCAAACCTCATGATCTTTAAGGGGAGCGGGAAATAGAATTTTACAAAAGGAACGGTAAAGAAGAAAGGTCCCTTTATCCCCCAACCAGTCCCCAAACCCTTCAGATATTCTGAAATTACAAGTCACACAAAGGTAAATGACTCTAAGGACAGCCAGCCTGCAGCATGAGGCCCATCAGTCTTGGGCATGCGGTTGCTCTCAGAACAGAACATATTTTTCTGGCAACCAGGATCTTCAGGAGGTTTGCAACTAAATTTTCAGATGATTTAATTTTTTTCTTTAATCTGAGGCATCACAGAGAGTCTCCTGCACACCGTATAGACAGGGAGGCTTCTCCTAACAAGTAGCCCCACCGAAGCCAATGGAACAGCTACTAGGCACAGATAGGAGTTGTAGAACCAAGACCGTAGGCCCTGTTTCTGCAGTCCCTTGTGCATGTGCTTCATTTCAACAGGACTACTCATGGTAATAAAGTTACATTGGCAGGATCCAGGCCTTAGTATTAAGCTGGATGTGATATGTGAGTGGCCTGATCTCTCTCGTCTGTACCGTATAGTGCAGGCCCTTGCTGGAACTCATATAGGGGAGGAGAGTTTATAATGAGCTTTTGCAAACAATCTGACTATGAGATAAAATGAAAAGTTGCCCCCAGTGTGACAGGGTCAGGCCAGATGGCTACAGGAGAGTGATAGAAGGTGGCCAAACTGAGGGCTGCCGTGAATCCCTGAGGCGAGTAAATCCACCAGTAAGCGCAGGACCCACCAAGGCAGAGGAGGAGCTTTGTCACACTAGTTAACAGCTAGTGGAGGGCGAACCTCAAAATGTTCATGAGTTTGCTCTGAGAAGCAGCTAGCAGTTCTAAAGCTTATCGGAACCCTATCTGACTCTCTTTGGTCTGCAAAGAATGGTTTGGAATATGATGAACACAGACAGCATCATAACATTTCTGGTACTTCTTACACTCAGGTGAGCTAGAAAAACATGGGAGCAGCCTCTTGTTATGGATTTCACCAGATAGGTACTGGCAAAGGAATGTAAAAATGAAAAGCAGCATAAAAAAAGTTAGTCTAATGCACTGGTAGTTTAGATTTGGACTGAGTTTGGGGTGGAGTTTCAAGTATTAGTGTTATCATTTAATAACCAATTAATAACCCAGAGACCATGGGCAGAGCATGAACTGCTGGCTGGGGGAGGCTAACCCCGCCCCTTCCATGCCTCTCCCCCCCCTTCCACGCCTCTCCTCCCCCACCCACCAAAGCCCAGAGCCCCCCACCGCGGCCACCAGTCCATCCCCAGGCTAGCGCCCCCAGCCCCGGAACACTGGGCTGGCAGCGTGGCCCCAACCTGCCCCCCCCCAGCCCCAGAGTGCCGGCCCCAGCCCCCGAGTACCAGGAGGGCAGGCAGCACAGCCCCAGTCCCAGAGCGCCCCCAGCCCCAGAGGGCCTCCCCAAACAGCCACGGCACAGGGGAAGAGCAGGCGCGGGGGGCATGGCAGGGGTCATGCCTGGCTGTTTGGGTAGACCCTCCCCCAGCCTGTGATACCCGCCGCCCATGCCCAGAGACAACCAGCTGGATCTGTCCCATGGTGCTAGGTGTTGTACAAATGCGGGCAGACCTGGTCCCTACTCCAACTGCATCCTTACAGTTTAAAGGCTACATTCCAGCAGACACGAATGCATGTGCTTAATTTCATACATGTGAATAGTCTCATTGCCATCAGTGAGACTACTCAAAGGCATAAAAATAAGTGTTTGTGGGATAAGAACCTAAACAAAGTTGGTTCTTGCTTTGTTTAGAGACTGTCTTTACCCCAAACTCAGGATCCAATCACTCAGATTTCAAGGGATTCAAAATCTGGATCCTGATCCAAACTCTAGATCCAGCTCAAAATTGGCCTGCTTGTCCATTCCTAAAAAACATAGGTTGCATGATGCCAAATGCCTATCAACTTGACACAATATATTACAACATTGCCACTTTTTAAAGGACCACAAAAGTCTCCTCAGAAACTTTGCAAACTTTTTAAAGAAAGATTTCCTAGAGCTTATAGAAACCCCTAACGTTCTAAAATAAGATTATGATTTCCCATCAGCAAGCATCAAAGCACTTGGTGTATGCCAAGTAGATAAATCCATTTGATACTTCCAGAGAGGTGCAAAGTGAAACGAGCAATATTCAGAATCTGTTTGCAGCAGCCAAAACTTATTATTTCTACACAGTTTTCAGCAACTCCACCTATATGCAGCTGGAGAATTTCTTCTTTAGATATCTGATCTGCATTTCTCATTTGAATGCAGAAGTGTAAAATGAATTTACAACAATTTAAAGAGCAGGGGCCATGAAAAATGTTTCTTCGGTCATTTGTTTAACGGCTAGAAAAGGCTTAATGTTTCCATGGTGAAAATAAATAAAAAACTTATTTCATTCCAAGGAAACAAACATGATACTTATTTAGCCTACACAGAGATTTATAATTCAAATTCCCAACATGTAAGCTATAACTCTAAAACAGTTACTAATTTAAAAGTGATATTTTCTGCTGCTAAAATGATACTGGAATCTTTTGAAGAAATATTATATTCTTTGTCCATAGCCATCATGGATTATAGGAGACTTGATGCCAGAGGAATACAACTAGGAATACTTATGGGCTTTGAAAGGCTTTAGCCTAATATTCTGTCCAGTAAAAGTTGATTCCCGGAGCAGCTGTAAAAAGCTGCTAAGCTTTTATTTTGGTGCACATCTCTATAATTCAGGAACACCAAAACCCAATAATAATCAAATAAAATGATAATAGACTACGAACGGATTTCTCTCCCCATAATGGGAGTGGGCATATCTAGTAAGATTCATATCAAACAACTGAGGTTATAAACTCCTCCAGAAGAAACATATTGAGAAGCTTCACACAGCAACTATCTTTTTAACCAGAAAGGCAAACGTGAATGCCTATTAGTTGCCCATCTTTAACTGGTAGTGCCCCTGCAACTTAATTTCCCTTAGGATGCCGTTTGCCCTATAATTCCTACACTGAAAGAAAGGAATAATGTCTTTGTAAATCTTGTGATTCTTCCCCCTCCTCCCAATAGCTCTTCCTCTGCCCCACGGTTATATCTGAATGGTCGTCTTCATATGACTACCTGAATAAACAAGCAGACGACTGACTCATGCTTAATGTCTGAGGTTCTGAATTGGATTTATAATAGGGCCACTTTGGTTCATATTAAAGTACAAAGTGGTGATCGTCGCTGTTCCCTTCCAAAAGCACTTCAACGGGACTGAAGAATTTATTTTAGTAGCCTTTCCCCCTTGCCCTTACAAGCCACACAATACCATAAGCAACCGTGAACAAGGGACCAGTTTGTTTTTCAAAGACCTACAGGCATGTTTCCTCAAAATAACTTGAGCTGATTTGCAGCACATAGCCTTCAGCTCTGAGGACGAGCAGCAAAATACAAGGAAGCTTGAAATACGAGCTCTGGAAATGGTGTTTTAAATATATAGATTCCGATTTCTGATTTCAATGGAGTTACTCTGGATTTACAGATGAGCACAGAAACTGGCTCTTGATTTTCAGAGTCGGAGGACGGAATCGGAATTCTAAATGACATACTGATTTTTTAAAGAGCTTTCAGTTATTTCACAAGAGAAATTAGTATGTGGGATGCATATGAATAAACATATTAATGTTCAATACATCTGCTGTGGTTCATTTCTTTATACAAACAAAGGAAAGAAACATTAAATGGTCATTGAAATACTATAACCCATTGCCAGAGTGCCAGATCTCAATACACACATTTGTTTAAACTAAAGGAAACTATGCAGACTTGACACCTGTTTTGTGACACACATATGTTCCTTACTGTTTTCAGTAGGTATCTCAGTCTTTGGGTTTAATGTCAACAGACTGTAGAAGGGAAGAGAATAACAGTTATCAAAACCTCTTAAGGTCAAGTACATGCCACCAAATGAGAATGAATAGCTCGTCTTAAAACTGTCTTATTTGGCACTCACTAGTATCCTCCGTTTTCCTCATAGATTTTCCATGTATCAGTCTCCAGAGCATTAATCTGGGTGTCACCCAGAATCCCATTGCTGTTTATTTAAATGAGGTCTAGCTACTCCTTCTCTTCTGCTGGAAGCCATCTTAGCTGTATCACAGAATCCATGCCTCAGTCATGCATAACTAATTTAAAATCTTATTTAGCATCAAGTCTCAGAATTAAGAAGCTAAGTGACAGCTGTTTAATTAACTCCTTAAGCTGATTAGACAGCATTACAGAAATCCCCCCAAGGAAGAGTTTATAACTGTCAAGAGAACCGAAGGCCATGTTAATGCTTCTGTTTAAATTTAGTAAGCTTCTAAACCAATAAACTATAAATGCTTGACATCCTCAAGGATGTGGTCAAATTTAGTTTTTTCCCTTATGTTAACCACTACAAGGATGGGCAACAAAGACAACAACATATCAGAGATTTGCCAAGCAAGAAAGCTAAAGGGGGGAAATATAAAGCAAACAGCAGTGTCCCTATGAAACGGTTCACGTTTATTAATTCCTAACACCTGATATTTGATTATATCGGATTAGTCCGCGGTCCTGGAGTGAAGCTGAGACCACACCTAATGTGTAGAGTCATCTCGCAGCTCCTTGTTGTGAGGACAAAGATTTAATTCATTGGTTTATAGCTTCACGACATCTTTGAACTGTAGGATTAAGGCAGATGAAGTGGGAGTTTTAAAGCCAGGGACAGAGGCTAGTTGCATGACAGAGCGGCACAGATGGGACATTCCCAAGCAACTTGCGTGGCTGAAACACACTATCCCCAACAGCAAGCTTTCAAAAATCATGAGTCAGGATCCCCCAGAATCATAAGCTTGACTTAAAAATCATGAGTCAAAAAAACCATCCTTCTCCCCCCCACTCCCGCCCAAAAAACCCCATCACAGTTTGGGTTCTTTTTATTTGCTTTCTGGTTCCTGAGTCTGCAGGGTGCACACAGATCGTATTTTCCAGCTTTCCTCAGCAACCATCAGAACTAGAGACTGGCTTAAAAACACCACATTGTGCAAACTTCACAATCACACTTCTGCGTGCACATATCAGTGTAAACAGTGACAATGAAGTTTACTGTATCTGAACTACACCTCTACCTCGATAGAACGCTGTCCTCGGGAGCCAAAAAATCTTACCGCGTTATATCGAACTTGCTTTGATCCACCGAGTGCGCCGCCGCCCGCCCCCCGGAGCACTGCTTTACCGCGTTATATTCGAATTCGTGTTATATCGGGTCGCGTTATATCAGGGTAGAGGTGTATATTAAATGGAGGGAGGGGATTGTCCCTCTTTTATTCAGTTTCCTTACTTAGTTCATTTGTCAGCATGTGGTGTATAATCAGTTTCACTGTTTCCCGTGTATGGACAAGATGGGTTTCTGTTCCGAAAAGCTTCCTTATTCTACAGAGCCCTCAGCACCAGCTTAAGTTTAAGCATGTGATCAACGTGAAGCCCACTCTTAAGTGCTTTCCTGAATAAGGATGAATTTAAGCACGTGCTTAACTGCCTTCCTGAACTGGGGCCTTAGTCATCTCCCCCTGCTGACGGTGTGGGACTTTCACACAGCAATAAGGGATAGAAACATATTTTTAAATAGGAAAATGTGATTGTGAAAGCACAAACATTCATAAAAGGAGTAAGGGAGCAGAAGCAGTAACTGAAACAACTTAATCACCTCTCTCTCTCTCTCTCTCTCTCTCTCAAAAAAAAAAAAAAAACTATATTTCTAAAAGCTGGGGTCCAAAAAAAAAAAAAAAAAAAATCCCATTCTCTACCGGGACAGGCAGTTTGCTTCTTTCCCCATCCTCTGTACCTGTGAAAATACTCCCCAAAACAGTCAAGAGAAAGTAACAATAACATGACATAACTCCACAGTGCCTTCTATCCAGGGAGTCCAAAGCACTTTATATAATGTTAACTAAGCCTCACAACACTGCTGGTAGATTGCCCTCCAATGTCCTGGATCATGGAGAGTGCTGGTAGCTAGATTATTGCCACATGACTGAGGTGTTGTCACTTGTGATCTCCAAGGTCTGTCAGAAAATTACAATATGAGAAACCTGCTCCGGGTGGCAAGATGACTTTGCCATCTGGGATGCCTCTCCTGTGTATGTGGCATGCATCTTGCTTGAAATTTCTTGGGAGCATGTTAGGGTGAGGTCTCAATTACTTTTTAGAAATGAAGCAACAATTGGAGATCCAAGCTAGTGCAAAGCAGAGAGGTGGCTGCAGATCCCTTAAATATTGTACAGGCATGGCAGTTCCTCCAGTAGGCTACAGCATGAAATATCTGTTTTATCTCACTGATCTAGCCTATTCTGGATCCAGCTTCTCCTTTCTCCACAATCCAAACAGCAGTGAAATATTCTGATGTAAGAACTAACCCTTAACCTTAAGAAGGACAACACACTCTCTCTCTCTCTCTGTCTCTCTCTCCCCAAAATGTCATTTGAAAATAATTTGCATAATTAAAAATTTCTTTCAAAAAACTCAATTTTTAAATACAAGATGTTTTAATATATTCCTTAAAATCTAATCTTGAATGAAATTCTTAAACATAATATAGCTCAAAACTTAATAAGCACTTATTTAATAATACATATGTGGATGCAACATTATTACCCACCAGAGCCAATGTAAAATGTACATAAAGTAATTAAATTATATTCCCATTTTATTAAAGATCCCATATACTTGTAATAGGCTTAAAAATCCACTTAATTTAAACAATGTCTCAATAAGGAGCAATGACATACATTGGATACATGTTTGCCAGAGGCTGGGAATGAGCGACAGGGGTTGGATCACTTGATGATTATCTGTTCTGCTCATTCCCTCTGGGGCACCTGGCATTGGTCACTGTCAGAAGACAGTATACTGGGCTAGATGGACCTTTGGTCTTACCCAGTATGGCTGTTCTTATGTAAGACACCATGAGTATCCATTAACAGGTGTGTTGTGAGCAAGACACGAGAAGTCATTCTTCCGCTCTACTCTGCTCTGGTTAGGCCTCAGCTGGAGTATTGTGTCCAGTTCTGGGCACCGCATTTCAAGAAAGATGTGGAGAAATTGGAAAGGGTCCAGAGAAGAGCAACAAGAATGATTAAAGGTCTTGAGAACATGACCTATGAAGGAAGGCTGAAAGAATTGGGTTTGTTTAGTTTGGAAAAGGGAAGACTGAGAGGGGACATGATAGCAGTTTTCAGGTATCTAAAAGGGTGTCATAAGGAGGAGGGAGAAAACTTGTTCACCTTAGCCTCTGAGGATAGAACAAGAAGCAATGGGCTTAAACTGCAGCAAGGGAGGTCTAGGTTGGACATTAGGAAAAAGTTCCTAACTGTCAGGGTGGTTAAACACTGGAATAAATTGCCTAGGGAGGTTGTGGAATCTCCATCTCTGGAGATATTTAAGAGTAGGTTAGATAAATGTCTATCAGGGATGGTCTAGACAGTATTTGGTCCTGCCATGTGGGCAGGGGACTGGACTCGATGACCTCTCGAGGTCCCTTCCAGTCCTAGAATCTATGAATCTATGAATCTATATTAGGATGCTGTAAATAGGCGCATAGTGAGTGATGACATCCATGATCTCAGTCATCTATCTACTATCTTCCTACTTAATCATCTGTGGGTTTTCTATAGGGCCCATCTCCACAGTGTCTATGACTTAGAGGTGTCAAATAATGTATAGTGTCTCACTGTTTCCTTGTACTCTCCTGTCTGTATCCATTTGTTGTCCTTTGTCTTATATTTCGATTGTAACCTCTTTTGGGCACAGAGTGTCTCTCTGTTCTGTGTTTGTACAACACCTAATATAATGGGGTCCTCACAGATGATTAGAGCTCCTAGGCTATGGTAATAATAATTAGCTTATTAATTTTAAAAACCT
This sequence comes from Terrapene triunguis, assembly GCF_002925995.2. NCBI lineage: Eukaryota > Metazoa > Chordata > Testudines > Emydidae > Terrapene > Terrapene triunguis. The sequence goes on from NW_020664585.1 coordinate 10,824,974, forward strand.
GCTTCTTCCCATGAAACAACTCCAGTCTTGGTATTTCAACCCATAAAACCTCCCATGTGGTAAGCTATTAAGGAACTAAAATGAAACCACAAAACTCAATCTCAAAAATCCAGAGAGAGCAAAATATTCCACTTTGAAGCTCAATTAAACTTTTATGGGTCAAAAAAGTTTCACATGAAACCCAGCTGGTTTCATTTCCAAAAATAGCTGAGTTTTGCTATAAAAAGTTCACACAGCTCACACATTACCCTGCTACCACGGTGGCTCAACAGCGACATAAGGTCAAAATCACTCTTGGTGTAGGCAGTGGCATCTCCACCGACGCCAGGATCTGTGCCCACTCACCCCAACAGGGAATTTGGCTCAGATCGCGAGAGGCAACAACTTGCCCTTAAAGGCCAAAACCGAGATGAAACATTAAAAAAGTACTTCCAAAAGTTCTTGGACTGCATTTGCACAAAGCTGAATATTGTAGATTTTATTGTACTTTTTGAATTAATAGAGAACATAAATGAGTGTAACAAATGAAACAGATGTCAAATTTCTAGAGGGGATTCATTAATGTCATAATTTTTGTCAATAACAATATATACTCAAATTTGGTTTTTTTAAATGTTGGGTCAAATGCTGTGTAACTTCTTTGGAAGAAATGTAAAGCTAATAACTGACAATTGCACCTACAGGTAGCCAGTCAAACCACCTGATTCTGTCCAAACATGACATGTCCCAGAGCTGAGGACATCAGCACTTCTGGGCCTGTTTATAAGGGAGATTCTCCAAGGTACTACTGTAGGGAATGAGTGGGCAGCTTTGGTGACGACAATCAGTGAAACTCAGGCAGTTGGATACTTAAAAGTACAGCTGTCAAATATTCCACTTAAAAACAGATAGCAGTCAATGACTGGATTTTGCTCAAGGGAAGAAGTCAACACATGAATGCCACCAAAACAGCTGCCCCTCCTACCTCTTATGGCACCCTTGGCATGCAGAGAACATTCCTGACATGAAATTATTTTTTAACCTCTGTGAGGAAGCTGACCTCTGGAAAGCACCATGAGCGACTTATTCTTTCAAGGATAAGATACAGGAACTTTCATCTCTGAATACTGGATACAATTTACCACAGTCAAATTACAGTTTAATCAAAAGGACAAACAAATATCCAAGACCCTATGAGGAACAAATCTTTGGAAATATCTCAGATCAACAAATAGACTGATAGTTTTATGTGTGGCCAATATGGAGTTTGAAGAGGTAAAGCTGGATTTTAAAAAGGGGCAGAGCCTTTGATATTATGACCAATAATACCTTTGGGGAAATAAGAACCAGGCTAAGAGTCATTTCATACTTCAAGGCATAAGCTGTTAACGATTTAGTCGGGAATTGGTCCTGCTTTGAGCAGGAGGTTGGACTAGATGACCTCCTGAGGTCCCTTCCAACCTTGATATTCTATGATTCTATGAACGACAAGGGCCAGGAAGGAATGAAATGCACCTCATCCTGATGCAGTAGGCAAGTGCTAAGTACCTAATTTGGTGAAGCAAAGGTGTGTTTCAATATGGCACATGCTATATTCAAATGTTTCTATGCATGATCAATGAATATCATAGCATAACACCCAGGAGTTCTGGCAGCAAACTGTGTAGCTCAGAAATGAAAAGGCCAATTAAGGCTCAATGCACAGAATATCCAGCTGTATTTTTATATGATTCATTCCATTTCGTTAAAGTGTGGCTCTAATCTGTTAAAACTGGATTGTGGCTTCCATGTTCATTGTGTCTCGCAGACTCCAGATCAAATTTGCTCTGCTGACAGGTGGAAATAACATTTTTCTATCTGTTGGCCCTGCAAACTCACCCAAGCGTCTTAAATTCTAGCAGAGTTTTTTTTCTGGCTTGTGCATCATCATCAGTAACACAAATTCTGCCTAAGTTACACCTGCATTGCCGCAGTATCTTCAAAGGGATTGCACAGGTGCAGTTCATGGCAGAATACAGTCCTGTAATTCTCAGGGATGCACAAGCCAGAACAGAACTTACCTCTCTCTCTCACAGCAGAAGGCGGCTCAGCACATTGTATCCTTTCCCCCTAACCTTTGCCTGTCTTTTCTGTGTAGATTGTAAATTCTTTGGAGCATGGGCTATCTCTTACTCTATATTTGTACAGTGCCTAGCACAGAATTCAGTTGGGATCTCTAGGCATGACTTCAATACAAATAAAAGTAATTGGAGTAAAACGTATGATTCTTTTCCTTAGGTTAAGAGATACAGGTCTGAAATACACACAGGGAGCAAAACCTGTAAGTAAACACAGGACTATTTTGATACAGTTATTTTGCAGAGTGGAACTAAACTATTTCAAGCTTCTACTCTTGGTTGAAGAATCCTTGCAGCAGGTACCATGCAAATTGTACCTGGAATCTGATGGAGAGCGCTGAGCTCATTAATGCAGGGCCAGTTTGGAACATTGGCCGTAAGCTAGAGAGTGGTATAATATCTGCTTCAGAGCCAGGTGATTGTGCAGTCAAATTCTCAAGATTTCTGTTGGGGGTTTTAAAAAGTTAGTTTTAAAAAAAAACATTTACATTTCTCCCACATTTAAAATGGTCCATATCCCCTTCGTGTTTTGACTTTTAACTTCTTGAAATTGGACTCATGGCAAGTCATAGGCTGGTGATCTGGTGGTTGTCGGCGATAAGAAAGATAGGATGACACCAGAAAACTGTCGTGTAGATTGGCTGCTTATCAAAGTCAGACAACTATGCAAGCTCTGAAGTCTCTGGGTTGTCAGACTCTGATTCTTCTGAGAAATCACTAATTAATTTACAGGCTCCAAACTCTAATTCCATGAAGCTCTGTATGCATATTTGATGTTGGTCTCTAGACAGAGTACTTTAGCTGATAATCAAGAGTGCTCACTCTTAAAAAAAAACTTGGTTAGGTTTTCCTCTTTGCTTTTTCCTAAGCAAAGCTTTTATACATCGCTACGGGGGGAAAAATGCATGTCTGATTGTCAAAGGAAGCCGACCTTTCAGAAGAGCAAAGCTAAGAGATCTGGCCTAAGGTACACAAATATACTACTGTATCTGATGCTGCTGAATTGCTGAGACTGGTAGGGACACGTCATGCAAAATTAGCTAAGCCCAATCAAAATTTCACACATGGAGCCAGGATATCAGCTCCTGGATTGATGTGCTAGCATGCAGGTTCTTTTGATTCTTGGGCCCATAGTTAAGAAATCTAATGTAAAGGTTGGTGCCCTAGGGGTCTGGTACTCTTATGAGGAAGAAGATGGGATAGTGTTTAGGGATTTCCAGCAACAAAATGAAAGCTTTAGGATATCACTTCAAGGGAAAGATCTCATCCAGTCCCTGGAAATGCAATTTAGCAGAGTAAATATTTGCAGCTATACACTGCAGAGTCTAGCAGAGCCAGAAAGTCTGGGATCAAACTGAATGGCACAGATTTGCTTTGATGGAGGGAGAATTTAAAACTGCCCAAATCACTGACTCTGCCTAACGTGTCCTCTTTTTTTCCTTTTCCCTTTGCTTGGCTGCTGAACTTAGTGGGCTCCACCCTGAATCTTGCTTCAGCCCTTCTGTGTCTCTCTTGCATAGCTAGCTCCTGTGCCAACCCCATTGCAGTCACTGGTGTCGGGGGCATACCAGGATGCACAGTAGCACCATGTTGAACTTCAGCCATTCCCACCTGGCAGACAGCTCCTTGGGGGCCTAGCCCTGGGGATCAGGAAGCTGCAAAGTGCTCTGAGCACAGCTGAGAACTGAGGCTGTTGTTCGAGTGATAAGGCTGCCCTGCTAAATTGTGCTAATGTCTATAGCCCATTATCCACTCTTCCCTCCCCATCCCCAATCCTACTCCTCTGCCTTTGCTTTGACCGGTAGTGGTCAGTAATATAGACAAAGAACTCATTAGAGCAAACCCGGTGACCGTGCAGACTTTATATCTTAAGCACCCATTGCCATGGTACAAACATTGACAAGAGCATTTCCTCAAATCCTGCACATCACTGGGAAACTGGGCTCCAGCACAAAGTGTCCCCAAATTCAGGACAAGTGGAATTCGGCTAGGTCTGTAAACAGGCAGTGCCCAAGGAAATTCAAGTCTTTATTCTATGAGTGTTCAGGGCCGGTGCTACCATTAAGGCAAAGTAGGTGGTTGCCTAGGGTGTCAATATTTGGGGGCGCCAAAAAGCGGTGCCCCCAATTTTTTTTTTAGTGTTCCTGGGCTGGGCTGCCGGTGGCACGCTGACACGTGCGGCTCAGACTCCCTCTCCCAGCGCAGCGGCCGCTCCACTTCTCCCGCCTCCCAGGCTTGCGGCGCCAATCAGCTGTTTGGCGCCGCAAGCCTGGGAGGGGAGGAGAATTAGAGCGGGGGCGGCATGCTCGGGGAGGAGGCGGAGCAGAGGTGAGCTGGGGTGGGGAACTGCCGCACAGCTCCCCAGGGGGGGGAGGCTGGCGCGGGGGGGGGGGGGGGGGGGGCGCAAGGTGGAAGTTTCGCTTAGGGCATGAAACTTCCTTGCACCAGCCCTGGGAGTGTTTAGCTCTTTCCTGTGTTTTATCAGCAAATGGATTCACACCTAATAAACAACTTCAGTACAGTCTTTCGGAGTGTGATGAAGTGTCTGCTGCGCTCTGCCTGTGTTTTTTGTGAGGGATTTCATTTGTGATTTAAAACATTGCATGTCCCTCCCTGCAGTGAGCCATTCAATTACTTTCAGATACCAAACCAGGGCCAGCTGTTTACCTTGGTGACTCATGTTTCCTTTGTCTGTCACTTGTTTGCACTGAGCCACTTGAAGGCTGACTTAAATGGGCAGAGAGGCATTGGTTAACCACTTCAGTGCTACCTCATTTCCAGGGGCATCTGCGTAGAACACACCTCCTCTGCCTCTGGGTATGCCAGGCACTAACATTAATAAACACGTTGGACTGTTTTGTGCCTTTCATTTGACATTCTCCATAAGTAAAGCACAAGCTTCTTGTCTTCGCCCATAAGAACCTTGATGAATTGGTCCCACCCTACCTAGCTGCCTTTCCAGTTCATCAACACTTCCTCCCCTCCACCAACTTTCCCAACATTTAATACCTACCAGTCAGCTTTCCCCACCAACCTATTCCCATTTTCTCCCACATTACCCTGCCTGGCTAGCTACCACCTTATCTGCCCTCAAAACCCTCTTTAAAGTTCATCTCTGCCTTGATGCCTACAGGACGCTGCTGATTGAGAATAGTTAGGCAGTTGGTCTGCCACGACTCAAGGTCATTGTGCTAAGACAAACTTGTTTTACTTCCTCACCTCCTCCTTGTTTGTCTGTTTCATTCTACTGTATTCTGTTTTAACCTAGACTGTAAACTCTTTTGGGGCAGAAGATGTCTTTTGGATAAGCGTGTGTGCAGTGAGGCACCAAAGGGCTCTAATCCTTGACTGAAGTCATTAGGCACAACTGTACTACAAATACATATATTTGCCCCTTCTTCTGACACTACTGTTGTCCCTCTGCTGAGCAGCAGCAGATGTTCAGGGCCTTGCAGGATAGCTTCCCAGTGGAAGAGAAATCAGTGATGTGGAGACTGGGTGCATTATAGGTGTACCTGTCCTGGAACAAAGGTAGTCACAAATAGCATGCAGGCAATCCTCTCTTCCAGGACACTCAGCCCAGCACCAATCCCTGTGTCACAGTTACAGGGTGAGCTGTGCCTTTGATCCCTTTTTGTCCCTCAGGAGTGCACCACTCAGATGACAGGCCTGGCTTCCTTCACCACTCTCAAGGGCGGACCCATGTGGTTAAACTACTCTTGGACTGGATCTCTGGGTGGCAGCCCTCTGTTTCCCAACGGTGTTAACGTGACAGGCTCACCTGTGTTGGGCACCTCTACCCCCTTTTCCTCGGAGAGCTTGGGACAGCAGCCGTTTACTGTGACTCAGACACAGCTTCTTCAACTCAAATAATTATTTATTCATCCACAGGTATGTAGCATGCAGAGCACAGGGTAAAAACAAAAAAGGCCTTCATGCATACTTCCCCTTACCTAAACCTGAATTTTTTCTTTCAAGATTTGGTAAATTCCATTCAGAGCAGTTACCTCCATCTCTGGGCTGGGAGAAGCAGACAGTAGGATGCTCTCTGTCTCTCCCTGTCAGAGACTCATTTCCAGTCACTTGTTGACAACTCCCTTCCTTTTCTAGACCCAGGGTCCTTTGTTGGTTTTAGTATCTCCTTTGATTCTACGCTCAGGCCTGGGAAGGGTAAACCCTGCTAGCCTGGATAGATCCAGGCAGGGGCATCCCCCACTAATAGCTCCCCTCCCTTGTTCCCTTAGGGAGCCTTATCTCTATCATTATTTGTTTCCTGTTTGTTTCCCCTCCCCATCCGCCTCCTTTGGTTTAACTCTGCACAATCAGGCAGGATATCAAACAGGTACACTGAGATGCATGTGATATTTATTAAAAGTATATATACATAACTCCCTCATTCACCACAACCTGGACCTGAGAAGGCAAGCAGCAAACTTTCCTGCATCTCGCATAGCTCCCCCTTTCCCCAAAAACTATGTCTAATCTAAACCTACCACACCACAGCATGTCTCCCCAGAAGTCGAGTCTTGCTTGCATACTAAGAAAATGAGCTATTCATAACAGAATCACCTGGTGATGCCAGCCACAACAACAGCAATAGTGACGACCCATTTTTAAATATGACTTGATCCTCATAACACCTTGGAGAGGCTGGTGTTATCCTCTGCACTTCCCAGAAGGGAAAATTGAGGCCCACGGAGGTTAAGTGACTTGCCCAAGTGCAAACAGTGAGCCAGTGGCCGAGCTGGGAAGAAAACCCAAGCGTCCTGATTGTCCATTCCATATTCTTGTAGCAAAACTCTCTGATGTCAACAAAACTTCTATAGCCAACACAAGCAGCATAGTGGAAAGCCCAGAAGCAAATGATTTAATAACACTGAAGCACAAGCACATTTAGAGGCATGAAATCTGTCTCAGCGTGGTTACAAATGTAGCCTCCAAGGGCAGTTGCCAGGGGACAATGATTGAACTAGTTCTACATATTTCAAATGGGGAAGCAATTGAGTCATTTTGCTGGAAACAAGAGAACTCCTGCTCTCCATGCTGCCATCAGTGTCCTTAGCATGCTGATGTCCCATGAGGCTGCTCATTTCAAGTGCTCCCGTAGGAACTAGCCTTCAAGCCCTAATACCAAATTCTGAATTAGGACTTTCTTCCTACTGCCAAGCAGCCAGATCTAAATCCCAACCAGCACGGGATCCTACAATGGAAACTGGCCTCAAAGACAAAGTTCATTCATGAGCAGATTCATGGCAGGGCAGCAGGGAAGCCTGCAGCGAACTGGCTCTGCTGGGCTGGTAATTAGCACTTCACTCAATGAACTTTTTACAGAGACACAAAAATAAATGAGAGTGACAATGAGCAAAAATGTACTAGTCCGGTAGGATTAGGCTTGCTAGAATTTGATTTTTTTAAAATATAATTTTGATGGATCGTATCAATGTTTATTTTTAAGCATTTTAAAATAAGTTCATTAATTACATTTTCACAGTTGTGCAAAATTATGTATTTTAAGCTTTTGCTATTATCAATTTAAATTTTCACAGTTGTGGGGAATTATGGGGGGGTCAGACAATAATCATTTAATGACAGTAGAGGTTGCGATTCAAAAAGTCAAAGCTTTATGTTTGTGTTTTAATGATTATGTCAAAATATACAAAGTAAATATCCTTAAATCAAACTCTACTAAGTTCTCAAGCAGCATTTTATTTACTTTGCCTCTCTGATGGAAATATTTTATCATTGGTTCTTGTGTGTACAGTGAAATCAATGTTTACCGACATTCACTGATAAAAATCTAATCACACCAAGCCTAAGTATAATATATTGAGCCAAGCCTGTTCTTGGACACATATGCATGAATTCAGTGAAGGCCATCACACATCCGAGGGCAGAATTTTTTTTGCCCAATATGTTTCCTCTCTAGATACAAAAAGATCAGTGACAGTGACACTTTAAGGCACACCTCATTGTGAAGTTCCGGTGAAACGACTATGGGTTACTTTGGCAGTTAGGAGTCTAAGGGCAGGTCTTCACTACGGGGGGGGCGGGGGGCAATTTAAGATACGCAAATTCAGCTACGAGATGAATTCGACGTATCAGAGCCGACTTACCCCGCTGTAAGGACGGCGGCAAAATCGACCTCCGCGTCTCCCCGTCGATGGCGCTTACTCCCACCTCCGCTGGTGGAGTAAGAGCGTCGATTCGGGGATCGATTGTCGTGTCCCGACGAGACACGATAATTCGATCCCCGAGAGATCGATTTCTACCCGCCGATTCAGGCGGGTAGTGTAGACCTAGCCTCAGTCTAATTGGAAGTCAATTGAACTTAGGCTCCTAAGGTCCAGATTTTTAAAGGTATTTAGGTGCTCAATTCCCACTGAAATCAATGGGAATTAGCTGCTTAAATAACTTTAAAAATCTGGTCCTATGTCACTTGATTTCAATGGGACTCGGGCACCTAACATGCTTAGCAGCTTTTGAAAATCCCATTAGTCACCTATTTACATCTTAAGGTGCCTAAGTACCTTTGAAAATCTGGCCCTAAGTCACTTGAAAATGGGACAGATTCCTAAGTGACTTAGATACTTTTGAAAATATTACCTATAATCACATCACTAGACAATGGGGGCCCGCTCCAACTCCCATTGACTTCAGTGAGATTCCAATCAGATCCTAGATGTTGCTGCATGTTAAACATGCCTTCCTTCCCTGTGCTGTTTCTTATAAGTAGATACAGCCTAAAGAGATGATAAGTAGAATAGAAATGAATCCAGTTGGAATGCTAGAGTATTGAAGAGAGACTACAAGATGATATTAAAATAGAAAGATGGCAACCCAAAGTAGGCCCTCAGGCAAGGGGATGAACTAACAGTGACGCTATGGATGACTGCACTACTTTTGGAAGCAAGAGCCAAAGGTTTTCTGTGTCGTGCGCACAATAGTTCAGGACAGGGTATGTATATGTTTATCTCCAGAAGCTTGAGTGCTTATCCAAGCCCACTAAAGTCAACGAGTGTCTCTCCATTGCTTTCAGGGGGCTTTGGATCATGCCCTACGTTGCACCTCTGCAATGTGCTGCTTTATTTGTGACATTTTGTTCTCACAGAAGCCTTTGCTTAGAAAAAGTAAATAGTTTTTTATGTTTTTTTCTCTCTTGTAGAGACAGAAAGGAGGCAAAAGATTGATGAATGTACGATGTTTTACCTGCTGTGAAACAAAGTCAAGAATCATCGAAAACCACTGCAATGAACTGGTATGGGCCTTTACTGGACAGAGTCAGAACTGTTTCACTGTGTGTGTGTCATAGGTCCTGTATTACTAAACATCCAGCAGAGGCTCTCTTTTAGCTTCCTGTGCTAGGAAGAGCTGAGTTCTAGTCCATCTACGGCCCTGAAATTTCCTAGTGATCAAGGTGCAATGTAGAGTGACACCTGTGAATTCAGATATGAACACGGGTTTGTTACAATATTAAAAGAAGGGGGGAGAAATATGGAAATGGGGATATTGCATTCAGGGTCAAATCAGCCAAATTTCATGAAAACCGTTTTGTGCATGAGTAATTATATTAAATATTACATAATATTAAAGATGTAATTACACGTTTCTCAAGAGATGGCCGGTTAGACCAGAATCCAATTTAGGTAATTGCATCCTGCATAGCTAAAATTCCAATGCCATTTCAATTGGGTATTGGGTTCTCTTGCATTCCTCTCCTAAACAGTTGTGTAGGAGAAACGGGTGCTTTCTCCAGTGAAGAAGTTGCCACATTGTGCACTGAAGTCTCAGTGGTCGGTGAAGTGTTTTCTCTAGAGGGAAACAGTGTACAGCATTTAAGATCCATTGGGATGAAAGGCATTGTGTAATCATACATTACTACAATGAATTGGGCAGTGTGTATGTGTACCATTGCCCTCTTCTGGATAGAGTCAGAACTGGTCCACTTTGTATTATAATCCTTAAGGGAGAATCTCCTTTAGTTCAAGCATTTGTGCTTTTGGAGCAGGTTATGGGTACATCGTCACTGTTGTCATGAAGTTCCTCGTGGTCATACTGAGCAACTAGGGTACAGTTTTGAATTTCTTAGAAGGCCAAGGATTTTGTAGAATATTATCGTCATTAGAATGGACATACTTTTCTGTTAGTCTTTGGGATAGGCGTTGATTAACAGCACTCCTAGCTGCTCTTAGAACATGGACTCAAATTAAAATTATTTACTATGAGAGGTTTTCCAAAAAGAAGACTATGGATCTACTTAGAGCCATATCCTCAGCTGATGTAAATGAGGCTAGCTTCACTTCAATACCACAGCTGGTGTACACATTTGTTTTCTAAGCGCTATATTGTGCCCTTTAATGTACAGTCTATAGTAAGGAGCAGTGTGGGATTTTACATGCAGATGTAGAGTTTATGGGGACTTAGGAGGGTGAAGGGGGAAGATGGGGAACCCAATGGCCTCTGCTTTGAGCATTTAGCCTCAGAAGATTTGTGGCAAATTGCTTTTTCTTCACCAATCTGCACTGATATGGATTTACATGAGTAGTTAAAAAAATAATACCAGTTGGGAAATAAATTCCTTCACAGCACCACAGAAAAGCAATAAACTAAAGAAGCACTTAGATAGACAAGAATGATCAGAAATGTTTTACAATGAAAAAAAATATTAACAATGAAGAAGAAGAGCTGTTGGACGTTTGTAAATCTAGCTGTGGCAGACTGAAAACAGAGAATCCAAAAAGCCATTAGAAAAAAGACATGAAGGATCTTGTAATAATATCCCGGGGAACATGCATACTACAGATTCAATGCCTTTAAGACTATATTGTATGTTCTGCAACAATTGTTTAATGTCTAATCCTTCCGGAATGATTGCACAGAACTTATGTTAATGTCAACTCAATGTGCTCAAGAAAATAAATCTGAGCTTCACATCAAATTACTTACTTTGTATCCGGAACATTTGACATATTTCCATAATCTGATGTATAGGGAGAATAGCATACAAGGTTTTACCTAAGGACAGTGCAAGATTATTAGCTTCCCTCTCCTTCTTTGCTAAAGTGAGGTCTTTACTGTATTTCTGGCTGGTCTTCTCCAAACCCACAAAAAGCAGAGCCAAGGAATGACAGAAGCCGTGTATATCAAGGTGATTGATTTATTTGTCTAGGTTCCATTAGGCAGTTCCTCTAGGATTTTATTAATTGCTATCAATAATAACCAACTGGGATTTGGGTTGAGTACTATATTACTCACTTTCTGCTATTACCAGCGTGCGATGGAACGATACTGCTCTGGAGTATTAACTGTACAGGAGAGAGGAATCTCTTTTATACAGTTGTTACTAAACGTTTAGTACTTCTCAGCCTCTTGGACACTTATGGACACATCCTGGCTGACCCTGTGGAAGGGTCTGATCTAACACCCACTGAATTCAGCAGAAAGGCTACTCATGGCTTTACATCAGATTACAAGAGCACTAGGAAGGGGACACAGGAGGCAGACATCTGTCCCTGGGGAGGCGTGTCAGGGCATGGTGTGGAGAGATCCATTTCCCCTAGCAGGGCAGTGCTGCAGGGAGCACTGACTAGATTTAGAAGAGCATACGAGTCATATCGGATATGTCTACACAGCAAAAAAGTGAGTCTCACAGCCCAGGTCAACTGACTCAGGCTTGCAGGGCTGGTGCTATGGGGCTAAAAAGAGCAGTGTAGACATTCCTGCTCAGGCTGGAAACTGGGCTCTGAAACCCTCCCCCCTCACCATATTGCTTCTACTTTCATTTATACTCCCTCAGACAGCAGGCAACTTGATAAATGGTTGCGGTGGGGATGTGTGACAAGCTTATTTATAGGCTCAAAAAGCCAAACAAACCCCCAAACATATTCAGTTACAACTTGGAGGCCCTGCAGCCAATGGCTGTGTAAAACTATCATCCTTCCTCAATAAAGCAACAGCTCTGCGCAGTGAGGGCTTGATCTCAAAGCCCACTGAAGTCGATGGAAAGGCTCTGACTGACTTTCAGTGCATTTGGATCAGGCTCTAAAGGACTAGGATGTTATCACTTACCGGTGATTACATTGTAATCACTCCCCCCACATCCCTTTATTCACAACTTTCTTTATTCTGAATTCCATTTTGTGCCTTTGAAAAAACCTTCCTCAACCTCAGTCCACCAGTTGCAAAATGGGAATAGTACTATTTCCTTTGTCTGTCTTGCCTCTTTAGTTCGTAAGCTCTTGGAAGCAGCAAGGGGTATCTTTTATTGCGTGCTTATACTGTGCCTAATACAACAGAGCCCTGGCCCCACCTTGAAGCTAACAACACTACCAATAATTAGCCATCAATCACAGGAATCCAGGAAATCTGACATGAACACGTCTTTATATATCATGAAGCATCAGCCACACACTCCTTGATTGTTAAGCTTGACAATCCCTATTTAATATTTAGCAGGCATCTTCCTCTTCTGATGGTGCTTCACTCACACACATATTATTTTAGTGTGGGTTGTGATAACTGATACAACTTTTAACTGATCTTGCTAGAAACGATTACCTTTTTATTCTAATCATGTCTTAAAATGGAGATTATGTTTAAAACTCTCCGTCATAGATTTGGTCACCTTTTGTCTGATTTTCTGGGAAATCCTTTTATAGGCTGATTTACCTCAAACAATTATATTGGTTAATGGAACGGATTCTGGCATTAGTGAAAAAATATAAAACCTCAATATGAAATATTAAATTATTCTTGATTAATTCTTTTATGGTCTTGGGCTTACAACTGATCTAATACCTCACAGATAATTACTTCTATTATTATTCTGTCTTTTGATTTTTAATTAACTGTTCAAAGTTTCTCATTCCAACTTAATGTTACCTTTCTACAAACAGTCAACTCTCTACTTTGACATTCAGTTAACATTTCACTAATGTTTAGATCTCAATACCTGACTTGCAAACCTTCCAAAACTGTGTGATCATATAGAGGATAGCACGCACTTACTCGAATAATTATCTAATTTTTAAAATTCTTTGCTTCAACATCCTTAGCAGTGGCATTTGCTGAGTAACCCCATACTCTGACTGAACTGTTCCCTACCTATCCTAACTCTTCCTATTCTTCTGCTACCCCGTTGCTGGTCATGTCTGCAATCAGACACCCCATTTTCAATGACCTCAGTGGGATCACTTACATGCTTAAAATTAAGCACATAGGTGTTCGAAGGATGGGGATTTCAGCTTGTAAGCTCCTTGGGACAAGGATCAAGTCTTTCATCTCTTTTCTAGAAGTATCTAGAACGACCTAGGACACTTTGGGGTGCTGTTGAGATAATGAATTATACTAATAAAGAGCAGTAGGTGTATAATGTGTATACTGACTCATCTTCTTTTCCTTCTAGAAATGCATGTTGAAATTTAACATAAGCATGCCAATATCTATGAATAATAGTAAATAAAACTATTTAGCGAGAGAGAGAGAGCATAGTCTAATGTTTTGGTAGCCGTCTAGTAGTTAGAGCAGGGGACTACAAGACGGTATGACATCTGTGCTAGTCTTTGTTGTGCTACTGACTTGTAGTGAGATCTTGGGCAAATCACGTAGGCCAAAATTTTCAAACCTAAATCCATATTTATGCATCTTAACACAGACTTGATGAGCACCCACACATTCCATTACAGTTCAATGCAAGTGAGGTGAACTGACTGGCAGTTTTAGGGCCTCAGCACTTTAGAATATCAGGACCCTCACAATTAGGAACCTGAATATGGATTTAGGTGTCAATCTTTAAACACGAATGTTTGAATATGTTAGCTTTGCTTTCACCTCCTTGTGCCTGAGCGTACCCATCTGCATAGTGAGATGATAATAATAATACTTACAAACCTCCCTGAGGTGATGTGAGGCTTAAAAGTATTGTGTGAAAAGCACGGTGAGAATTTTGGCTGAAAGGTGCTACGTATTGCAAAGTGCAATCATTGTTTCATAAGCTACTAAATTGTGACAAAGAGCGGGAGTTTAACATTTTATAAGCTCCTCTACATGCATACATTTGAGTCTCCCGTACATTATTCATTATCATCCTCATGCAATGGCAGCTGAGTGGGGCTGGGTGCCACTGTCATTCACGAAGCAGTCAAAGGCCATTGCTGTAGAGTGACACCATCACCTTCCTGAATCTTGGAGCCAACCACGCTTCCTCTACTGTGCTCCCAGTTACTTCAGGCTCAGAAGCAAGGAATGGAACTGAGTCTTGAACTCTGATCCACCACATGGGACTGTACAACCAGGGGTAGCTTCACATGCGACACCTGTATCAGTTTCCTCCAGTCCATTGTAGACTATGATCTTGGATTGATACCAGCTCCACAGAGCAGTTTTTCTGAGACACTCTGATATCTCTCTCAGCCAGAAGCTAAGTGCAGTTCTGCTTTCCTGCAGAATCTACCACTGTTCTCTTTAGGGGGTTCAATTCTTACCATGAATAATCATTTGCTTCAACTCCCAATGTGTCAGCACCGATCTATTACTGAAAGGCAGCCGAGGCTTTATGAAAATTGTTGATCAAGCTAATTGCAACCAAATAATGTGGCTTTTCAGTGCTTAAAATTAATACATTTTCATAAAGGTGGGTTTTAATGGGGTGGTGTATTCGGCACTCTTAAAACCAGTTTTATCTGTTTGTAAATGTTGGCTGTAAGAAACAAAGCCACCCAGTGGGTATTGCAGTCTGGCTCATTATACCAGGCTCTGCTTGGTCTGGAAGGTTTTTCAAAAGCTTTTAAAATCGCTTGCTATTGTCCAGCAATGGAAGTCATTGATGGCGAGATGTGAAGGAATTGGGAGTCTGCTGATGCTACACATTTAGATTTTGTTAAAGCTGAATTTTTTTAAATTGATACACACTGTTAAGGTTCTCCAGTATATTTCTTAGATATGAGACATGTAACATATCTCAAGCTGGTAAGTGTCAGGATAGGCTTAAGGTGGGGCAGGACAACTACTATAGGATATGTAAGGGGAGGAAGGATGGTCTAGTGCATTGGACTATATCTCAGGAAAACTGGATTCAATTCCTGGCTCAGCTACAGATGCCCTTGAACAAGTCACTTAAGGCCAGATTTTAAAGATATTTAGGCATTGCAACACCTAAGTCTCATTTTCAAATGTGCCTATGTTTGAAAATGAGCCAGAGGCTCCTACGTCACTTAAGTGTTGCAATGCTGAATGGTACAATGCCTAAATGCCTTTAAAAATCTGGCTCTTAATCTACCCAGTGTCTCATTCCACCACCTGTAAAATGGGGATAATACTTCCCTGCCTCACAAGGGTATTTGTGAGGATCCGTTAATAACTGTGAGCTGTTGAGATTCTACAATGATGAAGGTTATATAAATACTACAATAGATCGGTGTGAAAACTAGAAATGGATGGGGCAGGTGGTGTTCAGCTCCAGGCAAAGCTAAAATCATCTGTTGGCTCTTCAGCAATGTACACAGACGAGTAAAGCCATGGGAGTAATTCAGAAAGGCTGTATAGCTTAAGGCTACTCTTCCACCAGAGCTGAGGTAGTTCTAGTAAGTTTCACAAGAGATTCGATGGTTTCAGATCAGGGACAGCTAGCCCCTTTGTTCAGGTTTTTATCAAAAGTCAGAAGGTTTCTTGCTTTCGGCAACTTGGGGATGTTCCAGGTGTCTAGAGCTTTACTTCTGTCCTAACTGGGCCCTCCGATTCTTCCCTGTCTGTGTGAATAACAGAAGCAAACAGCAATACAGCTTGACCTGTGTAACACTGTATTTTTACATTCCTTGCTTCAAAATACAATAAAACACATCCTATGAAAAAACTGTGTTGCGCTCAATAAAAGTACGGAAACAATCTTTGGCATTTGCATTTAATAAGCATATTTTAAGACAAAATTATTTATACTCAGATTTGTGCACAAATCAACCAATGATCAGGTTGGGTTCTGATCAGCCCCCTGTTCTTTGGAACAGTTGATTAGATGCCCTGGGTGCACATGTTCTTTCAAAAGCTTACCATCGAACACTTTTTTTCTCGCTGTTCTCACTCCTGAGCAGTACAGCAATTTTCAGACCACTTCCAGCCAACGACGAAAACAAAACAAACAGGCCACTTCATCAACAGCATCAGAAATTGCAATCAAAGGAGCAACACTTTAAATATGATTTACTCTGTATGCGCATTATCAGTTGGTTCTCTCTGTGCCCCCAGGCACTTTTCCAAGTGTGGGTGGTTGTGTAAATACCACACAAGTGAATGGACACATTTCTGGTTTGTAATGACTGATAGCATGACAGGCAATGGATCTAAAGAAAAAGCAACAATGCTGTCAAAGATACCCTCCCCAGACCAAAGTGAAAGCAGCAGTCAATGTCAGGAGTTGATTTACGATGAGCTGATGTAATCTCCTTTAATTAAGTCAGCAGGTCAAAGTATTTACAGTCTTGCAGTGCTGGCAACATACTGACAGGATCTCATATCAGATCCGAGTGACAGTCCAGCTAAAGTAGTCAACGTGCTTTCAGAGCCACTCAGAGGGAAGGTATGTTTGTATTGGAAATGAACTTCCCTGGAACTTGTTGATGGTGAATTCTGATATAGTGAAACTCTGATTGTAGTGAAGTAGAACGGAGCTCCCAAAGCATTTCAATACACTGCACTGTGCCAAAGCAACAATTCCAGTGGTAGCTGAGCCACGCCAGAGGTCAGGTGTCACAATTCACTTGTGACTCTTGGGCCAGAATCATGGGAGGACTGTTTCATGAGGAGCTTGGCGACTCACAGGACAGGGGTGGATTAAACCTTCGTGATTCACAATTAAGACAGGAAGCCATGATTCTGAAATCTATGCTGGGAAAGGAAGGAAGATAAGCCTAAAAGGTGTGTGACAAAGTCATGTCATACTTCAAGGCAAGAAGCATCCACTACCATAAAAACAAACAGGGTGTAAGAATGTGTTATGTGACTAGCCTGCAAAACAATAATAGTATGCCCATCTGTAGCACCTTCCCCCACGGATCTCAAGCAATCCACAAACATTGAGTCCCACCCCGCCCATGTGTTCAGTAACTAATACCGTTTTCATTTTACAGATGAGGAAAATGAGGCACAAAGACATTCAGTGATTTGCCCAAGATTATACAGGAAGAAATTGACAGTGGGAGGAAGCGCACCCAGGAGTCCTGATTTCCAGTCCCATATTCTTACCGCTAGACCAGGAGGTCCCAACATGGAGGACCATGAACAGGTGTCCAGGGTGACCACCCGCTCTTCCCATATTGTTAAATGGAAGAGGGGTCTTAGCTAGATGAAAGGGGGATTTCAGTATGGAACAGGTGGAGAACCATTGGCCTAGACAACTTTCTGTTTTTCTACCTTTGATTTTCAGGACAGAATAGAAATATCAGGACTTAATCCTTCATCTTTACTGCAGTCATAGGTGGGACTATCCTTGATTTCTTTTCCAGCAGGTCTCAGTTTCATGGCTGTCATAGACTTTAAGACTCATAGACTTTAAGGTCAGAAGGGACCATTATGGTCATCTAGTCTGACCTCCCGCATGATGCAGGCCACAAAAGCTGACCCACCCACTTTCCCTTAACTCAGCTGTTGAAGTCTCCAGATCGTGATTTAAAGACTTCAAGTCGCAGAGAATCCTCCAGCTTGCGACCCCTGCCCCATGCTGTGGAGGAAGGCGAAAAACCTCCAGGGCTGCTGCCAATCTACCCTGGAGGAAAATTCCTTCCCGACCCCAAATATGGCGGTCAGTAGAACCCCGAGCATACAGGCAAGATTCTCCAGCCGGACCCTCATTGTCAATGTGCTGCAGGAAGGTAAGGTCACCTGCTCCTCACTTTTGCTTTCTGTAATGATTTAGCATGTGTGATTGTGTTGGGAAGGTAAGTGTTGTCAAACATATCATTACTGTTAGTCATTATTAACCCAATGCAAGAGGTGCGGTGCAAAATCTCAAATTCTGATTCTTTTCTCGTTACTGCAGTTACACCTGACTAGACGGAGACCTCTGAACACTATCTTCAAGATCTGAGTTAACGATAACTGACAAAGACTAAAATAATCTCAAAAGATGAAATGACAATATAATGAAGAGGGCAAGGGTAAACATTCTCACTGTAAATACTTAAGAGCTTGACACCACATGACATTGCTCTATGAACCCCTCACGTTGGTCCTGCCTAGTCAAACGCCAGTGGTTTCCAGTTCTTGATCACAGTGATATAATAAGCTATAATTGCATACTCATAAGTTCTGCATTTGATCACCTGGAGCACAACTATTACTGACAATATGAACAGTGCATTGCAAATAGCTTTATTCTGATTTTTTTTTGGTCAAGTGAATAGTTCTGATATGCATCTCAAGTCAAGACACTTCTCCCCCCCCCCCCCCCCAATATCACAGAACAAGCAGAGAACCTACATCATTCCATTAAGCAAAAAAGCCACAAAATGCTGAGTGCCGGTACTTACATCCCCCAAATTTTGCCATGTGTCAAAATATTAGAGCGACTTTTAATACACCGCAGATAATTGCAATTGTGGCTCAACACACACAGTTCTGTTAAGCACTTGAAAACTGGTGAGAGGGATTCATTGACGTGACTCACCGCTCAGGTGTTCCACTGACAGGATAAACCATTGCTGCTCTATCTGACAAGAGCTTTAAAGGTATGGTCATTAAAGTTAAAAAGAATAAGACATAAAAAACAATGCCATAAAGAACAGGCTGAACCAGTACATTTACCCCAAAGCAGCGGTTTTAAAATAACATTTGAACAAGAGACAGAAGGGAAGAAGAAGCTACTTCATGTTTTGCTGGTCTTGTTTGATACTGTCAGGAAAAAAACCACAGACATACTGTCTGTCATCAAAATAGTGGAGGATGTTTGATGTTACGTTTAGCTCTCTAGGTTTCTAGCACAGCTGTTGCTCTGGCTGTTAGCTCGTAAAGCAGTGAAAGCCCTTCTTACGTGATCTCCCATCTAGGGGAGTCTTATTCTAAAGATAAGATGCCCAATATGGACTTTCTGAGCTGATAATGTGGGACTTTCAGAACTACAGCTATCACACAGGAAAGGATGGCTTCCACTGTTCAGAAAATGTATTTGGCTCATAATGGCTTGAAAAAGATATATTCCATTGGCAACTGAGGGCCTGATTCTACTGTTTATCCCAGTTCTAGACTACTTGTAACTCACATTCACAGTGTGTGGCTGACTGCCCCTAGTGGCTAGACTGTGTATAGATGTTTGTAGTCTTCTACAGCCTCTGACAGAACAGGGTTCTATATTCACAGGTAACCTGAGCAGAGGCATCATTATATTCTGTTCACTTTAGTGGAGTTATTTCTGATTTACACCAGGTAGATCAGAATCTACCCCAGTTAGTAGGTTTTGGAGACAACTTCAGATGTGCATTGTGAAATCTTGCCCCTTAACTGATAGGGTGGCATGCTGAATCTTTAACAAAGATGTCATTCTCCAAAATGTTCATTACACCTTGGAGTTAAATGCACGCTAACTAAACGCAAGAAGAACCCGGCATTTGAATCAGGCTGAGTATCTTCCCCAGCTCCATTGCTCAGCTTTCACTTTCTTGTCTCATGACATAACCATTAATGCTCCAGTCATCACAGAGTTTTTAATGGTAGACAACAGCTGAATTTCTAATGTTAAAAACAAAAAAAAATGACCACCAACCCCAAGCATTACCTTCCAAAGGTGCTGTAGTATGGAAAAGATTTCCAGTGTCTGAAACAAATTCTCAAAAGGAGAATGTTTAGAAGATGCATAGTATGAGTCTGTATTAAGGTTATTATTATTATTTTAATTTACAAGGGCTGAACAAAAATAAGGCATGTACCAAAAAGGTGCATTTCCCTCCCCATTCTTTTTCTTCCGCATTTTGCCCTCCCCTCTCTCTATCCCCCTTTTCCCAGATCTCCCTTCCTCTCAATCAAACTACACCCAGGGCACTGGTTCTCTCCCAAACTAAATTCATTTTCACATTAAAAACCAAACCGGGATCTGATTCTGGTCTCTCTTGTGCTGGTTTGACAGCAGTGTGGCTCCACTGATCTCAGTGGGATCACTCCTGATTTCTACCAGGGGGAAGTGAGCTCAGAGTCAGACCCAGAAGTTCAGTATTCTGCACAGGCTCACATTCCATTACAGAGCAGTCCTTTTGCTACAGTCCTTACAGGGCAAACACGGACACAATGCATCACTAAAGCCGACTCGTTCAATCTAAACCTGGTATGTTAATTTTTTTTAGATAGCTTTCAAGGACATTTACTATAAATCTGTAAAAAGAGAGCTACTTACAGGCTTGGGATTTACAGAATGTGCTGCCTATTTGTATTCTGTCTTTTGTCAATAGCATTAAGATTTGCAGTTTGCACTGAATTATCCACTGACCTAAATCCTTGCAAGCTATCAAAATCTGTTTCCTAGATAAAGTCATGCTGGAGTTTGATACATTTATCAGTGCCAGGCACACAGCAATGCTTACAAGCATGGCTATTTTTCAAGTCTTCTCCACAGCCAGACAAAAGGGAGGTACAAATGAATTACAACCCATTGACACCAATGGTTTTAAATAATTATCAACCGCTTATTGTCTGGAAACACAATGGCACAATTCCTGCCTCCCAATTTCCCCCAAACTCCCAAATATAATGACACACTATTTATTTACGTAATGTAAAGCACCTGAGTATTCCACTGACAGGTCCAAAATGATTTATTGTCCTTACATTATGCTAAATGCTCTGGATAGATCATACCTCATTATACAAAATAGAATCCATTACCATTCCGCTGAATGAGACTTGATAGGAGAGAGGCAGGGGGCTTGCTAATTGTCACAATAGCTTCATGATGACATATTCCCTCAGCAGCTGGACTGACATATCTGACAAAGGGATACTCTCCCTTCCTTCTGTCCTCTCTTAAGGCAGGGCTCTCCTCCTGTTGAAGCTACTGGGAGTTAAATGGGAGCCAGGAGCAGCAGAATTTCCGTTTATATAGTGCCTTTCAAGCCCAAAATGCTCTGTAAACTATAGTCCTGATCCTGCAGCCCTTTCTCAGGCAAAACTCTTATCGAGCCAGTGAGCGTCCTGCCTGTAAGGACCACGGCATTAGGGCGAAACAAACAGATCAGATAGGCACCTGCATTCAGGAATCATGTCCTCACCATTCTCCAACTGCAAATGAGCAACAACTTCCAGGCCATCCCAATGGACTAACCTCTGGTTCAGGCTGCTCACCTATACTGGCTTCAGTGCAGGGGTGTATGCGCGATTGCCACCATCTCAGCCAACGCACTGGGGACCGCCAGAGCTAAACTGCTTGAGCTAGTACAACTTGAGCTACAACGCCAGGCTTCCTAGTGTGCCTGTAACAGACTCATATCCTCTGTGGATCAGGCACAGAGAGGGACCAGTAGCACAACTCACCAGTGGGTTACACATGGGTGTCACTGAGGGCAAAATTTGGCCCACTACGTGAGACTGAGCAGGGGAAGACGAAGTTATTCAGCCAGGATCGTAGCTTATTGAATACAACAGTGTGTGCCTCCCCCCAGTCCTGCAAACAATCAACTCTTTCTGATAGCGACATGGAAACTCTGCCTAAGGCCTAGAGTAATGCCTCCTCCTGGTCTCCAAACCTTCTTCTATACTCTGCCTGAAATTCAGTGCTGTGACTGCATCAGTGGAGCAACAGAGTCAGATGAAGATTTCTGGCTGGGGATTAGGCACTGAGGGTAATTCTCTTCTTTCCGCCGGGAACCGTGGAAGGCAATATCAGGGTATTCTGAACCACCAACAGCTCCAGCTTGCACAGCAAAGGGGGAATCAAAATGAAAAAGGAACATCCCTGCTGGGATACGAAGTGGCTCCTCGTCTACGTTCCTGCTGCTGGGCAGATACAATCTGTGTTGTGAAAGGCTCCGGCCATCTGAGACACTGGGAATGTCCATCTGGTAGCAGCGCAGGCACTGCTGAGCAGACAGAGCATTGTTAAAGCCTTCAGCAGACACCGCCTATTAAAGAAAAACCCTCAACTCTCCATTCAGGCTTCCCAAGAGAAATCAGACTGAAGGTTGCTGGGTATCCTGGGATTTCTGGGTAGGACCTAATGTTTCTAGGGAGGTCAAGGGGCAAATCTTCAAGTCATAAAAATATCCATCTCTCAGCTGCCTCGGGGAAGGGTTGTCACTTGGGCAGAGGGAGCAGAGAGCGGGAAGGAAGAGATTTCGCTGCACAAAATCCCATTGTGAGTATGTCAGAGTTTTAAAGCGCTTGCGAGAGAATCCGGTTGGCATTTGGAAGCATTCTAGAGTGCAAAGCCTGCCTTAAGCTAGGCTTAGGTTACACAAGTGCTTTCCTTCAAATTCATTATTATTATTATGAAACACACACTATAATCATAATAAATGACTATGGCATTAAAGCAGAGGGTATGGCCTCATCTTGAGTGCTGTTTTCTCTGATTCTCTGATTACGGGATATGGAGGGCTTTGCCAGCTTGGAAAGCATGTTCGAATGGATGGAATTCACAAGTACCTCCATGACCCCTTTTACTCCTAACCCAAAACAATTACTTTACAACCCAGTTGCTAAAATAAGGTTAAGGTTAGGATTTAAATGCTGAGGCATAAGGAAGGCAAAGTTGCGCTGCCATTCCATGGAGTAGCGGTTAGAACTGGGCATGAGTGGCAAGTATTAGGGTGCCTGGATTCCATTCCTGGCTCTGTGCTCTTCAAACAGTTTCTAAAGATTTCTTTTTCTTCCTGCAAGTACTAGAGATAACTAAATACAGCCTGCTTGCCTAAGATCTTCATTTTCTTTTTTAATAAAGACTAAGACTAAGCTTGATAAGTTTATGGAGGGGATGGTATGATGGGATAGCCTAATTTTGGCAATTAATTCATCGTTGACTATTAGCGGTAAATATGCCCAATGGCCTGTGATGGGATGTTAGATGGGGTGGGATCTGAGTTACTACAGAGAATTCTTTCCTGGGTGTCTATCTGGTGAGTCTTGCCCACACTCAGGGTTTAGCTGATCAGCATATTTGGGGTCGGGAAGGAATTTTCCTCCAGGGCAGATTGGCAGAGGCCTTGGGGGGGTTTACCTTCCTCTGCAGCGTTGGGCACAGGTCACTTGCTGGAGGATTCTCTGCACCTTGAAGTCTTTAAATCACGATTTGAGGACTTCAATAACTCAGACATAGGTTAGGGGGTTGATACAGGAGTGGGTGGGTGAGATTCAGTGGCCTGCGTTGTGCAGGTCAGACTAGACGATCATAATGGTCCCTTCTGACCTTAAAGTCTATGATTCTATGAATCTTGGAGGTTGTTTAAAACAAATATCAGCCACTGACCCATAAAAAGATGCCTGTAAATACAATTACAAAACAGTCCAACAAACCACGATGTTCCATAAAGCCAAACTAAGGTAAATGGCTTAGGAAAATTCAGAAGCTGATCTTTGTAATGAAATATGGACCAGATCCCAGCTAGTGTACACTGGAGCAGCTCCACCAGGCTGTCCTGATTTATATTAGTTGAGGCTCTCGCCTCATTTGACTGCAGAATAGACAATTATATAATATACAGAGACACAAAATCCTGCTTGGACTAGAACACGAGTCCTTCAGCACCAGAAACTTAGACCTCTGCTGCTCAAGCTAAAAGACAGCTCCTTTACCTGTTGGTAGTAGTAGGCTCCTTATCTTAGGCGAGGTATTACAGGGACACATCTTTCACTTAGACACACACATAACAGCTGGCACATTACCCCTACATGATGCCATGCAAAGCTTATAATTTTAGTCAAGCGTCTGCCTGGCCTTGGGCTAAATGTCAGGTGGGATTTTTCCCCACACACACTTAGTTGGATAGCGTTGGATAGGGAGATGTCAATTACAGCTGCCCTCTGTGAACAGATCTGGCTAATGTTAGTGTGTTCCATGTGTCCAGATGTCACATTAATTGTGTACTTTACTGAGGGCCAGATTCCACCATTCTTACACACGTTAAAATCATTGGAGCTCTTTGACGGGTTCCATACCAAAGGGAAGCAAAACAGTATAAATAATCTAAACAAACAATATGAAAGACAGACAGAAATAGATGGGTACAAGAAGAGAAAGCTGCAGAAGTAGGATTGTAAATACATAGTTCCTTTATTACTCTAAGGCTGTTACAGTCCCCGGATTCAGTCAAATTGTTTTTGTTACCCTGCAGTGTGCACATCACTCTTTCATACGAGGCTGTTTCAATGAATGATGTCTCCCGATTACTGAAAAGGATTTTAGTTTTCAGTAGTTATGGCTTAGTCAAGAGGTTGGCAAAGAAGCATTTGAGACCCTGGTCCAACATCTCAATCAAAACTGGTCGATCAGATTTAAATTGTGTTGTTCTTTAAATATATTGTAACATATATCTAGATATACTAATTTCCACAGTGCACTGATGACCTCTGAGTGACGCAATTCCTGAAAGAGGCCAATATATTAAACACTAAGGTTTATTAAATGAAAATGCTGACAGACCTTTATATCTACACTGAGATGTGCTGATCTAATGAGAGCAAGAGTGGTCAGGTGGGCAGAGTGTTCCTGCTAAGATCAGGTCTTGAGCAGCAAATGTGTCTTTTGAAATTGTTTGTACACAACCTCTGCAGGGCCAGGCTGTGAACTACAGAGCAAAAAAGTCTGTTCATGTTTATATTATCAGCCAAACCTCTTGTGACTAGGATTTTTAAATACATAATGAGCAGATTTGTTTCTTTTATGACCAAGTGTGTTTGTGCAGGGAGCGAGGTACGGGCAACAGTCATGGTGGTTTTGTGTGAACTGTATGCCATCCTCAACAATTACTTGCCTGCCCTGCTTTTCTTCTCAGATTTTGTCCCTTTAAGCCCCAGTTCAGCAAAGCACATGCTTAGCTTTGAGCACATGAATTGTCCCATTGAAGTCAATGTGCTTGAAGTTAAGCCAGCGTTTAGTGCTTTACTGAATCAGTGCCAGAGTCTCTGTTCTGTGCCACATTTCTAATGGATATTGTACCTTTTTGCCAAAGCTGAACTCACATGTGGCACTACAGGGCTCTCTCATCCAAATTACATCCAGTCTGTTATCTATTCTTCTACTATTCCCAGGCACTTACAGATAGGTGCAGATGCAAATTTTGGAGGTCACAGCTGAAAACGTGGCGGTGAGAGAAAGAGGTGCACAAGATTGTACTGCACTTTGTAGTCTTACGGGGTACTACTTTCATACAATGAAACTGCGCTGGGGTGTATTCTCTGCTGCATTATGCACAACTTCAGAACATGATTTGACATCCAGTTTTACGCTTGAACTTATTTATAGTGTGCATTGCAAGGAAGGGGTCCCACTCTCTGGTGATCTTCAAGTTCCCCAGGATTCCCCAGGGCCTCCTCATGGATCCAAAACAGACTCTTGTTTTCTAATACACATTTTTCCCTTGGCAGATTGCACAAGTGCTATACCTGGTACTGTTGTCTTTTCCAGCAACGACTGAATCTCCCTCTTCCCCCTCCCCTCCCCACACTTGCTTTAGAACCTAATCCATTAAGTCAACAGAAAGACCCTCACTGATTTCAATGGGCTTTGGATCAGACCCTTGGTTCAGGAAATACAATGCAGGGTTCTTCATTCCCCAAGCTGAGTACTGAATGCATCCACTCTGCAACATGAATGGGATACAGTGAATTCAAATCCAAACCCTGAGACAGAGCCACATATTTCCAAAGTATTGCATGGGGTGTAGAAATGTGATTCCCATTAAAGAGACTGGGGACACATCTGGCTAAAATCCTCCCTTGATGCCATCTGTTGCAGCTGCACCATTGAAATAGTTAGCCTGAACTGTAACAGGTGCTATGTTGTTTGAAAGAGCTAATCCACTTAGAAGTACTTGAAGATACACATCCAAACAACCCAATGAAACTGTCAGCTAAACAAAAGCTCTTGCTGGCTGCAGTAGGCATGCCCTTCCTGGCAGGGCTGGCTCCAGGGTTTTGGCTGCCCCAAGCAGCCAAAAAAAAAAAAAAGCCACGATCGCGATCTGCGGTGGCAATTCGGCGGAAGGTCCTTCACTCCGAGCGGGAGTGAGGGATCGTCCGCCGAATAGCTGGACCTGCCGCCCCTCTCCGGAGTGGCCTCCCCAAGCACCTGCTTGCCAAGCTGGTGCCTGGAGCCGGCCCTGCTTCCTGGCCTTTTCACTTTCTTTCGACTACACATCATTGTCACGCCGATTAACTTTTGAGGACCCCATCCATAGCTCACTGCTAAATAAAGGAGAGCTAGAGCAGATCCTCTGTTGATTACAGCAAGCAATCAACTGGTCCAGGGATGACCTCTTGGCGTGAATTAAAGTTAACTTGTCCTGCGGCTTTCATGGCTTGTTTGCTGGGCTGAACATACAAAGCAAAATGAAAACATTGAAAACATGTTGGGAAGTCAAGTTTTGCAGGCACAAGGAAATGTATGCGTTGTTGTAGTTTTACTTTTGTTTCGCTGGTGCCAGCCCCGGAGGAATCTGAAGGAGAAAGGGCTTTGCTTAAGAACCTCATCTGAAGAGAGGTTTTAACGGGAGCTGGCCAACATTTTGAGACAAATAGTCTACTCGACGAAAAATGCAGTTTCAGTCGACGCAAAGCTGTTTAGGAATTTGATATGAATAGTGTCAGCCAATGGAAGAATGATGCCCACGCTATAACTTTTAAGCCAGTGGTGAGGTCACTTACCTGGGATGCAGGAGATCCTGATTCAAATCCCCACTCTGGAGCAGGGACTTGAATCCAGGTCTCCTCCACGCCACCAGGTGATGGGTCATTCCAGAGAGGGGCTCTCTCCTGTTGAAACTGTACAACTTTGTATAAATAATTAAATATTAATTGGCACAGGGACCAGATCCCAGGTGAGTGCCCTCACCACTGGCCTAAAAGTGAAAGCAAGCACCCCCTCACCCTCTTCCTGATGTTTTGTGAATCTACCCCTTTAAAAATGCCTGGAAATAAAATATTTTGGGTCAAATGAAACATGTGGTTTGATACAAAACAGACTTTTTTGAGTCGCCATTTTTTTGAATGTTCAGATTCAGTTCAGGTCAAACACATTTTTTCCCCCAATTTTTCAGAACCGCGAATGAACTGAAAAAAATCACTGATTCGCCCAGCTCTAGTTTTAACTTATCTCTGGACATTGAACTAGGTTTGGCCATGATTTATGCCAGTTTTGCCAGGAGCATAGGCAGCAAAAAGCATGTCAGGGGCTGGGAACAACCTCTCCTCCACCAGCAAGCCAGCAGCACCCTCAAAATACGTGGGGGCACTGCCTGAAGAGGATGGAGTGGCCAGCACAGCCAGGGTTTGTGATAATTTTGGGCCCAGTCTCCCCTGTTGACTTTTCTTTAGAGACCCCAGTGGAAACTAAAGCTGCTCTCCTCTAATAAAACTGCTGAAAGGTGGTGGCTCTGGAAGCATTGCCTGGCCTCTTGTGATTGTGAAGTCCTCTCTGAGCACAGCAGACATCGCTGACCCGGGGAGGTGCCACTCTTTGTATCACGTAGAGTGAACTAGGCCCTTTAAGTTAGTCTGAATGAAGTCTTCCTCCACCCATGCTTGATATTCTCCACTCTACCTCTGTCTCACCTTTGCACGGGCTCACAGGCAGGCAGCAGGCTCTTGATGCTCCTAGGAAGCACTCTCAATGGAGTTGCACTACAGTGTCTTCTCATCACTATGTTAATTCTAATGTCAGGTTTCCAGGTGGGACAGATTTAATTTATCTTTGAAGAAAGGAAAATTTTACACCCCCTCTCCCCCGCTTATTTCCATGCACATGTTCCAGTGGCAATTTGTTATATTTGTAATTTACTTTCCACTGCACCAACAAAATAAATATTGCAGTAGCAAGTAACCTTTCCTGGAACAGAGAGAGATTTAGGACGCCTCTGTTGTGTTACTTCCTGTTTTGTCCTTGGGAATAGAGTGAATGCATTCTTCGTGGCAGATTGATTCATGTTGGAGGGAGGTCCACTGTTTGGCCATAATTCTGCATTAAGGGGAAATGGGTTCAGGAATTAGTCCGGGATGCTGCTGAATCATTGTCAACGAAAGCAGCAATCAGAATGGTTGCTGGCAAGAATTTGCAGTAGCAATTCGACAGGTCCATATTTCTTGTTTATACCAAAGGAGCTTCCGTAGCAGGAAACTATTCTTTTATGTTCCTCAGTGATGGACTTGAATAATATTCAGGCTCCCACCCAGGAAAAAGAGGAATTGTTTAGGGGTCTGCAAAGAGCTATAACTAGGCGCATTAGGATGACAGTGAGCCATGGAAAATTTAGATTGAACACCAGGAAACAATTAACACGGATGGTCTATTTGACTGAAGAATCCTAGTGGAAGTGGTGAATTCCCAGGCACCTCAGTCATGTAAGGATGGCCAGGACACTGAAGATTATACTGAATGGAACAAGCTGCCTTAAGGCCCTGATCCAGCATGTGATTAAGGTATTTTGGTTTTGGCTGGGCTAGATGGCCTGATTCAAGCCCCATTGTAGTCAGTCGGAGCCTTTCCAGCGATTTCAGCGGCTTTGGATTGGGTCCGAAATGAATTTTTCCATTTCTGTTTCAGATTCTTCTGTGACTGCACAGCAAAAACTAAGGATACATTATCAGTATTTTTCAGGTGCCTAAAGTTAGATAAAATTGCACAACTATAAACTCTGAAGTTAGCACTTAATGGGAGAAAAGTCAGTCAAAAAAACAAATGTATTTCTAAACCCTGGCAAGCCTGTGAATAGCAGCTGCCTGGTACAGCTTTTTCACACCCTGTCCTTTGCATAAATTGCACAGATGTAAATATGGTCTAATTTATCAAGCACACCCATCCCCAAACTGCATGACTTCATAAAGGACATGTTAGAGAGATGTTCAGTCATCAGCTAATTTCATCATATTTGAAGTTAACTACGTTAATGTATCTTGAATTAATTTTCTTAGTGTTAAAGTGCAAACTGGGCTAATAAAAGTGACACATTGACTTTTTCCAGAGAATGATGTTCAGCTTATGAGGAATGGCAGCATAAATGAAAATTAGCCTCAAGACAATGTTAATTATGTTTTATCCATTAGTAGGAGGGTAACTGAACCACTCATTTTCACAGCAAAGAAAACCCTGCTGGCTTCATAAAGGGAAACTATTGTATTTAATGTGCTAATTAAAGTCTAACAATGTAACAATATGGAAGAGAAAGAAAAGCAAAATGGAGGCAATATATTATATACCTATACAATACAACGATGACCATCTTAGCCATCTTTAAGCATTATCATCCTCTTGCTGGGTTAGGAGGGACTTCAGAGGGCATGAGACAGCAAAAAAATAAGATGATGAGTCACTTCTGTGCTGGGCTCCAGCCAATCTGCAAGCTAGGAACTGGTCTGTTGAGTCCCAGGGCGGGTATATAAGCCTCACAGGAGGAACACCATCTCAATCTGCTCAACGTCACTTTGGGCTTGAAACTCTCTCCTGCCTGATGATGGCAACAGATTCCCCAAGCCTTAACCTGTTCTAGCCCTGCTCTCACTCCAGCCCTGTTCCTAGGTCTGCTCCAGCCCTGCTCTTTCCCCCATCCTGTTCCTAGTCCTGCTTCAACCCCGCTCTGGACTCCTGATTCTGGCTCTGACCACTAAGCCCGACTGGCACGGCTCCAACCACCCCATCATGGTTTCTGACAGTAAATAATGTTCCTTGAAGTAATTAAGATCTTCTGACATGAATACGCTATATCCTTAAAAACACATTCATGCTAGGACTAAATAAGGCTAGTTGTAATTTTAGCTTTGATTTAAAATAAATATAATCAGCAATATTGTAATTTTTATCAAGGCTATCCACATCAAGGGCTCTATGCCAAGTATTTAAACATTTTCACTCATTTTCATTAGGTCTTTTATATGGTTGAAAGGCTGCTTATTGCTTGTTCTTCAGCCACAATGACATAAAAAACACCCAGTAGCATGTGGGTAAAGTCTGGCTTATCACTTGGGCCTGGTCTACACTGGGGGGGGGCGGGGATCGACCTAAGATACGCAACTTCAGCTACGAGAATAGCATAGCTGAAGTCGACGTATCTTAGTTCGACTTAGAATTACTTACTTTGCGTCCTTGCGGCGCGGGGTCGATTGCAGCGGCTCCCCTGTCGACTTTGCCTCCACCTCTCACCGAGCTGGAGTTCAGCAGTCGATGGGAGCGCGATCGGGGATCGATTTATCGCATCTACACTACACGCGATAAATCGATCCCCGATAGATCAATCGCTACCCGCCGATCCGGCGGGTAGTGTAGACGTACCCTTGAATGTGGATTTCAAAAATGAGCACAGAAAGCCAAATTTATCCATGATGGAACTCTATTAAAGCCACCGGGAATTTGGCTCAAAGAATCTGTATTTTTTACTATACAAATCTTAGTTACACTTTATATTAAGGTTTAATTTATAAATGGTTTATAAAGAGTTAATACATAAATAATGGATGTTTTAGGCATGTTATTAACGTGAGTAGTATTTGTTACAGATTGCTTTAATGATAGTTATAAGTCATTATTATAAGCCACCTATTGACTCATTGTTTATAATAATTGATTAACTCTTTATTAAAACATCTATTAATCATTTATAACTCCTTGTAAGCTATTTATAAATATTACCTGTAAAGTATGACCCAAATCTTAAACCCCTAGAAAGGGCTTGAAATTGTTATTCTATACATGTAAATGCCCGGATTTTAGACTTTGACATAGTGAGACCGTTCATGGCCTGAAGCAAAGACTATGTGTACTGCAGCGCAAAGCTGAGAATGGCCTCTTTCCAATGGTATAAAGCTCCAGTTTCTAGCCTTGATGGGTCACAGGATAAAAGGTTGAACTTTTTGCTGGTCCAGGACTATTGGTTGTCTATCCTGGACCTCAGCTCAGTGCAATATTGGAGGAGGGGAAATATTTTTGTGGTGGATTGATCTAAGAATAAAGGAAAGTCAGAAGCTGCTCAGTGGTCTGGAATGTCAGAGTAAGTTTCATGCAAGACTGACTAGGGGAGAATGGGCAGATAAGGTTTTCCAGGGACCACAATAAAAGCAATTTACCACATGTATATCACCACAGCCACACACACACACACACACACACACACACACACACACACACACATACTCCCTATGATAGCTGCAAAGAGTGTTCTGAAGCTTAATTCATTATTATATTTATGAAACGGGTTAAAATCTTCAGATGAAATACATTAGGGAAGTGCAAAGAATGATCATTACAATAAGGCATACACTCATGATCTTCATATACAGAAATGAGGGGGAAAAAAACTTTTTTTTTTTTTTGCCTGTGAGGAACTGCTGTGTAGAAATCCACTAAACAAAGGTCCATGACATTAGTGTCAGGAAGTGGATTGTTCAAATAAAAATGTAACTGTGAAATACAATTCTGCAATCTATTCCATCAGCATTCGGGGACCTTGCACTAACCACACTTCATGGCCTGGGCTGGATTCTCCGTTGGTGTAAAAGCAGAGATGGCTGCTAGGTATTGATGGAAAGCATGTGTTTGCCTGGAACAATTGTTCAAGAACCATCATGTCCATCTTTACATAATTAACTTCCCCTGTAATGTTGCTAAAGTCAATGATTTCTCTATAAGCACAGCCAGCCCCTGACTGGCAAAATCTGCTTAAGCCCAAATGCCAAGAGGCATTTCCATGAGCAATGCATGCCAGGCGGTCAGCTCCACCAATCCAGAAAAGGTGCTTTCCTGGGGCAAGATCCAGCTCCCACTGAAATCAATAGGCATCTGTCCATCGAAGTCAACAGGAATTGGATCAGGCCCTGGAACTGGCCATAGGCATAACATGTGGTCACAGTACCAGTCAACTAAGGAAAAGTAGGAGTATTCTGCCTCTAGCAAGCTCCTAGCTCAGCTTTGTGATGCAGGTTTAGAAGATCACGAAGCCAAAAATAGAGAGAGAAAAACAAACAAACAAATTACAAAAATAAATAAATAAAATTCAGCCTCGCAGAATTCTCTGAATTTTTAAAAAGATTCTTTTATTATGAAAATGAAATGACTTAAATTTTCCCTCATTATTGTTTTCCCAGGAGAAAAAAAAAAAGCATTTTATTTCAATGTGGCTGAAGCTGTCATTTGCATTTAAATGAAGATATCTGAAGAACAGGAGTTAGAAAGTTACTTTTCCCCCCTCCTTGTGCGCAATGAGATTTCATTTCATTTTGTTATTCTCCTCTAAGACAAACCTGGCTCCACTTTCTGCTTCATTAAATAGTCAATCACAAGCCGCTTTCCAAAAATGCGCAGAGAGAAACTAGACTCTGATTATTTTCAGTCAAGGTTTTGAATGGACTAACAATATATTTTTAGTGTCCCCTAAAAAAAAACTGCTCTAGTGCCTGTCTCTCTGCTATATAACATGGAATGTTTCAGTTGACTTCTCAAATGACACTTTTAAACAATCTATATTCTTAAAACTCCATAGTTTGGGGTTATTTCCCCCCATCAGAAATCGACTTATTTAAGCTGAATAGTTTACAAGCAGCACTAACATGCACACATCTGAAAGTAAAAATATTTATTCCAGTGTTAGCTGTGCTAAGGAACCAAGATACAGAGCTTGATCTTGCAGCACTGAAATCTATGGGAGTGGTTAGGGTTACCATACGTCCGGATTTTCCCGGACATGTCCGGCTTTTTGGGATTCAAATCCCCGTCCGGGGGGGGGTGCGCCGGGCCGCCGGGGGCCGGCGGTGCTGGGCAGCCGGGTGGGGGTGCGCCGGGCTGCCGGCGGTGC
>NW_020664585.1:10858425-10863322 GCF_002925995.2 Terrapene triunguis
GGGCCGGCGGTGCTGGGTGGCCGGGGGGCGCGCTGGGCCGGGGGCCGGGGCCGGGGCTGGCGGTGCTGGGCTGGGGACGGGCCGGGGGCCAGCGGTGCTGGCCCGGGGGTGCTCGGCCAGGGGCTGGCCCGGGGGTGCTCGGCCAGGGGCTGGCCCGGGGCCAGCACCCCAGGGCCCGAGCCGAGCCAGGCTGGAGGGGCCGGGGCCGACCGCCGGAGGGGGCCAGACTGGGCCGCGCCTCCTCCCTCCCCCTTCCCCCCGCTTACCTGCTGCCTGCTTCCTGCTTCCCGCGAATCAAATGTTCGCGGGAAGGAGGGGAGGGGGCGGAGTTGGGGCGGGGACTTTGGGGGAGGGGGCGGAGTTGGGGCGGGGGCGGGGCTGGGGGCGGGGCCGGGGCCCCGTGGAGTGTCCTCTTTTTGGACACTCCAAATATGGTAACCCTAGGAGTGGTGCCCTTGATTTAAATGGGACCAGGAGCAGGCCCTGGGGTGAAATATACCACCAGACCGAGGACTACCATGAGCTGAATGCACCAAATCCTTTTTAAGCTCTGTTTGATGGACTTAAGTGTGGCTTTGTTTTGTTCAGGCCTTTTGCTGGCCTTCTGCACAGGGGTGACTTTCACGTTAGTGACTAATAGATAAGCGTTCAAGAAGGCAAAGGGATCTAGGACTGCCTTTTGAAATCTTAAATCTTACACAGGCACCTAGGCGATTTTTCATTAGCTGTGTGGAGCATAATACTCAAATGCAGAGACCAAGGGAGACAGGAGGTTGGTGCTCAAATTATATCTAGAATAATGTAGTTTAAAAAAAAAACATATTTGCTTTTATTTAGACTATGCTTCTATTAAGAGCTAGATTGCCTGCAACACATATTATGGAATGAATCACCGGAGATTCATGTGAATTTTAATTTTCCATAGACACAACTGTTAGTGTTGCTATATTTTTAATGCAGTTGTATCCGTTATCTGTTAAATACAGAGTGAACAAAATAAAAAAGGTGATTCTCTCCTCTATTTTGTTTTGTTATGCTGCACTTTATTTAAATGATATTCAAGAGAGAGACTTTTAGACTAAGTAGTAACACAATCTAACTCAGAGACGTATCCTTCTTGTGGAGCAATATAAAAACATTTGCATTAATTGCACCAACGTTGCTGTAAAGGGAACAGAACAGAAGAAATAAAGTTAGGAGGGAAGCAACAGGAATTATGGAAAAGAAAGGACACACTAAGGATCAAATTCTACCCTCAAATGTCTGCATGCAGCTCCCATCAAAGTCAATGGGAATTGTGTGTGCATATTCAAGGGCAGAATCTGGTTGAAAGGGATGAATTTTCAAAGGTTGCTCCATTTGCTGTCACAAAACCCAGCATTTTCACTTGTCAGTTCCCATTTGCATGTGCAAAATGAGTAATGCCAGTCTGACATGGGCACTTCAGTGTGCAATTACCTGTTCTGAAAGCACAACTGTAGGATTTTGTTGGTGCAGTCTTGTTTCATCCTCAGAACAGATGGTCTATTTAAGATGGAGGGAAAAAAAGAGAACTCCATTGATATATTGAAGAAATGGATCCCGCATGCTCTGAATCTCCATATGACACCTCCTCTGGCTCTGGTCAAGAAATGCATCCCACATGCTTTCCCAACTCCCCCTCCTCCCTGAAATGGAGGCACAAGAAGAAGCATTTAAGTGGCAGGAATGGGGACATTAGCTATTTTCATGGTTATAGTTCCTACCCTTTTGGAATCTCTATCATACGTGTATGTGTGCGTGCACACGCGCATACAGACACACACAAACACACGTGTGTATACGGTGGAGATTCAAGAGGGCAGGAACCAGGTATAGGTGTGTGTCTGAGCCCATGCACATATGGCAAGAAGTCAAATGGCAAAAGGACTTGGACTGGCTGGACTAAAGTCCAGTTTTGTATGCTGGCCAAGTTCTTAACTGCCAAACAATCCCTCAATCTCACATCTCCCCTTGGTCAGCAATGTATTACTCTTGAGCCATCAGCCTAATGACATTATGCATGTACTTTTTTTCTCTCTTTTTTTTTAAGTAACCTCAAGGCCTCACATGGAGGCACAGTTTCCTCAAGACAATTCTGGGTTCGGATTTTTTTTAGCCCCCGCTTTTTTCTTTTTGCAGACGGTTTCGGAAAACACGAAATAGTCGTGCTCCCCTGGATTGCATTTCTGTCTCAAAAATAATTAAAAACAACCTACACAAGCATTTTGGGAGATCAATTAATGTTTTCAGATGAGGTACCAATGGCACAAAACAGAATAAACAGATACTTTCAAGAGATTAAAAAACCCCAACCTTGTGGTCCTTTTAAATCAAGTTTTTCTACTGCTAACACATGTGGGATCCGCTAATTATACAACTGAAATATTTTTCCATACTGAAAGCACATTTTATCCATTTCCTAAATTGGAAAGATAAAGACACCGGAAAAGCTTGTGGTCATTATATCTCATCCAGATGTCCTTAAGAGCATTTTTCATCAGATTCAGTGATGCTTGTTGAAGATAAGTTAACCACGGTTATAAAAATCAAGCTATCCAATCCTCTCAAAGTGCTAAAGGAAATACCACTTGTGGATAGATAAAATCCTGAACATATTTATATCTTCCACAGTAAATGCTAAATGCCATAATTTCTAAATGCTCCTCCCTTACCTTGAAAATCTGAATCCCACAAAAATCAACTGGGTTTAAAATAAAATTAAATTGATAGAGTAGAATGCCTGTTAAGTAGACTCCTGCATCGCAAGAACTATAAAGGAGGCTCACAAAACAATTACTGGAGGTTTTAAAATGTAATTGTGAGCCAAGGTTCCCTTATATCAGAGAGAGTTGAATAAGAGAAAGAGGCTAATACAGACGGGGGGAATGCACAGCCTTTATAACATCTCCTGTTTTGCTAAGGTCAGAGTACTCACACAGATCCCATTAACCTCTAAGACAAAGCAATATGCCAAACACTTATTCTAGAAAAGAAGAAAATTCACAGTTTTAAAAATTAAGAGTGTGCTACTTGGAGGGCTTGGTAGCCTGTGAGAAACATTGGTGGCTCATTGTCTAGTTCCCCATAAACAGATTTCTACATCCTGAAAATCACTGCCATGCAAACCGTCACCTTTTGGGCCCAGTGCTGGTCTCCCTGAAGTCAACAGCAAAACCCTCATTGACTTCAACAGGAGGTAGAGTCAAGCTCCTATATTTGCAGTCTCTCTACAGTGGTTGAGGCCTGAGCCATGGATGGACTGCTTTCTTACACCTAGATCTGATTCCTTCAAGATGGATTTGAGGCATGCCGGTGTGGTAGCATGAGAGAAACTGATACCATGCTGCCTGTGCAGTACCAGTTCTGCAGCTAAGTGAGAATTTCTGTTTCCAGGTCCCTTATCCATGCATGTATCCATCCAGGTAGAGTCCCTCTGGGTAGCAACCACTGAATCCTGGGACTTCTTGGAGCAGCAGGCATTGACCGGGGTTCTCTGCTCAGGGTCCCCTTCTGGTTCCCTTGGTTTGATCCTAGGACCTGCACCCCATCCCTGCTTTTCTTTATACGTTGTCCCCTGTACTCTGGTAAGTCCTGGATCCTGTAGCCCCTCCCTCGTCAGAGGAGGTGGGTCTTCTGTTGCTTTGGTGGACTCAGCCCTCCAGTGCCATGATTTAAATAGACCACCATCTTTCATCAGCACTAAATCCATTTGAAACATTTTTTAGAACCAAAACTCATTTAAAAATGTGAAAATGGGCTGTGCTATATCACATATCTGGAAGAGACCGGAGTTCATTATTTCTAAGCAAAATTCTGTTTTTAAGGCAAATGAAGAACAGCAACATTATTTCTTGTTGCTTCGCAAACCCTCCCCACCTAACTTCGGACAAGCTTTGATCAGCACATAATATGAATTAGCAGAAGGACAATAATTACTTGTATTCAAACTGACTCATACCAATCCATTATCCAGCTGTTCATCCTGATGATGTACAAATAGACAGAGAATGATAACAGCATTAAAAGGCTTCCCCCACCATCACATTCCAACGTGCAACCCAGACCAGTGAGTGTCATCACCTGCCTGGCAACCCTGGATGCCTCACAATGCTTTGTTGTTGCAGCTCACAACCTGGGCCACTCACAAGCAGCCTAACGGCATGCAGCAGACACCTTGAGTGTCTGCGTATAACCACAGCCCTGGTCCAACAGCTCTGACCCCAGCAGCCTGTCAGCAAAACACCAGCCTTGGTTACTATTTGCAGGGTGACCCCAACACACTTCAAGTTGTGAATTTTCCCAAAAATGTGTGTTCTGCACCATCCAGTTGTCTCCCGGGTAGTCCAGATTGTAAAGGTCTGTTGCCCCTGTAAAGGGTCAATATCCAACAGATTGCTACTTTAACTGGAGTTACCAAATAGGTCAGTTTAAACACAACACTGGATTAGTTTAGATTAAAATTAAATCAAGTTTATTTAACTACAGCTAATTAGGCTGCAAACAGAGGAGCGTTAGGCTGAAGGTAGGTAATTAGAGAGAAGCTCACCTGTGAGGGACAGGCAGGGTTCCCCTGCCAGCCACTACAGGAGTGGCACTGTGAGGCAGAAGACTACCTGAGACTGCTTGATACACTCCCCCCCGGAAGGGGAAACCACAATAGTGACCTGGCTGGAGGGCTGAGTCATGAAGAGGACGCTGTGGTTCCTGGAGTTAGAGAAGGGCTGCAGAAGAGAAACTGCCGGGGTGTAAGCGGTACTGATGGAAGCGGTATTGGCCTGACTGAGTTAATCCCCAGAACCCCGAGGAGGTGGCACTGTCCGGTAATGAGTAGAACAACCCCATCACATCCAGATCAGGATGTCTCTCCAAAGTCAAA
>NW_020664585.1:10863332-10900799 GCF_002925995.2 Terrapene triunguis
AGATAGTTTGGGGTTTTCTGCCCCTTTTATAGTCCAATTAAGCTTTGAAGAGAATTGGCACAAAGAAAAGATTATTCAAACAGTAAAGGTGGCGACAGAGACTGGTGGTGAAGGAAGCTCCATGTTCTCTCTTCTCACCTGTGTTTGCTGAAACACAAATATGCTTTGTCTCCTGCCATCTCTTCTCCTTTCTGTCTCATGGACCCTATTTACTACTTATATGTAAACTGAGGCAAACACACACTTCTTCATTCAGGATACTTCTGCCTGGGCAGGGCTGTGTGCTTTTGAATGTGTGTTAAAAACAGCACACAGGGGGATTTCTTGACTCTACATATAATGTTGCTACATACATTTCACCATGATATTATTGACCAGAGAGTTACTATTTTTCAAATGATGCATATTTTGTATAAAGTTCATTACAATAGCATGTGCTTTGTCACACCCACCTTACTCAAAACAGAATCTCTAGTACAAAAGGAACTCAAAACAAAGCACCACAAAATCCAGCCTAAGTCTTCTCCACAGGCTTGGTTGCTCCCAGAGTTCCTCTTGAAGGCTGTTCAGTCCACACCCTAGTCCTCTTAGGCCATTCTGTGTGGAGAGCCAGTCCTGCCTCTTTTATATCTGGCTGAGGTAACAGGTCACTTGCAACAGTGAGCCAACAAAACACACTTAACATTTTCTGTCAGGATCATCACCAGCTCACAGGGATGGGTTTTCAGGCAAACACAGCTAACTTGTTACAATTCATTTTTCCAATTTATATAACTTACAGGCTGCAATTTAAAAAGAAACACCCACCTGCATTTATGTAAAGGTCACCCAAGGGCATGATCAGATCTTTCCACAGATATAAAATAAAGAACTAGGGCATCATTTGCATTGTATAAACACTGGAGAAACAACATTGGCTTCCATGGAGTTACTCCTGATTTACACCAGTGTAACTTGAGAGGTGAATCTGGAGTCTGTCTTGCGGATGGCAAGAGGCAGGGGCTTAGATCTCGTCTGGACACCTTTATTAATAAACATGTTTGTTTTAATTTCGTTCCAGTGCATTCCACAACGCAAGGCTTTTCTGTAATGCTATGTGAACAGCTTAGAGTAGCCCAGCTGCAAATAATGTGTGTGGCCACAAAGAATTCTACCCACACTGTAGTAGGACATCCATGGGTTTCTTCTTACAGAACCAATTATTTCTGCATAGCACTATTTAACAGCATAA
Source organism: Terrapene triunguis (assembly GCF_002925995.2). Lineage (NCBI taxonomy): Eukaryota > Metazoa > Chordata > Testudines > Emydidae > Terrapene > Terrapene triunguis. Next base: position 10,864,564 of record NW_020664585.1, read on the forward strand.
GCAAGCTCAGAGAAAATCCACTCCTTCATTTATTTTCCATTGTCCTTCTCCCTTGAGCATTAACCAAATGGCAGTAAGTGCAGGTAAGGAGATAATAGAAGAGGAATAAAATGAAGTGACAGAACAAATGATGTTCTGTGGCCACGATGGGATATATCTTGCATTAAATAAAGCCAATAAGAGCCCCTCAACAACCAGTTATTTTCTTTCACAATCCTAGAGGATGTAGTGACATGTTTGACTACTTAGATTAGATGCAATTGGACCATTATGTGTTTTTCCACAACCAATCTTTCCAAGATCAACATGTAGAGTTGTATGTTAATTGTTCACAATGAAATATGAAACTAGGCCCCAAATCAAAACTGCCAATCCAAATAACCCCATACTTTAGGGCAATTTCACTCTGGATCTGAGCTTTTGTGGGTTTTGCCCAGCTCTACCCAAAAACCACCGGACGCTTGTCTGGTTTCTTTTTTTTATAAACTCAAACCTCAGCCTTTGTCCATCAAAATCTGTGCAGATCTTACAAGTGGGCTCTGGCCTGGACTGGCATAAACCTGGGTCCTTTAATGAACTAGCCTAAAAATCATGTGAAATTTGCATCTCATGTGCTTCAGAGGTGAACATGGGAAACTCGGCAATTTCAGCTTTGGGCTTGGGGTGCTTCCCAGTCTGAAATTCTGTGCGGAGGTCAGCTCAGGGCCACAAAACCTAGGCAGAGTGCAAAAAGGGAAATGCCCATATGATCCCTAGAAAGTTATTAATTGTATTACAGCAGCACCTAAGACTGCCAGTCAGGAATGGGACCCCATTCTGCAAGGCACTGTACAGTGTCCTTTCCCTGAAGAGCTCACAACTGCAGCTAGCTGGGAAGAGCTTCCATACACCCCCAGAAGTTTTTGAAGACAATTCATCTTCAGCTAAATGGTGACTTTTCATTGTAAAATTGAAAACATTCACCTGAAAAATGAAAATTTTGATTTGGAGATGCCATCTTGGTGCCTCATAGGAGCTGTAATTTGGCCTGTGCCTCATATCCCCATTCTTCTCTATCGGCCAGGCTCCCTGGCTGGACTGTCTTTCCCATAATGCACCCTGACCTCCGCTCTTTCTGTCCTGCCACAGTGCATCACAGCGGTCCCATGGACACCGTGCATTCAGCCAAAAACTGGAAACTCTTCAATTTTGGGTTGTTCCGTTTTCTACGAAAGTTTACTGTTTTCCACAGAAAGCAGATTTTTGGTGGAAAGTTTCAGTTACTCAAAAACCCAATTTTGCATAGAAAAAAAAACAGTTCTGACAGAAGATTTTTGACCAGACCTACAACCTCAACAGGAAAGAAACAAAGGGCAATAGGGGAAATGGAGATGCAGAGAGGTGAAAGGACTTGCTCAAGTATTCCAGCACCCTATTCACTAGACCAGACCCTGCCAGCCCTCTGTTACCCAGGGAAAGTGCAGGACGGGCTCACTCCCAACACATGGGCCCTCATTCCTGTGGGACACAGAAGCTACTGCTACATGGAGTGAGCTTGCTCCCAACCCCATGGGATATAGGCATCACTGCTGCTTGGGGTGAGTGCAAGGGATGCTTGCTATCCATGCTCCCTGATCTTCCTCAGGTTTCCCCTCCTCACTGGACTGGGGCAGGCTCACTCTCCAGGCCTTCCCCTTCCCCATTAATGGTCTTGTCACACTCACCTGAGTCAGGGGCCTGGAGATGGTGCTCATGGGACATGACTCTTGGAAGAGGGGGTGCAACAACAAAAAAGTTTGGAAAGCTCTGCACTAGACCATGGTAGGAGCAGAACTTGATCATTTCTGAGAGCTTTTGAAAATCTCACCACCTATCACCAAATTTTGCACGGCTCTGCCAACATCCATAGGAAAAATAGTTAAAGAGCCAAGAGATGCTCATAGAGTATGAAGGAGTATGTCTACTGCATTAGATGGCATCTCTTGCATCAAGGAGTCTGTACTGTAATACAATTAAAATACTACCATGACCCAAAGTAAGCAACAATAGAAACTGCTGAGATGTATAAAAGGTCAAGAAGGTAATGTCTCTTGTACACCCATTCAGTACCAAAAGCACTGGCTTACTTATTCCTCTAAACACATTTGGTTATGGGATACAAGTGAAAAACTTTCTGTGAATATGTTCCACTAAAAACCACTTAACTAATCCTCTAAAACAATGTTTTACCTCTTACTGTTGCTTTGGGCATTCGTTTCCTTATTAGTAACAGTGCAAGATTAATATATAACTGCAAGTAACCTATGAAACATTCACACACATATTGCCACCACCCAGAGCGACATGATGATGCACTTTGGCAGGTCTCACATGCCACCCAGTAGAGGACAGTAAGAAGACAGAGATAAGGTTAGAGTGATTATTTTGTTCAGAGATTTATCACACATATTTCTTGAACATGTTATTCAATTCTCCCCCCTTTTTTTCAGCATTTATTAAGCTGCTTCTGTTGGAGGTTTCCAGATCACTCCACAAAGTTCATTGGATTAAACCTCACAACACTCTTGTGAGGTAGGAATGGAAAACTATGATTCCCACTTCAGAGGTGAAGATTCAGAATGACAGCAAGGTAAGTTTACTTTAGAAATACCTATACGTAGATGGAATTACCTAAGCTCATGGAGCAAGCCAGCATCCAAGTGGGGACTTACACCTTCTTCTTTTGACTCCTGACCTTATGCCAGAACCATTGTGGCCCAATGTCTCCATGTCAATACCCCTTCTCCCCCTTCTAAAAAATCTGGCTGATTGATCTGCCTGAAGGTATGATGACCATCTGTTTCCAAGTAACTTCCCAAAGTTGAAATGTTCCATTCTTATACCATTCATGGCATGTGATTTTTAACTGAAATTTCATATGTAATACATTATTTCTCCAATGTGCTTGGCATTGTTGTGACTGCATATAAATATAATATTTAGTGTCTTTATGGGGAAGTTTGTCCTTTGTCTCAGAATGCTCTTAAGATATTGCCTTTACAAAAAGATAGATATCATAGTATTAAACTAAGTACCTATTGACATGCCTCATGAGTGCATGCTATAGGGAAGATGTCCTGAACATCATGGTGCAGTAAGTTGTTGACCTCTTTTTAGAAGATTCACATTTACTATTCACTGTCAAAAATCAGTAGCAAGAAGTTTTATAGATTGAGCAATTAAGATCTGCTCAATGAAGTCCCCATTGGAAAACTAACCATAAACTATTACAAATTCACTGAATTGTAATGGGCATGCAGCAAACTGGATAATCTAGAATGTAACAAGAAATACTTTAGATTCTAAATTAGTATAAAAAGAAAACCAGCAACAGCATCACCAACTGCTGTATGTAGCAGATGAGACATATGAGCATATTCCCAGACAGGACTGTATCAAAACCATCTAATGAACAAAGGGATTTCCTTGGCCAGTCAGACATTGCAGATGCTATAACTAGGGCTGGTTTATGAAAAAATTAAGGTGGTTGTTATTAATTACTTGTATTACCATATTACCTAGGAGCCCTAGCCAAGGACCAAGACCCTATTGTGTTAGGATCTGTACAAACACCGAACAAAAAGATCCCAGAGGTTGCCAAATTTGTTTGTTCTGCAATGCAATGGAAGAGACCTTTTGAAATTTTTAATGAAAAAAACAGGAGACAAACCCACACTGTGGAAATCAAGAGTCCAGTAGCTAGAGCGCATATGTGGGATGTGAGAGACCCCAGTTAAAGTCTATGCTCTGAAGCACAGAGCGGGGTGGCTATTCGGGGGTGTGATCTACCTCTTGAGGCAAAAAATCAGTTTGTATGAATCAGCATTTTCTGATGAAAAATGTTTAATCAAAAAATTCCCAACTGGCTCTAGTTATAATCAACCAGCTGTTTTACATGGACACACTGAAATATTTAAAGTCATGGTATACAAAGGGGATTTGCTGGAACTATGAAAGCAGGGGAAAACGTTTCTCTGTAGCCACAGGCAGAAATTACTAAGGGATTTTTAAGCTCTCCTGGTATAAATGTGCCGACAGAGGGCATGGGTATCTGGACTGTGTTTTGCCCCAAAGGTATTTACTACAGTGATGAAATCAGGTCACCCTGCAGGTAAGAGTGCTGACATTTTAGGTGGCAGCCTGTTTGCTGCAGTAGGAATGCAAGCTCCATGTAGCAACTTCAGTGCTCCTGATAAGTGGGAAATACAGAAAAATCCATTTTCAATCCTCCTTTAGGTCTAGAGTTTCTGGAGTTCACAACAGATGCTATGAGCCAAATTCTGCATTGATATCCCCATACAATTCCATTAAGGGTTAGAAGAGGACAAGCCAGGGCAGAAATCTATCTATGGCTTTAACCCCGGACACCTTCTGGTCTAATAGAGCTGGTCAGAATTTTTTGACCAAAACTTTTTTCCCAGCAAAAAATGCAGATTTGGGTCAACTGAAACATTTTGTGAATTCGTGTCAATTTCAGCAAATTGTTTGGATTAAAGATAATCTGAAAAAGTTGGAATGTTTCATTCTGACACCATATAACAGAGTATAGGGACCTTGGTCTCAATTTACTTCCCTCGATTCAGGAAATTTTATACAGGATTTTTTCTGCACTTTCTTAACTAAGTCCATGAGTGTTTATTCTCCTGAGTTGTTAATCTCAATGTTTGTTCTCTAGAGCAGGTGGTGAATTTTCCAACAAAACATTTTTTTCATTGGCAAATGCTGATTTGTTGAAACCAAAACAGTTTGCAGGAAAGGGCAGATTTTGACGAATCTCCCGCTCTTGAGAAAGTTTTGAAACCGTCAAGACATCCTGTACTGATTTTTTTAAAGGATTTGTTTTTCAGCTAGAAGTTTTTTAAAAGGTTAAAACTGAAACAAAATGTTTTGAAATTATTGAAGTGAAATGTTACAATTGACCTGATATAACTTTTTGTGTGTCAGTTTATTATAGTTTGCAAAAAATTTCAAGATTTCAACTTTTTGTCCCAATTTGATATAGGAATTTTTTTCAAAATCTCAAATTCTCACAGGATGGGAAAACCATTTCCTGCCCAACTCTAGTGTTCTCTTTTGGTTTTGTACATGACACAGTCAGTTGTTCAGATGTGTGTATCTCTGCATGTCTTTACATTGGTTACTTCTCTTTCCTATTGGGAATGTTAATAGGTTTCTTTTCCACCCAGATGTCCTAGCTTTTTGGTGGTACCTGGTGTCAAATCAGTGAAGATTTATCTGTAAGGAATTCCAGTAACGTTTGGTGTTATAGTGGCTCACAAATTGAATATGAGTCAACAATGTGATGAATTTGCGAAATAGGCTAACATCAGTCTAGGGTGGATAAACAGGAGTGTCATATATAAGACACAGGAGATAATTGTCCTGCTCCACTTGGCAATATTGAGGCACCATTGAGGCTGGAGTACTGTGTCCAGTTCTGGGCATCCCACTTTAAGAATGATATAGACGAATTGGAGAGAGTCCAGAGGAGAGCAATAAAATCATGATAGGTTTAGAAAACCTGATCTATGAGGAAAGGTTAAGAAAACTGGGCATCGTTAGTCTCAAGAAAAGACAATTGAGGGGGGAACCAGATAATAGTCTTCAAATATGCTAAGGGTGATCAATTGTTCTCCATGCGCACTGAAGGTAGAACAAGAAGTAATTGGCTGAATCTGCAAGAGAGATTTAGGTTATATAGGAAAAACTTTCTAACTATAAAGATAGTTAAGCAGTGAAACAGGCTTCTAAGGGAGGTTGGACAAATATCTGGAAGGGTTGGTCTAGGGTATACTTGGTCCTGCCTCAGCTCAGGGGTCTGGACTAGATGACCTCCCAAGTTCCCTTTCAGCCTTACATTTCTATGATTCTATGAAAATTTAGCCCCACCCACCTGTCATTGTTCTAAGGGCAAGGTGAAACTTGTATGTAAAAGCATAGTGCCTTTATTGTGCTTAAACAAAGAATTGCCTGTTTTTAAATCAAAGACTATCTACTGTACAGATCTCACTCCACAAAATTTGAGATTTTTACGTATGGAATTACAATTAACGGGATTCCTTTTACAAGCATTTGACTTTTACAAAGCTCCACTGTTTTTCCATATATTGTCCTTTTACAATATTTTTTACTGCAGGTTTGGAGCATTTGACAGACCCACAATCTATTTTCAAGAAGACCGATTTGCATGCAAGGTACAGAGAGGTTTAAATACTTTCTTCCACACTGTTTGAGGCTGACAGGTTTAGGAAAAATAAGTTTAAAATTGCAGAAAAAAGCCACTTTGAACCATAGCTACTGCATTTCCAGAGTAGTAATTCTGCAGAATTCTACTCCAGGGTAGTGATTCTGTTATTTTATGATAGAGCTACTAGTAAGTGGTATGAAAAGGAATCAGAATCTTCCCTCCCCCGCCCCCCCCCCAACACATTTACATTTCATATATGCCTACAATTTAGTCTCTTTAAATGTCAACTTTTAAAATCCAACTATTTCCTATCTCTGATGTTTTTTCCTATCCTCCTCTCGTAAGAAATGACATCAGTGAATATTAAACAGTGAGATGGGTGCACTGAAATCTTGAGATTTCCACTCTTACATTTCCCTCCTTGGCTCCTTCAAGGTCACAAGAGAATCCCCTCTGGATAAAAGCAATCTTTGCCAGTGTTCTGCTGGCAAAGGCAGCTGCACCCCCTCCGGTGCCAGAATCTCACGTCCTGGTATGGTGGGGGGGAAGGGAGGCGGCATGGCCATGGCAGAGCAAGGTTCCACTACATCCAATTCTCCACTGGCACAAGATCTCTGAGGAACCTTATGTCAAAGGCATAAGATTAAGCTGTCCCTGTGCAACTCTAACTTAAATCAAGGCCTTGCTTCTGAGTATCAGGGTTCTATCACTTGCTCCCTGACTGTTCCTGAGCGGAGTTCAGATGCAGGGGACAAATGAACCCAGGGAGATAAAAGTGAGTTGCCCAAAGTCACAAGGAAACCTGTGGGTAAACAGGAAATTAAACTCATCTTCTGAATCCTAGGCCAATGCTCCATCCACCACATCAATCTGCCTCATCCTCTGTTTTGCTTCCTGCATCTGATGCTATCTGACAATGAAGAAGAAACTCTTTTAATGCGAGTGGCTGCCAATTAAAAGAAGGATGGAAAAGTCAGAGAATAATTCACCTAATTGACTACTTTTATTACTGCTTGTAATCTAGATGAAATCAAATTAATTCTACATGAAGAATGACTATTCTTTAGTGAAGTGTAATTCCAGATCTCTGGGGCTTCATTTTACCAGTTGTCAAATTATCCAATTACACACTTGTAAAAATCCATTTTGGGGAGATTTTCATGGTTTGTAAATAAATAATTTCCAAAGCTTTAATCCTTGACAAAATTCAAGCAGTACCTCGAAATCACAAAAACAAAAAACAATTCATGTTAGAAAGTTGAAGAAATGGATGCTGGCTTGTTTTAAGCAGCACCACAAAATCTGTGGAGCTACTTCAGAGAGAGGATGACTTGGGTTTTGTTTCGTGGGAAGGGCTGTCTCTCCCCAGTTCAATATTTTGGAGAGTTTGCTTCTTTCTTTTTTCTTGCTATATTTTATTCAAACCACTAATCTGCAGGGAATCAATTAAGGAAGCATTCCTTTCATTTATGCCAAAAGGCATAAACCACGGTCAGGAGCACAGTTGCCAACGTTCATGTGGTAAATACGCACCCCGACTTTCACAATAAACCCAAACTCAAGCTAAACCAATTTTAAAACAAGGCCTAAACAAGCCAATCCCTAAGAACCCCAACACTCTGTGTGATTAGATCCCCCCGGCGTGCAGCCTGGGACTGGGGTGGGCCCACTGTGCACACCTGACTCTCTCCCCCCTTGCCCCTGCTTGCCCCCGCTTGCTGGAAGCCGATCAAAAAAAAAAAAGGAGCAACAAGCCAAACAAGCTACAATCCAAAAACTAGCCAACAAGCAACTCACAAGCCAATTAAGCCAAAAACAAGCCCAATTTCTGTGTTTTTCCCCGCAGGTTTGGCATGTCTGGTCAGAAGAGCTCCAACAAGGGGGATGGGGAGGACTATTAAAATTCAAGGGCCAATGGCCTCTCTCAACATAAAACTGATGGGTCCTGGATGGGGTTCAACAAGAGTATGTTGCACCACAACAAATAAAGTGGAAAACTAGCAGGATAAAACCTGTTTGGAGACTTTTATTATCTAACATCTGCAGGTCTTCTCAGGTGGGCCACCTCACAATCCAACAATGCAGAGTTCCAGAAAAATAAGAAAACTTTCTAGTAGGCAGTGTAGCCTAGTAGTTAGGACACTGGACTGGGACTCAGGGTCCTAAGTTCAATTTGTGGCTCTAGCCTGCTGGGTGACCTTGGGCAAGTCACGTGCCTCCCTTTGCCTCAGTTTCCCCATTTGTAACATTGGGATAAGAATACCACACACCTTTGTAAAGTGCTTTGAGATCTCTGTATGAAAATTACAATAGATGAGCTAAACATTATTATCCAAAAAGTCCCCTTATGAGTTAGCCTATGAAACTGTTTAAAACTGAGGAACTTTTTCTCTGTGTGTATGTGTAACCCACTGGTTAGTGGGTGTTACAGGTCCCCTCCTCTGTGCCCGATCCACAGAAGATATGAGGCTGTTACTGGGAGACTTTAGCTCAAGGTATAGCTGCTAAACCTTTTAGCTCCCAGATTCCCTGGTTCAATCCCTGGTGTATCAGCCAAGATGTCAGCTCTCATTTGTATTCTTATCTTAGGCCTTGATGCCACAAAGGCTTATGTTCATGCTTAACTTTCTGCACTGCGACCTACTCATAGTGTGTAAAGTTAAAACCCATGTGAGATTGGGGGCATTAGAAATTATTATTTATATTTCAACAGTACCCTGAGGCCCCAGTCAGGATCAGCCCCTCATTATGCTATGTGCTGCACAGAAATATAGGGGGGGGAAAACAGTCCCTGTCCCAAAGATCTTCTGATTTTATTTGAGACAAGAAGTGGGTGAAACAAACAGAAAATGTGGCTATGTAGATGAGTTGTGCATAAAATTAAATGGTTCTAAGTCATTAGGTTCCTCTGAAAAGCCCTAACTTTTTTTTTTTTAATTATAAGCAACAGTAAATAAAGAAACAAACCAGTTACTAGTAGCTCCATTCTCAGTTGGTAATTTCTCATGGGCACCATGGTAGAAGTGGATCTTAAGGAGGGAATCTGAAGGAAGAGAGGGTAGGGGCCTTATGGATTCATTCGGAGAGGAGGAGGGCCTTCCATGCATACAGGAAGAAATGGACAAAAGTGGTGGTCAAGCCAAGAGAAATGGAAAATCTGACCCAGGAGCTGGATTTGGGAGGTTCCAGATGCAGAAGAACTGGGAACGATAATACAGGAGCATCTGAATGCTAAGTTTAGCTTACTGAATACGAGCAATGGCATTTATTTGAATCACAGCTTGTAAAGGGGATATTTTCTTCAATTGCATATCAATGTCTGCTTTTTTAGATCTATCAGTTCCACGACAAACTCAACTGCCCTTTTCATGCTTACCTGCTCATCCAAAAAATCTGCCTCACAATGATGCCAATGAATATAGCTTTCAGGAACAAAAGGCAAATTGTTCTTTGTTACACATATTTTTTCCATGTGCAGACTTTGATTTATTTATTTATTTTTTGCCAACCGCAGAACCACTTTAAAATAAATTGTTTCTCATTATGAAGCAATTTGGTATTTAACTCCCAACAACTGATTATAATAAATTCATTAGTTCAGTGTCTTCATTGGTAGGTTATTCAACTGGGTACCCAGCGTATTTCCACAGAGGTCTCTTGTACTTTTCAATTAGTTATTTGGTATGAAATGATCTGCTGTGTAAATTGCTCAAGTGCTGTTAAGAAAGATACACTCATGAGCAAAAGAAAAATTTTATAATTAGTATGCATGTAAAGGGATGCTATCAAGTCAATTTAAATATGAAATTCAGGCTTCACAAAACTTTGATTTTACCAAACCTAAGTTTGAAAAAATTAGATAACTTCCCGTGATTTAATTTTTTAATTCCAATGAAAATCATGTCGTGTTTGTAATTAAGCATTTCATTGTAATTTTTGCAACCCTAATATGGCAGCGTTGAGCCACACACTTACATAAGAGCAGGAAGTGAAACTGATGCGAAACAAAAGTGACACTGATTGTAGTAACCTATTTTCTATACACCCAATCTGCCTGCAGTTCAATAACACTAAGCAAACAGCAAACCTGGGGAAAAGTGAATTGATTTTTAAAAATTCTTTCAATATTGATCACCATGACTTGTTAATAATTGTTTTTAATCCCCTGGCATCAAATATAAAGATAAGGTCCAAGATTTTTAACAGTGACTAGTGATTTTGGGGGCCCATCTTGAGAGACCTTAAAAGGGCCTGATTTTCAGAAAGTGCTGAGTCCCTGCCCTCTGAAAATCAGGCCTTTTGCACTGCCTCAAGTTGGGCACCTAACAGTACTAGTTGTTTGTGAAAATCTTGGCCGTGGGAGCCAGATTTACCTCTGTCATAAACATACAGCTAAGGGTAGCATAAAATCCCTCCTTTACCTGTAAGGGGTTAAGAAGCTCAAATAACCTGGTTGGCACCTGACCAAAAGGACCAATAAGGGAAGAAGATACTTTCAAATCTGTGGAGGGAGGTTTTGTTTGTGCTCTCTTTATTGTTCTCTCTCGGACAGAGAGGGGCCAGGGCAGGAAAAACCATCTCCTAAAACCCTACCTGAAGTAAGCGTCCAAGATTACAAAAATTGTAAGTAATAGCAAGGAAATGCGTTAGCTTATCTTTTGTTTTAGCTTGTTAATTTTCCCTATGCTAAGAGGGAGGTTTATTCCTGTTTTTTGTAACTTTGAAGTTTTACCTAGAGGGGAATCCTCTGTGTTTTAAATCTTATTACTCTGTAAAATTACCTTCCGTTTTGATTTTACAGAGGTGCTGCTTTTACTTTTTTCTTTATAATAAAGTTCTGCTTTTAAGAACCTGATTGGTTTTAAGTGTCCTAAAAACCCAAGGGTCTGGTCTGTGCTCACCTTGTTTACCTATTTGTTTGGTATATTATTCTCAAGCCTCCCCAGGAAAGGAAGTGACAGGGCTTGGGAGGATATTTTGGGGAAACAGGAACTCCAAGTGGTCCTTTTTCTGAATCTTTGTCTAACTCACTTGGTGGTGGCAGCAATACCGACCAAGGACAAGGAAGGATTTGTGCCTTGGGGAAGTTTTTAACCTAAGCTGGTAGAAATAAGCGTAGGGAGTCTTTCATGCGGGTCCCCACATCTGTACCCCAGAGTTCAGAGTGGGGAGGGAACCCTGACAATCTCTGTATTACTTAAGTTTTATAGCTGTGTTACTCTACTAAAACCAATGGATTTACAGCTGCTTGAGACTGGAGTAACACAGGGGTGATCTGTCCATGATTTTTAAGTTAAGTATCTGCTAAATAAGGAGTGAGTTTAGGGTACTACTTGCTCCAGCCTCAGAATCCCAGCCGCCATAATACTTCCCTGGCCTTAATCAGTCTGCACCTTGAAAGCAACACAGCAAGCCTGGCAGGGCTAAGGAATTGGGTTGAAACAAAAGCAATCTGAGTGCTTCTAATCAGACAGAACGTATGTAACTCTCGCTTATGAAAGAACAGCAGCTGTTATGCAAAGCCATTTTTCTTCGGCTTTAATTTATAAGAAAAATAAACCCGTGTTTGCTCCTGCTTTTCAAGGAAGACCCAATTTTCAATGCTCCACATCAAATCGCTGTGCTGTCAGCAGCTTTGCCAGCAGCCAGTCCAAGCCCCCATTACTCAATTCCCTATTCAGGCAAAAACTGGGTGCCTGTTGCCATATATCATTACTGGTGATTACAGTATTAGTCAGCTGGCAACTGAAGCTCCCAAATACAAAAACGAGATTTCTAAGCTCCTATGTTAAAGCCTGCAAATAACAACAACAACAAAATCTTTTTCTGTTGTGCTACAGTAATCAGAAGGAGAAAACGGAATTCTATTAAACTGGAATTGTGCTTTCTAAATGGCTTTCGTTGCTTGGGAATTTGTGTTGCTAATTGTTTGCCCTTGTTTTGTGGTTTAACAAGTAATTACTGCGGTTGTCTCTTCATTGCTTATTCAACAGGTCAGCTAAGTGGCTAATTGCAGAAGTACAATAGCTATTAATTTTTCTAGTGGTAAATGCACCAAGGTCTCAACCCCAAAAGGAAAAAAATACTAAAGAATATTTTTGTTTGCTGTGGCAAAAATCAATCACCTTTTGTTGCCTTATGCTAAATGCATGCGTTACATTTTCAATTCGGTATTTCTACGCAAAACAAAGCGCTGCAATAGCTACCCACACTTTTGTCTATTTGTTGGCATTTTTAGAATAAAAGCCCTTCAGGGCAAGGGCAGTGTCTAGCACATGAATAATAATAATCGACAGGCAACGATTCCAAAACAAGTTTAAAAGGCAATTTTACTCTGAAAAGCAACTGTGAAAAATTGTCACTTTCTTACTTTACTAGAACTACTCCCTGTGCGCAGTGATATAAGAACTACCATACTGGGCTGAACCAATCAGCCATTTGGTCCAGTATCCTGTCCCCAGTAGGCGCCAGTACCAGATGCTTCAGAGGAAGGTACAAGTAATTGATAATTATGTAATAATTTGCATACGGTAAACATTTCTCTTAGCCCCAGATAGTTAGAGGTTCCATTATTCTCTGAAACGTAAAGGTTTATATATCACATCTTACTTGGTATCTGCTTACATTACTGACTAAAATATTTACTTACAATATTTTGCTCCTTTTAGCTCTGCAGATTCATTACATCTGTGAGAGTGAGAGCAGTATGCTGATCTGACTCATGCATCATACATAGACATGGGCAGTGAGTGGAACCCCCCTTTCCCCCCAGCCCCACCCCTTCCGCCCAGGGCCTCGCTAGGGTTGCCAACCCTCTAGGATTGGCCTGGAGTCTCCAGGAATTAAAGAGTAATCTTTAATTAAAGATTATGTCATGGGAGGAAACCTCCAGGAATATGTTCAATCAAAACTGGCAACCCTAGGCCTCGCCCCCCCCCCCACCTGCTGGATCCCCAAGCTGCCTCCCCGCACTCTGCAGTCAGAGGAGGCCCAGGCCGGCCTGAGCTGCCAAGAGCCCTGGGCTAGCCCCAACTGCTGAATTGGAAACGCACCGCGTCTCCCCTCCCAAGACCCCTGGCTGATGAACCCAGGAAGCTGAGTAGTAGACGTCACCTCCTCAGCCACCCCGGAACCTGCATGGCACATAATAATAAGCAAAAACTTCCTCCGTTGGAAGCCCAGCCCACTCCCAGCTCTCACAAACCGCAAAAACCCCCAACCCGGCATCCAGTGTCAGCAGTGGCTTAGCCTCCCTTGGCCTATTATACCCGCCGCCTATGTACACAGAATTGTAAACCAAAGCCCAGATCCACAAAGGGACTTGGGTGTTGCAATGCAAAGCATCACAGCGCCTAAATTTTAGATGCCTAAAAAAATCAACAGAACAACACACAATCCACAAAACCTGAGTTAGACATGTAGGCTCCTCTACAATGAATGGGGAGAGAGAATCATCTTTAGAATGCAATCCATACACCCTAAGCTGAGAGCTGCCTTAATCCGCTGATGGGAGGTGCTGACAAGAGGGTGTGTCCTAAGCCCCTTGCTCAGAGATAGGTGCCTATATCTGCTAGCACTCAACAAGCCAAGGGAAGGTGGGTTCTCCACTGCCTAACTCATGTGTTAAACTGCGAAACTCCACACAACACGAGGAAGAGGCTCTCGCTTATAATCTTTAGCCCAGTGATGTACTCCCTCAGGATGTGGGAGACCTCCTGTGAAAGTCCCCCCCTCTACTTGATGAGGGAAAGGGATTTAAACAGGGATCTGCCATCTCTCACGAGAGCGCTCTAACCACTGGGCTATGAGATATTCGGAGGTCGGGCTCCTTCCATCCCGCCTATTGAAGTTGTTTAATATATTATAAATAATTGAACAGTTAAATATTAAGTGGGCCAGAGAGGAGCTCCTGTTTTCCTCCTAGTTTGTGGATCGCTCTGGGGTTTAGGTAGGACATAGGCACCTGGACACCTAGAGAGAACGGTGCTCAAAAGGCAGAAAGATGGGCACCCAGGGAGCTTTTACTCCAAAAAAGTAAGCACCAAGTGAGTTTAGGCACCTACAGGACTAGGCAGCTAAGCCTGAGTTTTTTGGATAGTAGTGGGACTTAGAGTATGGGGATAAGGAGCCCCAGGACCTTTGCTGTTCTTGGCCTAAATTCTGAATTATCCTTACTGTTGATGCCTGAACCAGAAAAAAAATCCAACTTGACTTCAAGATCCCAGGGGAGACTGCAGGGCTGGCATTTAGTAGAAAAATATATCACTGTCAGATGGGCAGATTTCATCTGTAAGTCAATGATAGCATTTTTTTAAAAAGTCACTTTTCAGACTAGGCTCAAATTTTAATGAAGCCTTTAGAAATCTGCAGAGTATAATATATTCCAGACCCTTCAAGAAGCTATCAGTTAGGGACTAAAAAGTTCTCCACTACTGTAGGAAATCATTTCCAAGCAGTTTTTCTTAAAGGTGATCATCAAATGGATTTTAAAAAAATAAAAGTTCAACAACTTTCAGAGACTAGACGGCTCAGGTGGCCTGTGTGGCCTTCTGCTTTTAGGCTGCCAGCTCAAATCTAGGCCATTAGTGATCAATAGTTATTACCACTTGTACTCAACAATTTGCTAGTCTATGTCAAATGTACCAATGGAATTTCACATTCCAGCTCTAGAGCAGACAACAACTCACCTCACCAAAGCCATCCTGATCTTGTGGTTAAGACATGTGATTGGGACTCAGGAGATCTGCATTCAATTCCGTTCTCGAGAGCATGACCATGGATAAGTCATTAGGGTCTGAGCCAAAGCCTATCAAAATCAGTGGGAGTCTTTCCATTGATTTTAGAGGGCATTGGATCAGACCCTGGATCTCTCTCTATCTCATTTTCCCATCTGCAAAATAGGATGATGATGATGATACTTCCTCTTTCTCCCCCTTTGTCTATTTAGACTGCTCTTCAGGGCAGGGATCATCTCGTATGTGATGGTGCAGCCCAGCATAATGGGGCCCTGACCTTAGCTGGGGCTTCCTGTTGTTAATACAACACAAATAATAACAACAGCAATCTGACCCCCGTTTTGGCAGTGGGCATCTTGTGTTGGTCACGGAGGCTGAACTGCCTTCTCAGGCCTGGATGTTAAGGCCAAGGAGGTGAAATAGGAAGGTAGGGAAGCTTATGGTGTCAGTGCCTATCCTGTATGTGTTATATATATATAGTGTATAAATAAAGGACTCTGGGCTCCTGGGCTTTCAAAACAGGCACCTATGCTCAGGGCCACCCAAAGGATTCAGGGGGCCTGCGGCAAAGCAATATTGGGGGCCCCTTCCATAAAAAAAAAAGTTGCAATACTATAGAATGCTATATTCTCGTGGGGGGCTCTGCGGGGCCCAGGGCCTGGGGCAAATTGCCCCACTTGCCCTCCCCCTGGGCGGCCCTGCCTATGCTGATGCCTTGGGTAAGTCAATTAATCTGTCTAGGCAAAACCCTGGCACAATTACAGTTGATGACTTCAGTGGGGTAAGAATTTCGCCCTCTATGTCTCAATTCCCCGTCTCTAAAACGCAGATGATGTATACTCCTTTTGTCTGTACAGACTACATTCTTCAAAGCAGGGACTGCCTCTTATCATGTATTTGTACAGCACCTGGCATAATGGGCCCCGATCTCAGGCGGGACATGTAGGCACCACTGGGATACAAATAAAATAATAAATAAATAATAATAAATGGAATGTTCCAAATAAGCATGTTTAAGAGGCCATTAGCACATTATTAGTTTGAAGCAGCCCTGGAGTGTATTAGCCACAGTGTGGACTGCTGGCATCTGTAATTATACGGAATTACTTTAGCGTTGAGACTCCTATAGAAGAGATATTTTCTCTGTGATAAGCACATTTTGATTAAGTTTGGTTTTGCTCTATCAATCCAGATTCTTATATTAATGGAATGTAGAAATGGGTTTTTTTCTACTGACGTTTGCTATAAGTCAAAACAACAGGACATCGGGATGAAGTCGAAAGATTAAGTATCTCACGGTACAATATGAGACTTACATTTGTTCTTTTGGCTCCAAGAGATTTAACAGCTTAAATGTCACTGCCTGCCAGACAAAATGGATATGATGACAAAAGAACATGACCATCTCCGGAAATGATAAATAGGTAGCCCAGGTTTATATTTTTATGTTGCTAAATAAGTGTCAGGTGAAACTTCTGTGGCGAGGCAGCCACTTGCAAAATCAAAGGAGACTCCAGAACAGTTTAAAGAACAAAAAACTTATTTTAAAAATAAAGCTTACGACATGCTCCAACTGACAGAAACTCTGTGCTCAGCAGCTACAGAGAACCTTCACTTTCCCCAGGTTTTTTTATATAGCTGCCCTTCTAAAGAAATACTACAGTAGTGTTTTAAATTACTACAAAAATCAATGGAATTACACCAGCCCTAAAAGTTTAAAAACTGTTCTGCTTGAGGCTGTTACATGGAAAATAGCAGTGGTTTTACAGTGGTGTTTCATATCACCAGGTGACTGATTCTGCCATTTAAAATCTTTAACTTCTAAAATTTTGAGTTGGTGCAACTACACTTTGGTCCTGTGCAAGTGAGCTTGATTAAGGTTCTGATTCAGGAAAGACCTTAAGCACATGTTAAATTCAACCCCATTCAGGAAAGCATTTAATCATGTGTTTAAATGTTTTCCTGAATAAGGGTGCTTGCCTGAGTTGGAGCCCAGATAAGTAAAATCCGATTCCTCTACTTCTTTATGTTTTGTTTGCTACAAATTAGCAAACCGGACTCCGGAAAGTGCCTCTCTTTTTAGACTGTCATAAATCAAGAGTCTCCAGGTCTGATTTACTTCAAATTCAGTAGGCAACATTCTACTTCTGCTCCAAACCTACCTGCCAGTTTTGAGGCTGGTATTTCATTGTTTCTGGATTTTAAAAGAAGGGTCAAAATCAGATGAATAATGGACATTCAGCAGCTGCTGCTACTTCATACCTCACCATGCAAACACTCCAAATATGGCTAGTATGGCGAAAAGAACATGAGGGGTGTAACTGGAGATGTTGCTCCTGCCAGGCAGAAGACTGCAATAGTTGTTTCATTGTTAATTAAGTTTCCTCCCCACCTCGGTTTCAAGTCGTTTAGTAATGAAGTTAATTTTAAGTTCACACTAACTGTACTCTAATCAAATTTAGGAGCTGCCCTGGTGCATTCAGTGAAAGGGAAAGAAAGCGTATCAAAGGACCTGTAGGCATTTAACAACAAGGAGCTGAGATTGATACAGCTCAAATGAACAAAAAGTTCTGCTAGTCTCTAGAAAAGATGAAAGCTGTTAATTTGGCTCTAGTGCCAGGTAGGCTGCTTTGTTTGCCAATGAGTTTAATTATTGAGATGGCTCTGGGCAGGAACAAAACTAAATGATCAACTCTGAAATGTTAATAGCCTGATCAATATGAGGTACTCCAGGGCTACATGGCCACTGTTCTACCTAGGCTGAACTATTCTGAGATTCTTGCCGTAGAAAGTAGGAGCATTTGCACTGCTCCCTAGCTATGCAGATCGTACAAGGAGCTCTGTTACATGCAGCTCTGACATGAGGGGTAGGGAATCTTTCAAGGAAGTGATGACATTTGATATCCAAGACAGTCTATGGAACTGCTTCTCTTTCCTTTGCCAGCATTCTATGCCCAATGGAAGAATCATCATTTAGGCAGGGCTGGTGACACTGCCCACGAAGGTTACCCGACACGAGACTCCGTTTTCAGCTGCTTATAACGTTGTGACTAACCATTTGGGCTGAAATTTTCCACGCCGGTTATACGCCTCAGATTGATTTTTTTTTTATTTCAGCCAAAATGATTCAGCTATTTCTGAGAATAAGACTAGAGGGGAAAGAATTTTTTTTAACATGGGCAAAACAACGTGTGGCCTTTTTTTGAAAAGCTCTATCTTCTCCGTGGCTTGGAGCAGGAACATGAAATTTGGCAAGGGAGAGGCCTTTATGTCAGGGATGAGCTGTTTGCCATTCCCATGACAATCCACCTACATCTGGCCAAGTTATAAACCTTGTAGAAAAGTTTACAGTTCACACATGCTCAGTAGAGATGTACTCGATTTTAGCAGCTAAAGTCTCCAAAGATTCCAACCTCACTTGATCTGTCAGGAATTTTTAGCTGGAACAGAGCTTAGTGAAATGTTTAATGAAAACAGTTCAGGTTCAATGAGTTTTCGTTGATTCGCAGATAGCATTCCATTTCGCTGACTCGCGGGCTGGTTCCCTGCCTGCTCACCTGGTGGGGACCGCTGTGGCAGCCTTGCAAACTGGGGGTCCTGGCTTTCCATGCTCTCTATGGCAGAGCTGGGAACCTGAGAGCCCTGACTCTAGCTCATGGGCTTTTCTGCAGTATCTGAGTGCTTCACAAACATTAAAGAATTTATCTTCACAACACCCCTGTGAGATGAGGGGGTATTAGCCTTGTTTTACAGATGGGGATCGGAGGTACAGAAAGACTATGGTCACTAATCTTGGGTGCCCAATTTGAGATGCCTAGGACCTGATTTATCAGAATAGTTAACATTATACAGCAATTTGTATATGTTCAAAGCACAGCTCCCCTGCCTTCTTTTGCAGACGTGAGAGGTCAGCACTTGAGCAAATCAGAAACCAGGTCTCACGTCAGGTTCCCAGACAGGGTCTGTTGTAACATGAGATGAGAATCGTGGTATTATAGAATTCTCCAGCAAAGATATAGTTCTCTATTCATTGTCACTGAAAAAAAGCTCACAGCGCTCTGTTTCATGCAGCACAGCCTGAACCCCCAGATGCACATCAACGTGACAGGCTGCAGAGCCACTAGTAACCCCGATCCCCAGAATTAGAGTCCCCCTCTAACCTCACCTGGATCTTGCTGGATTATAAACACATCAGCACGACCAGCCAGAACAATGTAAACACTCCGCATCTAATCTCCACTATGTCTCTAAGACATCAGCTTCTGGGAGTGGTTGATGGACTGAGACTCTTGTAGCTTTTGTTGTACCACCACCAGGGATGGCTCTGGTTCTTTCTGACACCCACTCGGACCAGAGCATTAGTCTTTCTGCAACATCCTATGAACTAATTGGTAATTGTTTGTTGTCTGACAATCTCTAGGTGAAGGCATTTGTCACAGATTTACAAGGTCTCTGCTATGCCCCAGCATTTAAATAGTCCTCTGGGTGTAACCCCTTTATTGTGCCAGACCCCAAGGATCCACACTTTTATGCTCAATGTATAGCAGTACAAAGCACGTAGGGAAACTGAGGCACACATATGGCTCATAAAAATATTACCATGGTTCCCACGTTCACCACAGCACTGGGTTCTAATTTAGTTGAATCCCAGGACCATTTAGTCCAAGGACACACCTTTAAACCATAATACCATGGGCATCAGGGCAGCTACATTTGTCTTATTGATCCAGCTGGACTCCATAATTGACTGTGCTGATGTATAGGTCTATAGGATTTGTGCAGCACAGTGGCAGGTCCAACAAGCTACCTGGCCAGGAAAAGCCCCCCCAAACCAGAACTAACTGGAAAAGACCCGCTAAACGATCAAGACATTTGTGAAGAGAAACTAACCAACACGCTGACATTTTTGTGCAATGTGAGTAGAGTGAAACGGAGAGTACATCTGTACTGCAGTCAGAGGGGGGACTGCAGCACTTGTACACATACCCAACTAGCTTTGATCTAAATAGCTTGGATAACAAGAGCGGTGAAGCTTTGGCAGCAAAGGCTAGCGCCACTCGAGTACATGCACAGGATCCCAGGTGGGCTTGTACAGCGGGTGCTGCCCCATGCTGCTGTGGCTTCACTCTTACTGTTATTCAAGCAAGCCACCTTGAGTAGTGTTTGGTTAACACCAATCAACTGGCTATTCTAGTTAGGACAGGGGTTCTCAGCCTTGAGACAATGACCCACAGGGAGATCACAAAAAGCGATCAGAGGGGCATCACTTCCCTGCCCTCCTAAATATGAGTGAGGTGCTAGCTAGATGCACTGAGAAGGGGTCCCAGTATGGAGAAGGTTTGGGGAACACACTGAGGCAGTCAGGTGATTTGAGTATTTCAATCCCAGTTCAATTCCAAAACGGATTTGTTTTACTTGTTATGATTAATCAATCATTTACCGATCAGATTTTGACTCATTCATTTACCAGCACGTTAATCTTGCCCTCTGCCTATGTCCAATAGAGATGAACTTGCACGTATACAGAGGGCTTCAGCGCTATTTGCATCTCTCGCTCTACTCCGAATCACCGAGGTTCGACAAAAGGCAAATGTCATAATTACAAAATAGCTGGTGGGATGTTTAAAGATAAAAAAAGAAATGGAACAGTAAATATTGTGTAGTTGATTATTTAACAAAACAGATGGAATAGGGTAAAAAAAAACCCAAATAAAAATGGTGAGGCTGATTCTTTATGGTGACAATAAAAGATAATGCTGTATCTGGAAAATCCAGGAGTAGAGTCTCTCCAGCTGTCATGGTACATTATCAGCCCGCAGCTCAGCAAACCTCTGGGTGAGGTGTTATTCTACTGAGGAAGATTCTGATGATGATTTCAGGTAACAAATGAATGGCACTAACACCACTTTAACTTCACATTTCCAAGGATTTTAAAGGAATTGACAAGGTCCATGATTATACAGATGGATCATTACCAGCATATTTGAAGAGACTGAACGGGTGTGCAGAGATGAAGCTGAGCTTATTAACTGTATCTAAGGAACTGGACTTGAACTGCTGAGGAGTTGTTTTGGGTTTCTGTTTTGTTTTTTTTAAAAACCACAGACTCGGATGCTGTGTGGAAACCCAGTGGCCTCTCCATCTGTCATCGTGGAATAAAATAACTTCTGTAGGGCCAGTATAAAGGGGACACATCCCGAACACTCCTCTCCCTCATTCCCTCACCCACACAACATCCCCTGACAACAGAACCACAAGCAGAGAGGGAAACGATTTATGGGGGGAGGCCACGTAGGGAGTTCACAACCAGCAGACGTTGTGCATTGTAACTCGGCAGGTGCTCTCTGAATGGAATTATGCCATGGTATTTGTCAGTGGGTAGGCCAGGGGTGAAAGTTTGACAACTAAAAAGATCCTCTAATCCCTCCCCATTGGCGGGGGGGTACAGTGGGGACGTGGAGCTACTGTAGCATTAGGATGGGGCTGCAAAGTAGTTCTGCCACCACTCTACAATCTGAGAGGTGAGGGAGTGGCAGAGAAAGATCCCCATCATGCTCAGCTGTACTAAGGTGGAACAGCCTCTACATGATACATTAGGTGATGAGTTGCATTTACACTGCTATAAAATAACATTGGGTATGGATAACTACTCACTGGGCCACAGTGATTACTGACGAGTTGCCCTGCGGAACTGAGGGCAGAATCTGGCCCAAACTTCTTTAACTGATGTGTGGCCATAATAATCCATCTAAGGGAAGGAATATTCACCACATTCTCTGGGCTCTGTGGGATGTCCCCCTTCATGTAAATGAGACATTGCATTTCTGTGAGGTCTGTAAGATGCACTGTAAAACAATTGTGGAGACAGGCCATGTACTGTTTGTAACCTGTAGCACCCAGGATAAGCATCTCTGCCTACGTTTCATCAGTTTAATGGGATGAGCAGTACATCCCCAGTGCCAGAACAGGTGGTCACCATAATCTGACTACCTATCCAGATGTTGTAAGTGACTTATCTGGGCGTAACAGGGCTGTATTATTAGTAAATGTGACTTGCAAGCACGTGTTTATGAGTTATGGACTACTAAGGCTGGCTGGTCTCCAGCGCATCAGTGTTTGTTGTCAACATTGATTTTGGGGATCACTGGATCATCAGCACCTGAAAGGTGCTTTAGTCAGCTCTTATCTTTGGATTTGAGTCATCCTCAGATAAAAGAGAAAGCAGAACCCGCGGCCAGTCAGAGGCGGCCAACAAAGCTACTCTGTTTCATAAGCCAAATCCAATGGTTTTGGGGACAGGATTACTCAGGGGATGGGTGATGCAGTTTTTCACCTGTGGGTCACTGGTTCAAATCCATCCCAGATCAATAGTGACCGAAAATCTGGAGGCTGTTTGGTAGCCTCCCTTAAAGCGCCATCTCCAAAGCCCATTGAAAGAAATGGAAAGACTCTCATTAACTTGAATGGACTTTGGATCAGTCCCAAAATGTCTCACTGCAGTCCCTAATAAACATGCCTCCACATTGCAATTGGCACTAATTGGCCCCTGGGTTGGCAGTCTCAGCAGAGATTGACTGAATGGTCAGGGACAATGTACTACGCTCCCAGCTCTTAGAGAGGCTCCCTGCAGATTGTGATGATAGAAGAATATTAGTGGGACAGCATGGGGAAGTGGCACTGCCGTCTCCTATGCCACACCTGTCTGGCTAGAGGATTTCAGTCTGCACGGCACCTTTCAGCAGCACTAACATCACATTTTAAAAAGCCGATTAAAAGGGCATTGTTCCCCACACATTCCAACTTCCAAATGAGGGTGCAGATTACTATTCCAATGCAAGGTAAGGCTCGGGCAACGCACGCTGAATAAAACAAGTCTTCGGCCGTGCTACTTCTCATCCCACTGGCAAGAGCATGCTTGGCTCTCACGCATAACTTACCTAAATGGATTTTGTCACACTTTAAAATTAGAAAGGGCTTAGTTAGTAAAGTGTCAGAAGGGGCTGGTTTTTATGGTACCCACAGATCCATAATATGCATGGCACAGCTTTTCTCATCAGTATCCTAGAGCCCTGTTATGCTTGTTGTGGAATAGTCCTGCCGGAGTTCCAAAAGTTAAAATGCTGGCTTCTTGTAGAAATCTGCACCCAGTATTGGGGAAAGGTAAGGTTGTTGTAGCAACGGTCCTAATCATTTTAACGGAGATAGGAAATTTCCAATAAATTTTAATGTTGATATGACCCAGGATAGAATCTATAGTCAGATGCATTAATCAGAAAGTAATTATCTTTTCTCTTAGAGATTTCTAACTTAAAAAATACAGTTCAGCAAATTGACTGATATGCTGCTGTTACGGAATCACAAATCCATGACAGTAATCAAAAAAGAAATTGCAGAATAGAAAAGGGTGGTAGGGTATTAAGTGATAGTCTATTAAAAAAAAAGTATACAATTTTAAGATGTAAAAGTGTTCTTTTGAAGATTAGCTTCTAATCACCAGGTTCAATTGCACTGCATTTTGGTACTTACAAACACGAAATTACATGCTTCATAAATAATGAAAGCTCAACAATGCTAACCTGAGCTAGTCCCAACTCACAGAAATATATAAGCAGTTTAACAGTTTTGCTTTCATTGCTGTTCTCCCTGAACAGCAGACTTTGGCTAATATGGTTTTTATTTAAAAAAAAAATTGTTATTTCCGTCCCTGTGCCCCTCCCCCCCCCCCAAAAAAACCCCAACCTGACTCTGACAAGGTCACAGGGAACTCTGAAGTGCCAGACTACGAAGAGTTACACATATTGAAAGGTTTGCACCTAAATCATCATTAACTAAGTGCAGAGTGAGGTACTACAAAGGTTTGCAGATTTGTGATACCCTTGGGATTCTTCACGAACACTGCAGATAATACAAAGAAGGTTAACTCTATCCTCAGTTTGTCAGTAATCATGAGACCCCTGCCATATATCTATGCTTCCTCTCAAGAGGGGTAGCCGTGTTAGTCTGGATCTGTAAAAAGCGACAAAGAGTCCTGTGGCACTTTATAGACTAACAGACTATACCTGCCTCTGGAAATTTCCACTACATGCATCTGACGAAGTGAGTATTCACCCACGAAAGCTCATGCTCCTATACGTCTGTTAGTCTATAAGGTGCCACAGGACTCTTTGTCGCTTTATGCTTCCTCTGTCACCCTTTACCCCAAACACCTGTTGCCTTGCAAAATGTCATTTGCTGCTAACTTTGTAGACTTCATATTGAAGTGAGTATACAATTCTAGACTTATTGACAACACATTGTCCCGTTTATCTGTCAAGTGACGACAGAGTACTGGTTGTTTTGCACCAACTACAAGGAACATGGTTGTTTCTTTTTTTAAAGATTGGATGACCCAAAAAATATGATCAACTCTACCCAGCTATGTTTTGGGTTATGGACATACATAGGCAGAAATAGTGTTTTTCTCTGCTGGCACTGCTAGGAAGGCAACACATTCTTTCATCCAGACATGGTGCATACCCACCCCCCAATAATACAGATTATATAAAATAGATCAGATCTAGAGTTTCAGCTCTGAATACCTCCGAACTTTGTGGAAGTTCAGATCTGGATCCAACTTCCCTCAAGCCTCCCTCAGTTATCAACAAACTGGCAGAGCTCACCTGCTACTTGACAGTGAGAACTAGCATATGAAAACATTCCTGCAAAGCAACGCGTTTATAAAAAACATGGCTAGAATGTGATAGGTGACCACAATCCCAGATGGAAGCAGCTGTTTCAACTATGATATCTACTGCAGCATTGGAAACTAGAGCCGATAAAAAAAAAAGTGTGTGTGTGAGAGAGAGAAGTGAAAAACTATTTGGTGAAATAAAGCATCAGAATGACATCTGAGTTGTTTTAAAGTTGGTAAATTACAATAATAGCCTATATCAGTTATGTGTAGTTCTGACATGCACAACAACACCCTCAACCTTCACTAATGGCATAATAATTAACTGGCTGTCACTAGGCAACAATCCAAGTTCGTTTTATTTTTAAACACTTCATGATTGATTTTTCTTTTTCTTTCAGTGCTAAATAATAACACGTGTCAATATTTTCTAATTGATGATCTAGGAGCAGACACTGGGCAATCAAATCTTAGATGATTATACTTCATCCCTGACAGTAAGGTAATTTAAGGGGGGAGGAACCACGCAATCATTGTTTCCAGTGTGAATCTGGAGCATCCAAGTGTCTTCTTAGATGAGATCAAGGTCAAAGAACTACATGTTTTTTGAAGCATCTTCTCTGTATAGTGATTATGGAGTTATCCTTGTGAGCAGGGTGATGGAAAATAGATATTTGGTTTTACATAGTGTTTTTCATTCTCCACGTACTTCACATTCTTTGGAAAGTGACACATTGTGACGGGTTGCCCCTCACATAAATCAGAGCCACAGTTCGAAAGCAATACAAGCTTCCAGTTCAGGAAGAGGCTTAAGCATGGGCTTAGATTTAAATGGTGACAATGGGAGTATACGTGTGCTTAAAGGTAGGCAGGTCCATAAGTACCTTGCTGAAGTTGGTGCCCAAGGACACCCTTGTGTGCTATGGTAGGCGTGAGGTTGGAATACTGGGGATGTCATGACCATGCACTCAATCCCTGCTCTCCTTGAGGTTAACAGCAAAAACTCTATTCAAAGGGAGCAGGATTAGACCCTATGCAGGCAACTGTGGAAGCCTTTATGCACACACTCAGCAATAAATGAGACAGCTTTGGAGTCAGAAGCAGTTTTACTGAGATACTCGTGTAGAACATCTAGGTACATACTCATGTAGACACACACAGGATAGACTTTACTTGGTTATATTTTTAATAAGTTAATGAAGCAGCTTGACTTTCAGCCTTGAGAGAGAGTGAAATAACCTTTCACCCAGTATCCCAGATGCGGTGACAGTTCTGCACATTCTTCTTATTTTATTTATGAAGCCTGGCCCATCTTGAGGAAATGTGAGCTTGAGACGTGTGAATGGGTAAGGAATTACATTTGTATTTTGTAACTCAAAGGACAACGGGTCATAGGTTATGACCTGGAAGACAACAGGTCCCAACAGTCAAGAGTCTTAGCTGTTCACCTAAACACAAGGGTTTGAGATCATCTGGGTAGAATAATCCCTTCCTGCTAGTCTCTAATTTTACTTATCTGGGAAGGAGACAAACTCGTAACTAAGAAAACACACCTTAAAAGGAGAACGCCTACTTGTGTGATGGCACACAAGACATTGCCTGGTTTCCCAAATGGCAGCTCCTGACTGACTATGAAGCATCCAAGACCAGCAAGCTAAAGAGCAGATACTTTTTCTAAGTAACTTTATTCTTTTTGTCTCCTTAACAGGACATTTGAACACCTATGCAGGGATGTGTACCAGGAAAGACCTATCCCAGTCTTTTTGTGGGGAGGGGGTGTCCATTAATAGTAATAGCAAGTGCGTATATATGCAGAGTATAAGGTACCATTAGGAATGGATTAACCTATGTTTAAAGCAAATCTTATCATAGATCTCTAAGAATCACTTGGGATACATAAAAAATTGAATCTTAGCCTATTCTTTCCACAAGGGAAAATTAAAGCTGCTAAGTAAACCCCATAGAGATTGCAAGTTTGATAAGTAATTTAATCATTTGTGTTATGTTAGCTTTGTGATTTGATTACTGTTGCATTCATGCAATAACTTGACCAATTGTTGGTCTTAAGTTGAATGTTTCGTAGTTATCCAATTTGAAATTGTATTACTGTTAACAGTTTGATTTGACTAACTCAATTTGTATTGTAATATCAATATTAATTATATTCTTAATACTTTAGGGAAATAAAATAAATTATCTCACTTTGTAGTTGTTAGTGTTCTTGAATGAAAATTGTAACTGGTTTTCTCTGATCAGCTAGCAACAAGGTAAGAACATTGGACTCAAGTCCTAAGAAAAACCTCATCATTGGAGTGGAGCTCTTCCCTACCCTTTTGCACAGAATGTATGTACCTTTGCTGCCATAGTTGTAAACAACATTCAGACCTCGCAAAGTAATGGGTAGTTCCTTACCATGGCCAAAGGCAGGACTCCTACAAGATCCTTCTGGCTTACGTAGATCTTGGAGACTCCTAGATCAGATGTCGTATCCCCAGGATATTCAACCTGCCACGTGATAAGCTGGGTCCCAGGTAGATCACTTAGGTCTTCAATTTCAAAATCAATCTGCATGATCTCTGAGGAAGGACTGCCGGCCCTGGAAAAAAAGAGAGAGATGCCTTAATTCAGGTGAGTGACAAACCAGCAAGATAATTGCATCTATACTAATAAATCATTGGATTATTGCTCTTCCTAAGAGAGGACTTATGGGACGTAGGAATTAGAAATAAATTAATTATTTGCATGTATTATCCCAGGATCTTAGTGTACTTTACATACATTCTCTAGGCCTCGCACCTGCAAAATTGGTAGCTAAGTACTATCTGTGCTTTACAGATAGGGAAATGGAGGCAGAGAGAGGTTAAGTGTTGAGGTTAAAGTCATAGAGTGGGTTAGTGGCAGATCCAGGAATGCCTGACTCCAAAACTCTGTGTTCCAACCACCAGATTATATTTCCCCCTTGTTAAAAGCAACATGCAAAAAGAATAACCTAGAGGCAGTTGCCCACTGAGATGTGAGACTAGTGTAGCCCCTTCCTTCGAAGCAGCTTCTGTCCTTTGAAAAGGGGAGGATGGAGGAAACTGGAGGCTATTTCTGGCTCTGCCCCGTCTCACTGTGACACCCTGGGCAAACACCTTAAACTCTCTGATATTCAGTTTCCTCCATCTGTAAAATGGGGACAATAGTGCTTACAGCTTTACTTCCTCAGGGTGTTACAAGGCTGGCTTGATGTTGGCAAAGCATTCTGGGATCTTTGGGTAAAAGGTAGTAGAGAACTACAATGTTTTATCGGCGATATCCCTGGATCACCTGCATTAGAGTGTCTGATATATCACAATTACAGGGCTGTTTATTTGTATAATGTATCTTTTGTACACCGTGTTACAAAATCCATTAGAGAGCAAATGAATCACAACCAAAAGGGTAAATGGAGGCTGTACAGGAGAGATTTAAAGTGGGGAACTGATCAGGGGCTCAGAGGATTAGATCCTGTAAACCTTGTGATAAAATCAGCTACTGCATAGGAAACAGTGCGGTAAAGATTCTATGGACCACTTGCTTTTATAAAGGGGCCCAAAAACCTCAGGATGTACAGTGAAGTTCCCTAGCACTGCAACATTTTGAGGGATATTGAAGCTGACAGTGATTTTACTCCTCAGCCACTGAAGGCCATTTAGTGGTCTTTAATGCAGGTGTGTAGGGGTGAATGGTGAAGGTTGAATCTATTTCAATGCAGGGATGAGACCCGAAGGCTTGAGAGGAAGGAAGGAATGTCACAGTTACAGACGGATCACAAGCTGCTCGAGCAACCCTGTCTCAGAGGGCACAACTGGAAGAGAGAGAAAACAGCAAGCGGCTGATGGGAAAACTTTTAAACCTTGCAATCTTCCCTGGTTGCTGTAGGAAGAGAGTTAAAACTAGTCATCTCTTTGATCAGAACCAGTTGTGACAAGAGCCCCAATTCAGGACTGCTCCCAAAATGCCCAGGTTTTTTATCATTTCAGCTCTCTTCAATTCCTTGTCTAAAACCACTGCTTGGAGATTTTAATCTGCACACCGCTGAAAGTCTGGACTCTAATGGATGTATTGAGTCATTGCTGTCACACAGAGAATTTAAAAAAGGAGCCTTTGCATCAGTTCCACACTTGCAGAATGAATGTCGCTGAATGATTTTACATTTTATTCAATTCCTCATCACTTTATGTCAAACCCATGAGAGTGCAATTTGCAAACTAATACTGAATGCAACAATATTCTACCCTGACCTTAGTGGGACCAGAAAACTGCTTTATGCAGCTGCAGCAATTGAAACTCAGTTAGCCTTACTGTATAAACAGGAACAGACCATGCATTACCCATAAATGCATGATACTGATCTCCCTTTGCACAATACATGCCAACTCTACTTCTGTTAAAGAAACAAATTTAATCATTGTACGGGCGCATCCTGGTTCTGAGCTCTCTTTCTGGTTGCCTTTTTTTAATCTTTTACTGCACCGGTGGCCACTGCGCTGTAGAATTGGTGCTGTCACAGGCAGTGTCTCCTGTCAGTCATGGACATAATGTGCTACTGGGGAGGTTGGCATTGCAGAGGAGAAGGCATGTGTAGGCTAGTGGCAGTTGCAAGGAGAGGATTTAACAAAAAGAAAGAATCAATGAAAACTTTTCAAGACATGGAGGGGACTAAAAGGCAAGAGGGAGAAGTGAACGGCAGAGGAAGCGAGGGAAAGATGAAGGAGAAGAGAAGGGAATTGGATGATAGGATAACAGAAAAATGGGAGAGGCTAGAGAAGAACAGAGGAGTCTCCATTCTCCTCCCCACCCCTCCACACACACCTTTTTGACTCCTTTAAAAAAAATTTCTCTTCACACTCTGTACACTTACTTCCCTCTTCCCGCCTCTATGCCATCCTTCTCCTCCTTAGCTCCGGGTATGTCTACACTACGAAATTAGGTCGATTTTATAGAAGTCAATCTTTAGAAATCTATTTTATACAGTCGATTGTGTATGTCCCCACTAAGCGCATTAAGTTGGCAGAGTGCATCCTCAGTACCGTGGCTAGCATCGACTCACGGAGCGGTGCACTGTGGGCGGCTATCCCACAGTTTCCACAGTCTCCGCTGCCCATTGGAATTCTGGGTTAAGCTCCCAATGCCTGATGGGGCAAAAACATTGTCGCGGGTGGTTTTGGGTATATGTCGTCATCTCCCCTCCCTCTGTGAAAGCAACTATAGACAATCATTTCGCGCCTTTTTTACTGGGTTACCTGTGTAGACGCCATAGCACGGCAAGCATGGAGCCCGCTCAGTTCACCGCTGCTGTTGTGAGCATTGTAAACACCTCACGCATTATACTGTAGTATGTGCAGAAACCTGGCTAGGAGAGGGTAGCACGAGGACGATTGTGAGGAGGACATGGACACAGATGCTCCCGAAAGCACGGGATGTGGCAATTGGGACATCATGGTGGCAGTGGGGCTGGTTGATACAGTGGAACGCCGATTCTGGGCTGGCAAACAACACATAGTGTTACAGGTATGGGATGATTCCCAGTGGCTGCGAAACTTTCGCATGCGTAAGGCCACTTTCCTGGAACTCTGTGAGTTGCTTTCCCCCGCCCTGAAGCGCAGGAATACCAAGATGAGAGCTGCCCTGACAGTTGAGAAGTGAGTGGCGATAGCCCTGTGGAAGCTTGCAATGCCTGACTGCTACTGGTTAGTCGGGAATCAATTTGGAGTGGGCAAATCTACTGTGGGGACTGCTGTGATTCAAGTAACCAATGCAATCACTGACCTTCTGCTATCAAGGGTAGTGACCCTGGGAAATGTGGAGGTCATAGTAGATGGCTTTGCTGCAATGGGGTTCCCTAACTGTGGTGGGGCGATAGACAGAACGCATATCCCTATCGTGGCACTGGACCACCTTGCCAACCAGTACGTGAGCCACAAGGGGCACTTCTCAATGGTGCTGCAAGCACTGGTGGATCACAAGGGACGTTTCACCAACACAAACGTGGGATGGCCGGCCCGGGAAAGGTGCATGATGCTCGCATCTTTAGGAATTCTGGGCTGTTTGAACAGCTGCAAGAAGGGACTTACTTCCCAGACCAGAAAAGTACTGTGGGGGATGTTGAAATGCCAATAGTTATCCTTGGAGACCCAGCCTACTCTTTGCTCCCATGGCTCATGAAGCCATACACAGGCAGCCTGGACAGTAGTAAGGAGCAGTTCAACTACAGGCTAAGCAAGTGCAGAATGGTGGTAGAATGTGCCTTTGGACGTTTAAAAGCTCGCTGGCGCTGTTTGCTGACTAGGTTAGACCTCAGCGCAACCAATATTCCCATTGTTATTGCTGCTTGCTGTGTGCTCCATAATATCTGTGAAGGTAAGGGGGAGACGTTTATGGTGGGGTGAAAGGTTGAGGCAAATCGCCTGGTGGCCAATTTTGAGCAGCCAGACACCAGGGTGATTAGAAGAGCACAGCTAGGTGCGCTGCACATCAGAGAGGCTTTGAAAACCAGTTTCATGACTGGCCAGGCTACCGTGTGAGAGTTGTGTGTGTTTCTCCTTGATGCAAACCCACCCCCTTTGTTGATTTTAATTCCCTGTAAGCCAACGACCCTCCCCTCTTGGGTCACAGCTGGCAAAGAAAATAAATTCACTATTGTTTTGAAACCAGGCATTCTTTCTTTATTAATTAAAAAAAAAGTGAGATAACTGACAAGGTAGCCCGGGTGGGGTGGGGTGGGGTGTGGGAGAAGGGAAGGACAAGGCCACATTGCTTATTGTAGCCATACTACAAATCAAAACTGTTTGAATGACAGCCTTCTGTTGCTTGGGCCATCCTCTGGAGTGGAGTGGCTGGGTGCCTGGA
This sequence comes from Terrapene triunguis, assembly GCF_002925995.2. Lineage (NCBI taxonomy): Eukaryota > Metazoa > Chordata > Testudines > Emydidae > Terrapene > Terrapene triunguis. The sequence goes on from NW_020664585.1 coordinate 10,896,047, forward strand.
GCCTCCTGGATATGGAACTTGTGTGTCCCTATTGTAGCCTCTGTCCATCATGCCCTGTGCGATTTTGGCATATATATTAGCATTTCTTCTTTTTGATCAGAGTTCTGCCTGCACAGATTCTTCTCCCCATACAGCAATCAGATCCAGTGTTTCCCTTTCGGTCCATGCTGGAGCTCGTTTGCGGTTCTGGGGGGACCGCATGGTCACCTGTGCTGCTGAGCTCGCCACGCTGACCGAACAGGAAATGAAATTCAAAATTTCCCGGGGCTTTTCCTGTGTACCTGGCTAGTGCATTGGAGTTGAAAGTGCTGTCCAGAGTGGTCACATTGGAGCACTCTGGGATAGCTCCCAGAGGCCAATAACATCAAATTGCATTTGCACTACCCCAAATTCGACCCAGCAAGGTCGATTTTAGCGCTACTCCCCTCGGCGGGGAGGAGTACAGAAGTCAATTTTAAAAGCCCTTTATGTCGATGGAACTGGGTTGGTTGTGTAGATGCATTCATTATAAAATCGACATAACATGGCTAAATTCAACCTAACCCCGTAGTGTAGACCAGGGCTCAGACACTTATCAAGCAGGGTCCTTAACCGTCTGCCTAGCTTTAGTCCCACTGACATCAATGGGATCAAGTGCTAACAGTTAGGCTTGTGCTTTTGTACTTTGTTAAATCGGGCCTCAATTTTTACCCATCAGGCAAAACTCTCCCTGCAGTCACTGGGAGTTAAACCTGAACAAAGACTAGGTAAAAAAGATCAATAAGGAAATTAAAGTGTTGCACATTTTGTGGACTCGCAAAGATTTCCTCTTTTAGACTGTAAGATTTTTGAGGTAAGGGGTCATTTATCATACTCATTTTCAGCACCTACCCCAATGGAATCCAACTGGGTTGAGGCCTTTAGGTGCTACCACAATACGAATATTAAATAAAAACAACAAGAGGAAAGGCCCCTTCATTAGGAAGCATCTTCTTTGCACGTTTTCCCTTAAATGCTACTGCAGGCCAAAGTAAAATGAAATGATTTTCATACCCTCTGTGATATTCTCAACTGTCAAAGAACAAGGACGACAACATAGCAATGCCTGTGGAAATGGGACACACTATGAGCCCTACAGCTGGCCAAAAATGTTTTTTTCTCCCCACTGAATATTCATATTTCCACTGAAAAATTGGAATACTTAAATATTTTATCCCCAAACCAAAATATATCTATTAGGAACGCTGCCACAGTATCTCATGGGAGCTGTAGTTTGGGATTCTTCATATTCCTAGTTTCTGCTGTAGGCTGGGCTCCTTGGTTGGACTACATCACCATGGTCTCCCCTTGACAGTTTTAACCTTTCATGAAAAACTACAATTTAATCCAAAAAAAAATAATTTTCCATTGAAAAACAGTTTCAACCTCACCTAGTTAGCAATAGAAGGCTCTTTTCCTTACACGTTTATGACAGATCAAGAAGTGTTTTAGCAATCAATAAGGATCTCAACATTGATACAAAAAATGTACAGAAAAGTGTAAAGGGTTCTATGACCCATGCTCAGATCAAGCCTAAAACCACCAAGACAGGAACTTTTGCTTAATTAGTTAACTTGAAATTTTAACTTTACTCTTCACCGCTATGAATATCTTTGCACATATAATTCTGATGAAGCATCTTCCAGTAGTAAAACGGCCAAACTGAAAAACAATTAGCAGTTGTAAATCCTCTATAGAGAAATAAGCCAAACATTCTACCCTGTGAATAAGAACGGGGGGGAAAAAGGTCACATCTGCCTTAGAGCTAACAGAAGTTCCCAGTGGCTTTGTGAAGAGGGTGGGGTGTCTCTCTGGTTAGCACAAGACAAAAAGGCAACATATTAATTCCAATCAGAAAAAGCAGCCAACTGTCCAAGCGTCAGTGTGAGTTTATCTGAATTGCTAATGTGTTTTTCTTTCATTTCCTACAAACCAGTGAAATACCACTCAGGACTTAAGCTTCTGAAAGCACAGTTTAAAATGTAAGTGGTGAAACCTGCACAAACAAATGGGATCATCATAAAAAGTGTTTTGGTCACACTGAAAATAATCATGACTTGTTTAGTCAAGGTATAGTTGGATTTTAATATAGGATTGGAGCTTGTTTGGTATCTATAATATTTTGATCTTTCATGCATTCTCGGAGACTTAAAATTCTAGTTGTCCTGCATGGAATTTCCTGCACTATGAAGAATTCCATTGAATATCATTGTGCCTGTCCACACAAAAATTTTAAGTCATGTTAGAGCAGGGGTGGGCAAACTTTTTGGCCTGAGGGCCGCATCGGTTTCCAAAATTGTATGGAGAGCCGGTTAGGGGAGGTTGTGCCTCTCCAAACAGTCAGGCATGGCCTGGCCCCCGCCCCCATCCGACCCCTCCTGCTTCTCACCCCCGGATGGCCCCCTGGGACTCCTGTCCCATCCAACCCCCCCTTGTTCCCTGTGCCCTGACAGCTCCTGGAACCCCCGTCCCTGACTGCCCCCTGCCACCCAATCCAACCCCAGCTCTCATTCCTGACTGCCCCCTGGGACCCCTGCCCCATCCAACCACCTCTTCTCCCTGACCACCCCAGGAACTCCTACCCCTGACTGCCCCCCCGGCGCCCCATCCAACGCCCCCCTCCTCCTTCCTGACTGCCCCCTGGGAACCCCTGCCCCCATTCAACCCCCCTGTTCCCTGCCCTCTGACTGCCCCGACCCCTATCCCCACCCCCTGACCACCACCCCGGACTCCCCTGCCCTCTATCCAACTCCCCCGCTCTCTCCCCCCTTACCGCGCTGCCTGGAGCAGCGGTGGCTGGTGGCGCTACAGCCGTGCCGCCCGGAGCCAGCCACGCCACCACGCAGCACAGACCACCGGGTCAGGCTGGGATCTGCATCTGCGCTGCCCCAGGAGCTCGCCGCCCCGCCGCCCAGAGCATTGCGCCGGCGGCAGAGCGAGCTGAGGCTGCAGGGAAGGGGGAACAGCAGGGGAGGAGCCGGGGGCAAGCCTCCCGGGCCAGGAGCTCAGGGGCCGGGCAGGATGTGGCCCGCGGGACAGATGTGGCCCGCAGGCCGTAGTTTGCCCACCTCTGTGTTAGAGCATCATGTTTGTTAACACAACTCCTTATGGTTGCGTTCTAATAGACCTTAATTTTCCAATGAAGAAAAGTCTATTGAGTAGCCAGCCACTGGCACTTTAACCGCTCCACTGTCTAACCCTCCTCAGAACAGGCCTAGACAATATGATGGCGAAATCACCATTGCACATGGGCTATGTGTCTTCAGTAGTGCTGTGGCATCATTGCCACCATGTGTGCAGCTACTCTAGTGGTAGCAACAGTGGGAAATTTTAGGATTAAAAATCCTGGTATGGAAAAGGCCAGAGTGTTCACTCTGGCAGGTCAAGCTGTGTTGAAAACTGAGCTGAAACAATGCTTGAAGCTAATGTGGACAGTCCCTTTCTGTGTGGTTCTGATCTGAATGTGTAGCTGGCACTGTGGGGCTCCCACATTCATTGTCTCTTGGTGACTCCATAGCAGGTCCGTTATGTTTGCAAGAAAGGGCAACTTTTGTGACTGTCACTATGGAGAAGTCACTCTCGGATAGGAAAGGACAAGGTGTGCTCTTATAGGTTCCCACCCTGGCCCAAATAAATTACCGTATATTACAGAGTAGTTAAGGGGCAAATGAGCTGGGAGGTAAAGAGGCTTTATCTGAAGCTAAGCTAATTCTACTGATGAGAGACACAAGCCGGACAAGAATCCAACTCCCTCTCCCATAGTAGTGTTAGCTCTATTTTTATCATTTGTATTATAGTAGTGCCAAGAAGTCACAACTGAGATAAGGGCCCCCTTGTGCTACATGTCGGACAGCTACACAGTAAGAGACTGTCCCTACCCCAAGAGCTTACAATTTAAACAGACAAGACAGACAAAGAGGGGAGAGGGTGAAGGAAGCATCCTTATCCCCATTTTACACGTGAAAAATTGAGCAAAGAAAGCGATTTTGCCCAAGGTTACACAGGGTGTCTGCAGCAAAGCCAGGAAGTGAACCCAGATCTCCTGAGTGCCAGTCGCGTGCTTTAACCACAAGCCAAAATGACTTCCCTGCTTGGCATTGCTAGCAGGAGTAAAAAGGTCTTGCTGCCACTAAAGTTAACAGACACAACCGAACCACTGGGTGGAGATCTGGTGTGTAACAAGGTGCCAACATTATTACCGTGACTTTTCTTGCCATAGCTCATTTCCCAGCCCAATGCGGATAGGGTCAAGTACTTGAATGCCTGAGGGGAGAATCTTTCCCTTCTGTCTGTGAGTCTCTCCACACTTGCTTCCCTTTGGTTTAGCAGTCTGTCTCCTCCCCTGAAGTCCTCTTCCAGCATAGGGTCACACCTATGCTCCTACAGAGCAGCATATTCCTAGCAGTGCCAGGACTGTGTGATCTTTGGTATTTTCAAAGTGCTACTGGGAATGTGCTACTGAACAGGCTCCTTTGCTGCTGGGTACACTCCGGGTGGGGTGGGCTAGAGAAGGCAGGAAGAAAAGAAGGAGAAACTAACAAAGGGAAAGAGAGACAGACAAACTGTAGTGGCATGACGAGAGGGACACATATGGCAGAGGAAGGAAGGGAGACCAGAAATGAACCTTAAGGAGCAGAGAATTGTAGCTAAGAAGGAGAAGGATAGTGATATAGAGACACAAGGGAGAAGTGTGTGTGTGTGTGTGTGTGTGTGTGTGTGTGTGTGTGTGTGTGTG
>NW_020664585.1:10900809-10932404 GCF_002925995.2 Terrapene triunguis
TGTGTGTGTGTGTGTGTGTGTGTGTGTGTGTGTGTGTGTGTGTGTGTATGTTTGTAACAAAGAAGCCCCACAAAATCCAGGAAAGTGGAAGAAACAGGGTTGCAGAGAAAGGGGAGCTACTGTTAATTTACACAGTAGCCAGAAAAAGAAAAAGACTGAAATATTCCTCTGACTAGTAGAACCCCACTATTCCACCCCTCTTCAAAAGAGTTTGGAGAGGAGATCCCAGTAATAACCTTACTTTTTACATTGAGCAGACGATGATCTCACTGTCCTGACAAATACCCACAACTCTGGTTTCAGAAGGTGGCATTTCCTTTACATATATTTCCTCTGAGAACCTTTTAATAAGACGCAAACTGTTGTGTCCGGGCCAGGCATTTGCATTCTCTCCATGGAAGCAGGAGAGATAGAGATCACATCTCTTCTGCATAAAGAGGTATTTGCAATGCAAGAAACTCCTTCTGCTTGGTGTGTTTGATGGAGCCCTAGATGTTAATGCGTGTAGGAAACGCAAGTCAAAAAGTGTGGGGTCAGCTGCCAAGGAGACTATAACACTTGGGCAATTTAGATGCATGTATTTGGGGGAATAAAAAGCATATAAGGAGGGACGGAAGCCATGTTTAGTGATGGATCAGTTATCTGTATCTTTCTAAGGTGCCTATCACCACAGTACGGAGGCAGGAGCACCGCCAACTTTTTTGCCGCCCTAGGCGGAGGAAGGTCCCGCCCCCGAAATGCCGCCCCCGACAGAGGCGGCGGAAGGTCCCGCCCCCGAAATACCGATGACAACCGGGGCGGCCGAAGATCCAGCCGCCGTGGTCGCCACCCCCCAAATGTTAGCGCCCTAAGCGACCGCCTAGGTCGCCTAATGGGTTGTGCCGGCCCTGTACAGAGGCACCAAACATATATTTAAGATATATCATTTTAGCTGTTCTCCAAACTCCTTTGGATTCAGCCAACCAGAATTTTAAAGTCTTTGTGAGGGATGATACTGGGTGTCAATTTCACACCCACGATTAATCTGAAATTATTTTTTTATTTTATCAACTGCAACGCGACATCTCTGAGTTATCCTGTGTAGGTCTTTCCTAAAGCAAGATGCACACAGTCATGTCTGTTTCAAGCAAGATGAGATCTCAGCAGTACAGCACAGAAAGCCAATAGGGGGGAAAACTTTTCATTAATGACACAAAAGCTTCAAATGATTGATCTCTCTGGGGCTGGTGACTTCATTGGGGCTATGCCGCCATCCTCAAGGGTTCAAAAATGATGTTAGGCCCCCCAAAAATAAGGAGATTGGCAATCCTATGATTTACAAAAATTAAAAAAATGTGGGGCTCTTTTTATTTGCTTTCTGAGCCTTTTGAGAGCACTCACTTTACACAGTCAAGCTTTTATTTGCAACCATAAGGGATAGACACTGTCTGGTTAAATGAAAGCTGTGATTCTCATGCAATCTCTTGATTTCAGCAGCTGGGGCTTAAAGATATTGCAAGACTGTGATGAAATCTCAAGAAGTAGCAGCTCTTCAACCAACCAACCTTCCACATTTCTAATCAGGTGGGGTAATGTGGTCTGAGCTCAGCCATGGCCTTGAACCCCCAGAGAGTACGCAGCGTACATAAATGCAACGGACCAGGAGACAGAGCTAAAAGGTTTTTTTCCCCACTACAGTTGACCCTATAACGTGCTTAGTCTCATAAACAACCAGCAGTGCAGCTAACCCCCAGGCTCCTTTGATAAGGTTAGAATATTAAAATGTAACCAAACAAAACTATTATCAGCTGTCTCAAGGTAGCCCCAAAGGTCTCAACCCAGATTGTGACCCCAGAGTCAGCTTCTGCTCCCAAAAGGGGACAATCCAAATAGACAGCAGAAAGGAAAGACTATTATTCCCATTACACATGGTTAATTGAGGTCCAGGGAGATTAAGACTTTCCCAAGGTGTCACAGGAAGTCCAGAAACCAGCATCCCCTGAATCCCAGTCCAGTTCATCAAGCAAAAGACCATCATTCACCACTGATATACAAGGATCAGGTGAGACATACAGTAATAAATTAAAACTTAATTTTAACCAGTGTCATTTTAGCATTAAATATGCAGCAATGGGTGGGCTGAAAGGTCATTTTTCTTTAGGAGTCAGCCTATGACATGAGCCAACCAGCAAGAAAAATTGCAAAAGAATGAGCCTGCTAATCATGAAATGGTGGTGCTTAAAAAAATTAGACCCATCTCGATAAGGCATGATGTCAGCAGAGCTGGTCGAATAATATTTGCTGAATAATTTTTTGATTAACTCTGTGCTATTTTTAAATGAATTATTCAACAGATAATTTTCCAGCTGTAGATGTCACTTTGCCCAACTAACGCAAACCAGTCATTTGATTTTTTTTCCTTCAAAAGTGAGCAAAAAATGTGCAACATCTTGAATTTAACATTACATATAAAGCACAAACTCCCCATCGAGTCAGCATTTCAGTTTAGAGAGCTCTGTCAACGCTCTGAACTTCTCTCGACATAATAAATCCAGTAGTTATTTGCCACATTATGCAAAGTAAATGATACATCAACACAGAATTCATTGCAACCAATCTAATAATAATCCAATACATTATTCAGCATGACACTCAGTAAACGTCCAGCACTTTTGAAGTAGCCCAATCAAGAAGCAATGGCGGAAAAACTGCAGGGGTAAGAAGGTGTTTTTACTGGGAACTGAAAGTCCGATAAAACACTGCAGGTGTGCTTTCTCCGGCTGTCTCTCTTCCGCCTTCCCCGCCCCGCCTCCCTTCACTTTTATTGTTTTAAATCATTAAATATGTTGTCTAATATACAATACGGCAGAACAGAGAGAATCAGAGCGAAGCAATCCATGTATACAGCCATACAGGATTTGTGACTGGGTTGTCAGGATGGCACCCCCTTGTGTCCCTTCTGGGCACAACTCACCCAGCTGTGGGTCTCTGCTGGTGTGTCTTTGTCCCAATGAGGTCCAGCATAGTGGTGATTTGGGCTTCCTGCCTCAACACCCTTCAGTCCTACCCCTTTCAGGCTGTTTAAGGGTCAACGGTAATCAGGACCAAAAATAATCACAATTCAAAACCAGAGTCCTCCCACAAACCCACAATGGGGCCCTACCCTTCTACTTAGTCTGTGCTTCTGCTGATTCCCTTCCCGGGATCTGGTCACCCCTCCCAGGAGGGTTGGTCTGGCTGGCTGGCGAGTTCCGTCTCTGTGCTGCAGCCAGGCTTTCTCCCGCCAAGAGAAGCAGAGCGCCATCTTCCCTCCCTTCCTTCCTTCCCTCAACTGGGCAAGGCCCTCTCCTGTCATCTGCTCTCTCCAGGCCTGACGTTCCAGATGCAGTGGGGCGGGGCCAACTGGGCCCACAAACTTTCCCTAACTTTTGTTGCCAGTGAGGACCCTGTCAGCTTCCTTAACCTCCCTGCTGCCATTGTGGGGACACTCTGCCTCATCATATGGTCTGTGTTATTTATCTCAGAGCAGCCTCTGAAGGGCCCAACTGAGACTGGGGCTCCATTGTGCTAGGCCCTGTATGTACATAGAGGATATGTCTACACTGCAGTTGGACGTATATTTCCCAGCTCGGGTAGACAGACATGGTAGTTTGACTAAAGATAGCTGTGTCACCAGAGATAGCACAGCTTGGGCTAGCCGCCTGAGTACAAGCATGCCTGGACCCCCGAGTACGTACTTGGGTGGCTAGTGTGAACCACTAGCCGGGGCTATCTCTGGCTACACTGCTGTTTTTAGTGTGCTAGCCCAAGCAGAGCTAGTGCGTCTGTCTGCCTGAGCTGGGAAGCATGCTTCCAGCTGCAGTGTAGATGTATACCTAGTAAGAGCCCAGCCTTGCCCTAATGAGCTTATAATTTAAGAAGATAAAACAGACAAAAAATAGGAGAAAGTAGGTACACTCTTCATTTTATATATGGAGAATTGAAATAGAGAGAGATAAAGGCACCAGTGAAATGAACACATAAGTACATGCTTAAGTGCTTTGCTTACTCAAATCCTAAGTGACTTGCCGAAGTCCCACAGGAAGTCTATGGCAGGGCAAGGAATTGAACCCAGATCTCCTGAGTCCCAATGCCTCAATCACAATATTGTCCTTCCCCGTTATCAAATTTCCTAAATAAAGTCATAGCTGCTTCTTTGGTATGACAATTTCTTAAAAATAGAGGTAACATTACACTTAGGCTCGAGGGGCTCGGTTCACTGCTGGGTTCATCTAAATGAAAGCCATTGCACGGAAAAGGGCTGAATCGTGCCGGCATAACACTGGATTCACACAGTGTGGAAAGAGGCCCAAGGTTTCTGCATGCAAGCAGAAAATGCAGGGCCCAACCTGCAAACATTTACTACTGAGAGGAATCCCAGCGTACTGCAGGATAATTCACAGCAGTTAGTCTGTGCTCGACAGTAAATGCCTGCACAGTCAGGCACATAACTAACGAATCACAAACTTTGGCCCTGGATCCTGAAAATACTTTTGCACATCAATACCTGGAGTAGTCCTGTGAGTAAATTTACCCATGTGCATAGATATTTGTGGATTCGACCACCAAATTCAAATTGTCTTATTAATTAGCCATTTACCTCCAAGACAGCTAACCATAGGGTGGAACTCATCTGGACTACGCAGGAAAAGTCTTATTGACTTCAATAGGAATTTTGCTTGAGTAAGGACTGCTGGACCGTGATGCTAAGACCATGACCGCTCAGTGAGCTCCACGGGGCAGGTCTGAGGGGGTGCTATTGAAGTCTATGGGCTGCATGTGGTTGCAGGTGTCACCCCACAAAGAGCACATGGTATGCTTGGGACCTAACTTCTTAGTGCATTGATCCATTACCCTTTCCAGACCGGCTAGTTCTGTTATCTTTATGCAGAAGCACGAGATATCCAACCAGTCATTGACTTCCAGTGCTTCAGACGTGGTTCTTTGCAAAAGGAAATGCCCGCACTGTATATATTAGCCGTTGTATTGGCTTTTATAGCACCCCCCATATCCAACAGTGTCTGATGTTGGGATATTTTAGGGTTAAGTATAACAATAAGCTGCTAATGTGCTGACATGGTATTAGGGGACAAAGGCGTATGTAGGCAATAGTCTAATACATACGCTGCAAATTCTTCAGTATTTCTTTGTCTAAAATATAAGTTGCCAGATTCTTCCCTTCTCTGTTGCTCATAAAGATTGATAAGGATGTGGCTGCAGAAGCTGCAGGAGAAATGCCCTTTGTGTAAAAGAAGGTAAAAGGAATGTTATCTGCCCCTCCCTCCCTTTCCCAGCTACATAAACCAGCCCTGCCTTAGGGCCCCTTCCCCTCCCTCCCCTGAGAACTGTTCACGGCCCCTTCCCCTCTCTCCCCTGAGAACTGTTCACGGCCCCTTCCTCCCTCCCCTGAGATCTGCTGATGAGGAAGATTTATAGCAACGAAGTGTTGCAAAGGAATGTATCTTCAAGGTAAAAGTATGTGTAATGCTATGAGTAATAGATAGAGGTGGGTTTACTACAGGGGTGAAAGTAACTTACAGGACTTACTGGTACTGCTGGAGTCCTGAGGGGGCATGGCCTCAACCGGAAGAGGCGTGGCCTCGACCGGAAGAGGCGGGGCCTCTCAAGATTTAAAGGCCCTGGGGCACCAAGGCACTGATCGCGTGATTACCATCTAAAGCACAGAAAATCTCACTTCCCCACTCTCCGCACACTCTTACCCTTTAAGATGAGGTACTCTCGGTCAACCTCTTGAAACACACACACAGATGAATTATCTAGGTTTATCACTGATCATTTTTACTCTTCCATTTACAATAAAAGTAAGGGGAATTAAAAAAAAAAGTGACTTTGAATAAGGCGTCACCAACTTGAAAAGGCTGAGAAACAGTGGTCTAAGGCATATCAGTCTTTAGGCTGAGTCTCTGTGTGGTGTAAGGTTTTTCCAGGCTATGTTACTATTTCTGCATTCTCATAACACATGCAACATTGTGTTACTTGATGCTCCATGACTCCAACATCACTCACTCGCTTTGATGCCTACCTTGGCCGTTTTACTTTGGAATCCAATATAACGAATTACAGTCTTAAATCCAGAATGGAAGATCCAATATGTTAACACATAGTCTATTCCACACCTCCAAGGTGAGATCCATAACACATTCCTTTTTATACCTTGCTTATTAGCGTCCAGACTGGCTCCTGAGCAAATGAAATTATATATGGGAGCAGAGCTACATTTCACAAGACTCAAGGCCATGATATATTTCAGAATTAGGAGCTCTTCTGCAGTCTGCCAGAGTGTAGCCAATAAATGAGAGATTACTGTCCTCTGTGGAAGAACCTCCTCTGCTGTGAATTATTCAACAAATATTTCTGTGAAGTGAAGAAAATTGCAAAAATATAACATTATTTTAATCTAACCTCCCCCCCGCCAACACACACACCACAGTTTTTCCCCTATCCAAACATACAGCATTTTTCTGCTGACTCTAAAAATGAAAAAGAGAAGCTCTCTGTTTTCAGGAAGCTGTGTGCATTGGTGGGATGAAATATTTATCGACAAGACCCTTCCCATATCTGATTTCCTGTCCATTTGTAAAGCAATAACTTCAAACAGAAATATAAGAGACCATCCTCTAAACTGAGTTTTTCCTCCTTTTTGAGAAGCACTATTGAAAAATGGATCCAAGTGGTTTGAAACTTCTGCTACTGCTTTCCAAAGGAGGGTGATCTTTGGGATCTTTTCTGTGCTCTTTTGGCAATACTCGGATAGCCTGGTAATGGACCCAGTTGCACAATCTGCATGTAAGGAGGGACTCAGGCTACGTCTTCACTACGGGGGGGGGGGTCGATTTAAGGTACGCAAATTCAGCTACGCGAATAGCGTAGCTGAATTCGACGTATCACAGCCGACTTACCCCGCTGTAAGGACGGTGGCAAAATCGACCTCCGCGGCTTCCTGTCAACGGCGCTTACTCCCACCTCCGCTGGTGGAGTAAGAGCGTCGATTCGGGGATCGATTGTCGCGTCCCGACGAGACGCGATAATTCGATCCCCGAGAGGTCGATTTCTACCCGCCGATTCAGGCGGGTAGTGTAGACCTAGCCTCAGTCTCCCAGGTGGGAAACAGATCACCTGCCACTGTTCTCCACTTCCTCTGGATTTTAAATGGGGGAGGGGGGCATTCTCCACAAGTTGCATGGAGGGTGTGGGTGGGGCAGAGAAGGAGATGATAGGCGAGTGTGCATCACTTCCCACCAGCCCTGAGAAGCTAAGGGCAAAACTGTAATAAAACCTCAGTCATTCCCTTTATAGTCAGGCACTTTCTTTACAGGGGTCCCTGTGGCACTTACTGGCTAGAGCTCCAAAGGAAAGAAAGGCAGAGACCCAGAGCCAGCATGGAGTCACAGGGGCTTTATGTGGATACCCCAGCCTCTCATTGTTTTTCTGGGATCTGTGGCGTTAGTAGGTGGCAAACTCTGCCGCCAACAGAGCAAATGGGGAGAACTACCCCAGAGGAGAACTCTGTGAAAGGTTCCTTCCCATTAACTGTCCCCAGGACAGGCTCAGAATGCATTAGCACACACTGAGGAGTGCCATATGCACTGACACCCACGCATACAACACATGCAGACACAAGCATGGAGACTTCTCCAGTCCCATTTACTAGAAGGAGGATTCCAGACTTGACTGCAACTAAGTAACTGTGGGTTAGCTAGACGTCCATGAGCCTTCCGCTCTGCCGCGCTGCAGGAGGAGTGATTTTGCAAACCACTGTGCCCAAGGTTAATGGAAAGAAATCATTAAGGTGTGTGATGAGAGCTGGAGCTTTGTAAATTCTCTGTGGCCATCCTCGCCAAAAATAGATTCTTAAGTTGAAAATAAAGGATCTGAGGGAGTGCTAGGAAAGGTATGTGACAGGGACTGTGATGCTGAATAGCTTTTACTTAAAGCTGGAAATTAAATGATAGGGCTCTCACCATGATTTGCCAGCCTATTTTCAAGACTGTCTGGCCTGCAGCAAAACCAATAGCGGCTGATCGCCAGTTCTAAATGGAAAACTGCCACCTCTATTTTCCATTCATTCAGTTGCAGAATTCCATTTGCTAACTACAAAGGATTGGTGAGCTTGAGCACAACCGAGTAGTTTAAAACGTAGCCATCTATTTCAATGTCATTAACATCCACTGCGTTTTCACTAGGAAAGGAGACCTTAGTGGGAAAAAAGCACACATCACTAACAGCAGAGGGGATTAAAGACGCAGTTGAGAAATAAATGTTTGAAATCAAGTAAATTCTACAATGATTTTGGAAATGATATATTCGGATCTGGTGTAAATTGGCAGAGTTCCACTGACTTTAATGGAGCTGTGGTAATTTATACCAGCTGAGGATCTCACCCTTATGTACATATACATCTGTATACACACCCACACCCACACGCACAAATACACATGTATTTGTGGGTATTGCGTCTATAATCAATAATACATCTTATATTCAGATATGACACACACATATCAGAGAAAGTATACCTCACACAAAAATTAGGGAAGTGGTAAATAATGAAGAGGACAGGTCACTAATCCAGAGTGATCTAGATCACTTGGTAAACTGGGCGGAAGCCAACAATACGTATTTTAATTCGGCTCAATGTAAATGTATAAATCTGGGAACAAAGAACATAGGCCATACTTATAGGATGGGGCACTCTCCTTGGAAGCAGTGACTTTGAAAAAGATTTGGGGGTTGTCAAGGTTCCCTCCCCACTCTGAACTTTAGGGTACAGATGTGGGGACCCACATGAAAGACCCCCTAAGCTTATTTCTACCAGCTTAGGTTAAATTTTAATACTCTGCCACCACCAAGTGCTTTAACAAGAAACAGGGAAAGGACCACTTGGAATTCCTCTTCCCCCAAAATATCCCCCCAAGCCCTTACACCCCTTTTCCTGGGTAGGCTTGAGAAATATCCCCCCAAGTCCCTACACCCCTTTCCCTGGGAAGGCTTGGTAATCCCCTCACCAATTAGTCCTGGTGAACACAGATCCAAACCCTTGGACCTTAAAACAATGAAAAATCAATCAGGTTCTTAAAAGAAGAATTTTATTAAAAGAAAAGATAAAATTTATCTCTGTAAAATCAGGATGGAAAATAACTTTACAGGGTAATCAGATTCAAAGAGCCCAGAGGAACCCCCTCTAGCCTTAGGTTCAAAGTTACAGCAAACAGAGGTAAGCCCTCTAGCAAAAGAAACATTTACAAGTTGAGAAAACAAAGATAAAACTAACACGCCTTGCCTGGCTGTTACTTACAAGTCTGAAATATGAGAGACTTGTGCAGAAAGATTTGGGGAACATGGATTGATGTTCAGTCCCTCTTAGTCCCAAGAGCGAACACACTCAAAAACAAAGAGCACACAAACAAAAGCCACCCCCCCTCCCCCAAGATTTGAAAGTATCTTGTCCCCTTATTGGTCCTTTGGGTCAGGTGTCAGCCAGATTACCTGAGCTTCTTAACCCTTTATAGGTAAAAGGATTTTGGTGCTTCTGGCCAGGAGGGATTTTATAGTATTGTATACAGGAGGGTTGTTACCCTTCCCTTTCTAGTTATGACAGGGGTCGTGGTGGATCATCAGCTGAACATGAGCTCCCAGTGTGACGCTGTGGCCAAAAGAGCTATTATGATCCTGGGATGCATAAACAGGCGAACCTCGAGTAGGAGTAGAGAGGTTATTGTACCTCTGTATTTGCCACTGGTGAGACCTTTGCTGGAATCCTGTGTCCGGTTTGGGAGCTCACAATCCAAGAAGAATTTTGATAAATTGGAGAGGGTTCAGGAAGAGCCACGAGAACGATTAAAGGATTAGAACACATTCCTTATATTGCTAAGCTAAATAGGCTTGAGCATCTTGAGTCTAACGAAGAGATGGTTAAGGAGTGACTTGATTATATTCTAAGTACCTACATGGGGAACACATATTTAATAATGGGCTCTTCCATCTAGCACAGTGTTTCTCAAACTGGGGTTCGTGAACCGCTGGGGGTTTGCGAAATGTTACGGGGGTTCTCGGGAAAAAATTCCCTAATGGCGGACAGAGCTGACCCTAGGGGCCCCGGGCAGCACGGGGCCAGCAGCCTGGAGCCCCTGGACTTCCAAGAGCTAAACCGACCAAAGCAAGCATATCTATCACGCTGAGGAGATTTAACCTTCAAGACTCCTTCTAAGAAATGGAAAGGGAGGTGGGTATTTTTTGCTGTTTTTAAAAGTAAATACTCAGCTAGTATTGTTTTTTAAATTATTATGAAGAACAAGTTTAAGCTTTGTTGTAACGTGCGTTGTTTGCCTGGACTGCTCAAGACCTGAATGCTTGTGTAGGAGGAACTCTTTGAGTTGGCTTCTTAAATACCTTCACACTGTTTCACATCTGATACTCCTTGATGAAGCATAGGAGCCTTGTCTTATAACAGGCTTATTCAAAGTGATACAAGCTACGAAAGTGAGCTCTTGGAAGAGTGTTGCCGTTGTCATAATGTAATAAAAATACTGTAATGATAACTAATTAATAAATAGTGTGTAATAAGCATGTCATAAAAACAAATTTTATATTTCCAAGATCACTGCTTTTATAATTTATACTCAGGTAAAGGAGAAAATCCCTGGAAATATTCATTTTTAGGAGGGGATTCGTGAGACTTGACATTTTAGTGAAAGGGGTTCACAGGTTGTTAAAGTTTGGGAACCACTGATCTAGCAGAGAAAGGTATAACACGATCCAATGTCTGGAAGTTGAAGCGAGACAAATTCAGTCTAGAAATAAGGTGTCATTTTTTTAATGTCAAGAATAATTAATCAGTGGAACCATTTACCAAGGGTTGTGGTGGATTCTTCATCACTGACCATTTTAAAATTCAGATGAGATATTTTTCTAAAAGATCTGCCCTAGGAATTATTTTGGGGAAGTTCTATGGCCTGTACTATACAAGAGGTCTGACTAAATGACCATCATGGTCTCTTCTGGCCTTAGAATCTATGAAAGAAAGAGAGAGAAAATGGAGTTTTATGGAAAGCCAGCCTTGAGGACTAAAGGTCTCTATTTATCCACAGATCAGATACTCCTGGACCCAGAGTACAGTATGCTTTGTCTTACTCCCTCCTCAACATTTCTCAACCCTGATCTGAAGTGATCACTAGCAGGCATGAGAGGATGGTTCAGCCTCTTGCCCATGCAGTGCTGGTGTCACTCCTGAGACTGCCAAAAAAGGATGCCAGTTGGTCCCCATTGTGTGATGGGGTTTTCAAGCTATCCCTGGAACTGTACTGAGACCTTTCAACTCATTTCACAGAACAAACCAAACACGAATGCTCGTTTTTGTTAAGATGGCTTAAAGTGCTAGTAGAATGCCATTTTGGGGACAGTTTTGAATGCTCCATTAGCAGGAAGGTCATAGAATCAGAGCGTTTCAGGCCAGATCATCTTGTCTGACCTGCGCATTGCAGGCCACTAAACCCCACCCAGTTATCCCTGCACTGAGTCCAATAACCTGAATTACACTAATGTATTCCATCCCTCAAGAGACTAAATTGTTGTGTGCCACAGGCAGAGATTAGGAGGGACTGAGGTGAACCAATGCCTGAGGCCCCTGGAGTGGCAGGGAATGATTTGGTAAAATATATCCAGATGAACCTAGCAAGCAACCTGCACCCCCGTGCTGCTGAGGAAGATCTTATTCTTAATGAAGGTTATAGTATAAAATAATAGACTACTTTTTTAGAAGAATTAATTATTTTTGGGAAATAGTTGTTTTTCAGGCCCCAACATCGACACTGCTGATCCAGGGCACTTCATTTTCACGGCCGAACTAACAACTCCTGTCCTGACCGAGTGGCTGTGATGATGCCAGACATCATTTCCATCCTACTGTGCAACACCTAGGCTGTGGTACAACAGTGTGGCCTTGTTAATTTCTCAAGCAAAACTCCCAGCCAATAGCAGCGCTGCTTGAGGAAGGGATGAGTGGAGAGCAATGAACACAGCCTGTAATCAGCAATCAACCAGCAATATTCAGCTCATTACTTTGCAGATCCAGTGATGAGCACTGTATTTCCAAAGTAACTTGAACAACTCTTCAATATCAGGTACTGAGAATTTTTTTTTTTTAATACCAAGAAATGTTGTAGACAATAGAGACAGAAATGGTGACATAACAAACAAGGAGAGAAATTTGGGTGTGGCTAACAGCTGGAGAAATTGTACAAAAGCTAATAAAGGTTAACACAATTTTTAAAGAGAATCAGAAGCACCAAGTTAGCCAGTGGATCACTTTGATCCCAACATTCACAATGTCCACTGTTGTTCTCTCCCTTCCCCTGCTCCAGCCATTCTATAGGTTCTGAGGACTCTAGCAGACCTTTCTTTCCTCAGTAAACACCTTGGGATACACTGACTGCCAGGATGAAATCTTATAGACAGGATGAGGATACAGGTCCGCAGTACAGTCCTGGGCCCTGTCACATCAAATCACAGAGTCTACAGTACTTTCTGTGTTGAAAATTGTGTGGGTTCCAGGGCACCTAATACTCATGTTTGCATTTGTGTCTGTTATTCCACTAAATCAACCAGTGTTATTCTTTCTGGATCTCAACTGCTGTCAGGTTTGTCAGCACTTTGCTTTTCTCCACATGGGGCTAGATCTTCAGCTGCCCCTGAGCCCTGCTTAGACAGCTAGGAAAGGGAGAGTTGACAAAGGTGGCTGTACACCATCTTTGCATTCCTCTAATCCCAGGGCCTACTGAGAGTCAGTTCAGCATAATTTAGAGCAGCCCCAAGGCAAAGTATGCCCACTTCCTCCTGCAACATACCCTCTATACTTAGTTCAGTTTCTATATCCTTGCAATCTTTGGTTACTCTACTGGGAATACCAACAAAGAAATCAATTAGTGACAGTGGTTTCTGTGCCATGAGAAAGCATTCATTAGGATCTGTACTAAGGCCAACAAACTAATTTCAGAGCAGTCTGTCAAACAGTCTCCAGCTAAGGGCAGCATGAAGGATAGAGCAGGATGATTTATGCACGTGCACCAAGCAAGCTCAGCCACCAGATGGGGGACTCTCTTAGCTGGTGAGGTCCACTTTAATGTCTGGCCACCAGCTGTCAGGCAAGCTGAACAGTCTCATTACAGTCTTGCTCATGCAGATGTTCCGGAGGCTGGCACCTCACATCATCTGCTGTTAGTGCCCCCTGAGCAATTCCAGGTGATGGCGTACATTTCCCACTCTGGATCTTCACATGCCAAGAAGAGGAAGCTATTTCAAAGCCCAAAATCTGGAACCACTGACGCATAAAGATACTAAACACTACCAGCTGCTCTGTGGGCCTACAGTCCAGCAGGAGGATCCTGTTAAGATGACATGAGTGTAGAACCCCAGCTCATCCTGCATTGTTATGTTGAAAGACTACTGGAAGCACACAGGGGATTCAAGGCAGGAACGAAAGCAAGGATTTGCTCCAGTAAATGGGTTTGCTCAATGAGACCTGCATACTTATTAGTTAAGAAAAGCTTGTTTCCAACTAATACAGTGGAGAGATAGCCAAGGACCAGTTTCTCCATGTGACAGGTAATTCACTCTTCTAGCTGAGTTGAGCTGACCTCAGCATGAGAATGAGGAGGGAGTGGCAAACTTGTACCTCTTGGTTTCAGGCACTGCTGGGGACCAGCACGGTCCCAACTTAAGAGAGAGTAGCCCTCAGGGCTGGAGCACAAAACACCGAGCCTTTGTGCAGAATAGCCTGAGCACAACATGCTCCAGCCACACTCACCCCATGCCACTGCCACAGGGACATTCTGCTACTGAAAGGAAACTTTAAAACCTGATTAGATTCAGCAAAGCTGCATCAGATATAGCAGACCCACACTGCCACTGTGTGATGGGGCAGATAACCCACTCCCTGCCAGTGTGGGTCCTAGCTAGGGCCTGTGGACACCCCCTCCCTGTTACACCCGCAGTCATTGTCAAGAATGGGGAGGGGCCTTAAAGTGAAGATACCCAGCTCAGTCAGAGGCTGACCAGGAAGGAAAGTAGAGCTCTGTTTCTTCTTCACCAAGGGATACTTGGTTCCAGCCAAGAGCCCGAGACAGCTTGCCACCCGAGCGAGCCTCCCAGGGGATGGGACAACTGGACCCAGCAAAACTAACAAAAAAGGACGGGTCGCACAAAGACAAGCCTTGAGTAGAAGGGTGGGGTCCTGCTGATGAATTCTTGGATGACCCTAGATTTGAATTAACACAATTTTTCTTTTATTTTGGACTCTTAATACTCCTGAAGGGGTAGGACACAAGTGCACCATAGCAGGAGGGTTAAGGCATCATGGCACTGGACCTGTGAGGGGCGGCATCTAACCATCAGGGACCCAGAGCTGGGCAAATTGCGTCCTGCCAGGCCACTTTGGCAACCCCGCTACCAATGTGGTGGAGAATGTGGGCATTGACCTAGTTAGGTCAAGACTTAAGAAAAAATCCATAAGAAAATGCTTCCTCAGCTGCACCAACACAGAGCAACTATTGAAATGAATGGTGGAGCAGAACGCTCAACACCAGCGGCAGCATCTCCTACAGCAGATGGTCCTCAGCAGCAACAGCTGATCTGAGATTTAGTTGTTCAGCAGCAACAATAACAGTTGTGCAGCAGGTCATGACCATATTGCAGCCTCTCACAACAACTGGGCCTTCCAGTATGAATCCAGCAGGGGCCCGGGTAGTGGTCAGATTAACAAAGATGGGACCTGAAGACAGTCCAGAGGCCTTTCTTGAGACTTGGAACGCAGCAGCACAGTGATTGTCCCCATACCTGCCCAAGATGGCACAAGCTATCTATCATGGGAGTATGCACAAGTCAAAATGTCCATTTTAAACTCATTAGATATCTCTGAGGAAGTGCTCTGCCAGAGATTTTGGGAGGAGTGATATCCTCCGGGCATCTGGCCCTACAGAAACTGCTAGACTGGTGTTGGCGAATGGCTCAGACCCAAGAGAAAAACATTCAAGCAGTGGAAATGATTCTGCATGAACAATTTTCTCAGATACTCCCTGCCAGGGGAAGGAACTTGGTCTTATGCTACCAGCCTGAGGCAATGGCAAAGCCATCAAGCTAATGGAGATCTATACTGTGGCTAGGACAGCTGAAGTGACATCCAGAGAGGGACCCGTGGGGCCAAGGTGAACAGAAACTGGCCTGAGGGCAGGGGGCGACATTCTGAAGAACCCTGCCAGGATTGTCCCTCACCAGGATTTAAGAGGCCCACGAAGCCGTACGGGTCATGTACAACTTAGATCAAGGAACTGAACTTCCCCAAGCTGACAATGTTATGCTGTATCTCCTCACCCTTTGTGAGGAGCTAGAAATCTTAGGCACCTTCAGAAAATTTCCTACATGCACAGAGTGCCCAACAAACAACCTATAGTAAGAGGGCCCATCTCCAAGAGTTCAAACCCAGATATTGGGTATTCTTGTTGCTCCCTAGTTCGGACTCAAAACTGTTGGCTCACTGCCAGGACCCCTAAAACTCATTTTCCAGGCATGATTATGAAATCAGGCAATTGGACAAAAAGACCACAAAAAAAATGTCTCATGTCAATGTCCTAAAGCCCAGGATGGTCTATTTATAGCCCCCTACACTCCAGAATTAGAGTAGGGCCTCAAATAGCCAGCATCTCAGGCCCTGGGACAATCTGTATTGGAGACATTCTCACACTGGAACAGAAGGTCCAAGCCCAACAGCTGATAGCCACCTTCTCAGTGGTATTTTCCTCCCAGCCTGGGAGAACTCACCTCACCTCCCACCACATCTAAACTGAGCCCGGACACCGTGTCAGGGAGACCGAGAAGCTGCCATGGCTTCACTGTTATTGTTATTTAAGTAGGCTAGATCTAAGCTCGCTTGGTTATGTCTATACATGCTGAAGTCAGACCTGTGATTGCAGTGAAGATATACCCTATATTCTAGGAAGATGCTTTCATGGAGACAACCACCAAACCTATGTAATCAGAGTGCTTACCAGTGGCACAAACTGTTGCTTCTACTTATGAGAGTCTCAGTACTTAAAAATCTTTATAATTGACAATGGGAAGCTGTACATCCAGCCCTTTAAAAGGAAATATTGATCCTATTGAGCTGGAGGCAGGGGAAAGGGAACCCTAATTATTATCACCAGGAAAGCAGTAATGCCAGAAATCATGATTGGTTTCAATGGGTTCATAAATCATTCTCATAACAGTGAGGAGCGGTAAGTGACAATCAATTTTCACTCCAAGGCATCAGAAAATTTGCCACCCTTATTGAAATTTGTGAACCAGATTTCCTTTCGTGAATAGCATAGCTTGAAAGGAAACTGACAATGAGACTTGAGGTGAAGAAGTCATGCTTCAGAACACAAGCAGGTTTTCATGGCAGCTCCCATACATATTGGAGCGCTGGAAATTATTGACTCGCCTTTGTTTAGCACTCTTACTGCTATTGTGCTGTCGTCTCAGAGTCCAATCTTGTGATAGGGTCTTAATTGAATCTATAGTGTCTTTCTTTCCCAGGCTAACATCAAACCACTGACAGTAAGTACAATACTGCAATGTTAAACCCTCAAGGGTGCACCAACGGGCACCAAACAAAGACTAGCGAAAAGTAAACTTAAAAATCTGTCTCGGGGCTGGATTTCCATGAGGTTTGAGCCAGGTCACATATTTAAGACATCAAAACTAGCTGCTTCTTGGGACATGAATGGAAAAATCAAAGGGCAGCTGCTGTATCTGGGAACATTTATTATGAAAAGCCAGGGGATAACGATGGCAAAATTACTACTACAGTATGTGAATGTAAGTTGAGTATTTGGGACAGATTCTCCTCTTCCTTAACCCATGCTGCTTGAACTATAGTGCATTCAGTTCCGGATCCTGCAATATCAGAATGAAGTATAGATACTGGGGGGCGGGGGTGGATTTGGATAACAGTGACAAGAACTAAGTAGTGGAGGGATTGTCTTATAAAGAGTGGAAGAATTAACAGCTTGATTTCAGAGGTCGCTAAGTAGCCAATAGTTCCACTGAAATCAATGGGAACAGCAAGCAGGTATTCAACAGCCCTGGGGGGAAAAATCAAGCCATAGATATCTTGGTTTGAATATCAGGTGAAGGGCGCAGGGAGTGATATAATTATCCACAAGATTTTAAACTTCAAGGAGGGAAGAGAATTGCTGAAGATGGTAGAAGAGGGTGTAATTAAGAGCAGTGGGATGGAATTAAGGAAATGTGAATTTTGGCTGAGTACCAAGCAGATAGACAGGTAGTGGGAGAGCTTCCCAAGGGCAATGGTAGAAGCCATCATCGGAATGGTATAAAATCAGACTGTACAGAGCATCAGACGGGAGACTCCATGCAGTGGCAATAAGGTGGGCCTAACAGGTCTTTTCCATTTTAACTTTTAGGATTCTATGGCTCTCATGCACTTCGCTGAGGCCTCAGTTCAGAAATCCATCCCTATTCAGCAAAGGACGTAAGCACCATGGGACCCAAACACATTCTATAAGTTGAGCACATCCTTAAATGCTTTGCTCTATTATCAGCATGCCTAGAAGCTCCATGGGGGCAATCACACTTCCCTACTTCACCGGGGTGCTGTGAGAATAAATACATCGAAGACCTGATGAGCTTTGAAATCTACTTGATGAAAGGTGCTATACAACAGGTAGGCATTATTTAATGTAATGAATACATCTAGGAGAAAAGTTACAATGGGAGAGATATTTCTTCCTCTTTCTCTCTAAACTACAGGAAAAACAACCTCGATAGGGACTATA
Organism: Terrapene triunguis; assembly: GCF_002925995.2. NCBI lineage: Eukaryota > Metazoa > Chordata > Testudines > Emydidae > Terrapene > Terrapene triunguis. The sequence goes on from NW_020664585.1 coordinate 10,918,677, forward strand.
GCACCAAACAAACAGGATCCTACATTCACAATGCTGTGAATTATTCTAATTCTACCACAAGCCATATAGGATAGTGACAACCCAATGTTCAGAACATTATTGTGCACAAACAAGGCTTCCCGCTCATGGCTGAGCCTCCTAGCACAGTATTGAGGCTGATTACTTGGATTGGCCTCATTTGTCTTGCTACCCTGAGAGTAGAGGCTGATCTGGACTCTTCTCCAGCTCATACAGCTTCCCACGAGTCACTGTTCATCTGAAATTCAGGAAGGACCAATAAATAAATAAAAACATTAAAATAAAATAAATAAAAATGCAGCCATGACTTCCTCCATATAAACATGCAGCAAGGATTGGTTTGAAAATAGAAATGTACTGCGTTCTCACAACACGGCAAAAGGACAGGAATAACAGCAACCAAAAAAAAAAGGTCTCTACATCTTATCTCCACATTTAATAATTTAGAGCTCTTATTGTTTGTTCAGAAGACTAGCAGTATCTTCTTCTGCATATTTTATGGATGTGTAAAACAAAGAGCCACAAACCAGCGTCCAAATGGCTGGCGGATTCTTTACTAACCCTCCTGAGTAAAACATCCATGATTATGAAACGACCAAGGACTGACACCAAGTTCTTGCATAATTGGCTAAATGAGGATAAACATACTGTATGGAGAGAAGATGAACTGGGGGAGGGGGGAAATCATAAATCATGTCCACTGGAGAGGTATACCTAGGGACTTGGGATTATATAATGGAAACTCTCTTCCTATACTAGCTAGGTCTGACAATGACAACATCTGCACCACAGTTTTTCTATCTATATCTACCACATAATAAAAATGTAGAGGGCCGGATTCTCAGCTGGTATAAAGCAGCATACCTCCATGAACGCTATGCTGCTCTAAATCTGCTCAGGTTCTAGTTTAAGATGCCAAGCCAGAATCATTATCAGTGCTGGGCCTTAATAGTATGTATTAGGACCTCTGCCCAAACAGTTGGGTGTTTGGATATAATAGGGCCAGTGGCAGAACCAGCTGAAGCAGTGTGGTCAACATAAGGCATTGGACTGTGTAGCAAAGAGGTGTGGCCACTCTTGGAGATTGACAGTGAGGGCCAACCAGACATACGCTGGTGGGGGGAACCAGGGAGGCCACGCTCACCACGCTGGAAGCAGAGGGGCGGGACAGGAACAGGAAGTGTAAAAGGCGGGCCCTGTAGCTCAGTTGGCCTGGAGCTGCAAGGGAAGACAGATGCATCCCGCTTGCTCCTGGAGCCCGAAGAGGACCCTGGCTGTACCGAGGTCTGGTGAGTGCTTCCCAGGCCACCAGCTGACAGAGACACCAAGGAGCTGCCAAGGCTGCCACCTGAGGACTGGCCAGAGCGCCCAGAGCCGCCGGCCGACCGAGACACTGACAAGCTATTTGGGCTGCCACTGGCTACCTACCCGGGGGAGACAGAGGACAACTACAATGTAGAGGTACCAAACCCTAGGGATGTAGAAAGTAGCCCAGGGAAACTAGACAACAGTCTGATTGAGTGCTGGACCGATACAGGAGGCCCGTGTCGCTCTACCGTATGCCAAACTAGGACACTAGACTGAGTTTGGTGTTCACCCCGGCCCGAGCCCTAGACTGTGTTTGGTGCTCACCCCTGCCTGAAGGCCTGGCTCCTAGACTCTTACCTGCTCTACCCTACCTGAGGGCTGGAGCTCTACACTGCTTGGGGCCCCACCCTGCCTAAGGGCCTGGACCCCTAAACTGTTCACTGCTCTACCCTGCTTGAAGGTTTGAGCCCTAGAGACAGCTAATTTCCCCCTTGTACAGATTGCCGTTCCAGGTGCAAGACAGCAAAGAGGCATGGACGCCCTCAGAGATTGACAGCGAGAGAGACAACCACGCACGCCTACACACTTACAGACGGGAAGTCAGAAGAACTGGGTTCATTTCCTGGCTCTACCAGTAGGTGTGGGGAGTGACCTTGGGCAAGCCACTTCACCTTCCTGTGTCTTAGTTTCCCCATATGATCAATGGAGATCATGATGGTTAACTCCTTTGTAAAGGGTTTTGAGATCTGTGGATGAAAAGTGCCGTGTAAGAGGCAGGAGGGAAGAACTTTGGTCGAAACTGCTCCCAATTCTGGATCCGTGAGACAAAACCTTGGTCACTGAGTTTGCAAAACCAAAACCCATCCTCTAGTATTAGTGGAATGGAATGGTTTAAAATGCTTCCCGCTGAGACTGAAGTTGGCATTGCCCTTCATCCTCAAGAAAGCTATATTCCCAATGTGGTGGGTAAAGGAAAAACTGTAAGTGGAGGTCCCAAATATGAGTTCCTCAAAGACTGACCATTTCCATTCTAGTTAGGGGCTTTCACTCATTTCTACCAAACATCCTGATTTCTTACATGTCCCCTGCAACATGGCTGTCTTGAGGCTCTTTAGCATGGAGACCTTAGCCCTCAGTCAGCTTGCGCAACTGACGGAACATTTCTAATCTTCTAATCAGAGACAGGGCAGAAGCCATTCAGATTTGCGGGCTGGTTAGATCCAGCTTCTAATTCTGAGCAATGTAGTAGACTTCCACTGTTCACTTGCGAGGAAGAAAAAAGGAAAGCATACAACATACATCTCCATTTTTCTAGGTGAATGGAGATGTATGTTGTATATATAAAGAATGAAAGTTCATCAGCCTAAAATTTTATAACTTCATAAGGTTAGCAGCATTGACTTACACATCAGCAACGCCAGTCCCTCCTGAGACACTGCAACAGGGAGAAATTCTCAGCTGGGCTGCAGGGCCGTAGCAACAAAGAACGTGGCCCCCTCCGAACGTGGCCCCCTCCGAACATATGTCCGGGCGGGGCCCCTTACAATGCAGAAACTGGAACGCGGTATTTATTTTGCCACTTTTAGGGGCCCCCTTCCTTGCGGGACTCCCTCCGGTCGGAGGGTACGGAGGGCGCTCGCTACGCCTCTGGCTGGGCTCCACATTCCTACACAATCCAAAGCACCCAGTCCAGCCATGCTGTAAGTGGTGCTAGCTTTATAAAGATATAGATCATTCTGATCTGGCTGAAGCAAACCCAGCAAGGAGCCTGTGCCAAACTGACGTTGTTTTCTTCTTTCAGTTAGAATACATCACACAGGGAAGCACATCATAATATACAGTGACACACGTAGAGGAGACAGAGCAGGAGAAAGTTTTCAAAGTATTTCAGCTCTTCTTTAGGAAACATAAATACAGGACACTGAATTCAGTCACAGCTCAGACTGCAATGTTCGACAATACAATCCACTCTCTGCAACTGAAATATTTATGCAGGCATAATTATCATATAAGATTAATATTTAAATGAAGGGTCATTTGTTTTCATTCTTCTTTCTTTTTTTAAGAAACAGAGCTGTAAACGGAATGAAGGGATTTTGTTCTCAAAGTGGATCTTTACCATTTATTAACAACAGCCTGGAATGATGGGCTATTGAGCAAACTGGGCATTTTCCAGAGCAATTGCTGGTGGGGGAGGGGAAATCCTAGCCCCTGAGCTCTGGATTTTGCAGCCATGACTGTCAATTATACACCCCACTGTGGGAGCAAAAGGAATCTCTATCCATGCCAGCTGCAGCTTCATCCCCCTGAATTTTGCATTGGCGATTGCTACTGCAAATGCTGAAGGAGAGAAAAACCCATATCAAGTTGAGTCGTAATGAAGTGATTGAAATTCTAGCCTAATGTTTGGGGACATTTTGAGTAACAGTAATAACAATAATAGTCAGAACAATATTTAGCTCAACTGTAGCATCTTGCACCTTAAAGTGCTTTATAAAGGGACACAATTATCATTCCCCCATTTTGCACATAGCGAAACTCGAGAGAGGTGCAAGGACTTGTCCAAGGGCACGCAGCAGATTAGCAGCAGAGCGGGGAATAGAAATTGGGGTGAAATGCTGGCCCCATTGAAGTCAATAGGAGTTTTGCCATTGGCTTCAGTGGGGTTAAGATTTCATCCGTGCTCATTGTCCTATCCCCTGGGCCACTCCCAGCCAACTCTAGGTGCATTGTTGCTGTAATGAAAGAGGGGATTTGGTGCCCCTTCAATCAATCCCAGTTCTAAATGCACTGTCGTCCTCTGCACTGTTTTCAGCAGTCGTTTGCAGAGAACACAATGCCCAGCAAAGAGCATCTCTTTCTGTCTCTCCTTCTTCTCTGTATTTCTTTCCTTCCTCTCTTAATAGCACAGTTGCCTAACTATGTGTTTGCACTCACAGACCTGTGCCAGGCTGCACAAGCAAATGCAGGCCTCTGAGCATGCCCACTATGTTCTTGGCAAAGAAGGGGCCAGATGGAAATCAGTGGAGTTATGCCAACATAACACCGGAATAACGGTGGTGAATCATGCCCAAGGCCTATATTTCCTTTCTCCTCTCTGTTTTTCTCTTTTCTTTCTTACTTCCTTTTCTGTTGGAAGCCTTCATAAAGCTACACAGCAAGCTTCTGTCAAATTAGGGCTCTGGATAATAAGCACCACGTGGCTGAAGCTGAGCTTCCAAATACTGCAGGGCTCAAACTATGTTCCCGAAGTGTTCCTAAGCTCCACAGGAACAGAGCGGCAAAGGAGCTCCCCGGCCCCACCTGCCGAGTTTAGTAGTTCCATGGTGAGATATAGCCCTGCACTGGTTGTTCTCCATTTGACTGAAGTTCCCCGGTAGTCTCAGTTACCCAGAGCGGTAGAGGAACGAAGCTCGTGTGAGGCATAGGAGCATCACAGGCGTGACTCTTCCGTCAGAACAGCCCCAACTGGCTGTCGGTTAACGGGAGTTTGGAAACGTCAGATTTGTACTGAACTGGGATTTGTACTGTTGGTGGCACTAATTGTTCTGCTGCCATTCTGGGTAGCCCTAGGTTATATACAGTTTCATGATAATTGGTGTTTTTCATAAAGCCCCAGCTCTTGGAGACATGTGATAGGTGAGAATCATAGCTTTTTTTTTTTTTGTAAAGTAAGATTCTTGCCCTCAGGCTTGCAGACAAAAGCTTGAAAGTGGTGAGTGTACCCTAAAGACTCTCAAACCAGAAGGCAAATTTTGTTCAAAGACAACAAAGCATGTTATAAACATTAATTACCTTGTCAGTAAAGTATTATTATCCCTAGATGGAGGAACTGATGTACACCGAGGGTAACTATTCTATTTCTGTTCTATATAGGTTCTTATTCTGTCCTCATCTCTACAGTATCTGTGTGCCTTCCAGTAGTGCATTAAGTCATAGGGCTGATATCTCTCATCTTTGTTCATTCTCTCTCATCCACTTTCCCGGGGGAGCATTGTGTGTGCACAGTCTGTTTTGGGAGGGTTTGTTTTTGAATGCACATGCTGGTCTGTATTTATGTTTGAGAAGGCCGGTTGAAGAACTTGTGCCTTCCACTTGGAGTGGAAGTAGGTGAGGTTTGTGATCGTCATTTGTTGCTGGAGGAGTTCATTCCACGTTCTGGGACTGGATCCCAGGAAAGCTCTGTCTCCTGCACCGACGAGCTTTGCCCACATGGTAGAAAGTTCCATTGTGCTGGACGAGTGAAGCGATCAACCACAGTCTTCTTCATCCCAGAGCATTAGGTGATCTCTACATACCATGGGTCCAGACCATTGAATATCTTGAAGATAAGGACTGAGACCTTGAACTTGACTCAATATTCTATGGTAATCCATGTAGAGAGTGGAGGACAAGTCTGATATGCTCATGGTAGCTGACTTTGCCAAAGGTTTTGAATAAAATCATGTGAAACTGCACATTCCATTCAGTTTCCATGTAAAACTGTATGTTGGCTGGAGTTTGCTCAGAAAACTTGCAAACCTTTCAGCAAACATGGGCTGGATTCCCAAATCATGCAAGATGCAGATCCCTTTCCACTCCCAGTGGAGTTAATGGGAGTTACGGGTCCTCAGCACCTCAGAGAAATGAGCATTTGTTATGAGCTGGAATTTTAAGTGAATACTGCTATAAATTATCTGATACACTAACACTAAAGACTTCAGGGTGACTGTTGCCCAAAGTGGCTTAGAAGATCAGCCCCCCAGTTACTGCTACTTTATGTCTCTATTCTGCCATACAAGGTGTAAATGATCGAGTAACTGATAACAGCTCATCAAGAGAACAATATCTTTTTCCTAAATGAGGGATGGAAATCTTTATTCACACAGCTGACTGTTCTATATGCCATGGTCAGCAACGAGCAAAGCAGCACATAAGGAATGGAACTGACCTGCTGCAGTTGCACCACTGTTTGGAGAATTCAGTTCCTATTTGCAGAGAGCGCTCTCAATGATGCATACAGGACAGCAGACGAGGAGACCAATTTCCTTTCCTCACTGTTTAAAATTTCAAGAGCTGTGCTTGGGAACCACCAGAGTTACAGTGCACAGCATTAAAAAGACATTGAGAGTAAACGGAGGGGAAAGCCCTTTTGTAACTTGAGTAACTGTATTCCATTAGATTCCCCTAGCAAAGGCAAGCATACAAATAACTAAGAAAAACAACAAAACAAATGTAATGTCTGGTTGGCTTGGGATTGAGGATTTTTTATGTTTTGACTCAGGCAGATCTGATATGACTGAAGCTTTCAACATATTCATAAATGATCTGGAAAAAGGGATAAACAGAGAGGTGGCAAAATTTCCAGATGATACAAAACTACTCAAGATAATTAAGTCCAAAGCTGACTATGAAGAGTTGCAAAGGGTTCTCACAAAACTGTGTGACTGGGCAAAAAAATGGCAGATGAAATTCAATGTTGATAAATGCAAAGTAATGCATATTGGAAAACATAATCCCTACTATACATACAAAATGACAGGGTCTAAATTAGCTGTTACCACTCAAGAAAGAGATCCTGGAGTCATTGTGGATAGTTCTCTGAAAACATCTACTCAGTGTTCAGTGGCAGTCAAAGAAACTAACAGAATGTTAGGAACCATTAGGAAAGGGATAGATAATAAGACAGTAAATATCAAAATGTCACTATATAAATCCATGGTATGCCCACACCTTGAATACCGCATGTAGTTCTAGTTGTACCATCTCAAAAAAGACATATTAGAAATGAAAAAGGTACAGAGATGGAAAACAAAAATGAGGAGAGATTAAAAAGACTGGGACTGTTTATCCTGGAAAAGACACGACTAACGAGGGATCTGATAGAGGTCTATAAAATTATGAATGGTGTGGAGAAAGTGAATAAGAAAGTGTTATTTACCCCTTCCCATAACACAAGTACCAGGGGTCACCCGATGAATTAATAGGCAGCAGGTTTAAAACAAACAAGAGGAAATACTTCACACAACACAGTCAACCTGTGGAACTCATTGCCAGGGGAAGTTGTGAAGCAAAAACTATAACTGGATTCAAAAAAGAATTAGACATGTTCATGGTCAATCAATGGCTATTAGCCAAGATAGACAGGGATGTAACCCCGTGCTCTGGGTGCCCCTCGGCCTCTGACTGCAGATGGTGGATCTGGATGACAGTGATTGGATCATTTGACGATTGGCCCTGTTTGGTTTGTTCTCTCTGAAGCACCTGGCATTGGCCACTGTTGGAAGACAGGATATTGAGCTATCTGAACCACTGGTCTGACCCAGTATGGCCATTCTTATGTTCATATGTTTCTTTTTGGTAGCCTCCCATTGAAATCTATGTGTTTTCAGGATATCACATTTCTTCTGTGATTGTTCACCACTGGTTGTATGAAGCTCCATTAATTTAGGATCCATTAACCAATGTAAGGAACAGAATGGAGAAGCTTACAATAGGTTGTCCATTATCTGCACATTGGATCTGTTGGAAAGATGAAGCTAAGCGATACAGGTCAATTTTTAAAAAAAGTGTTCCCCAAAAGGAAACATTCAAGATTTAGCAAAGCTTGAGGAGCTACATGACACAGTGACTTACTTTACTCTTGGGAATGAATTCAAATTGAGCCTTAGGACACAAGTGGAGATGCATGTGGAGCTCTCATCCTACCATCAACCACCATTAGAGATGGCATGTTTAGTGATCAGTCCAAAAGGGACCCCAAGCTGGAGCAGCAGGAATGTAGCAGACTAAGGTAGAGGTGCATGATGGAGTCGGGATCTAGAACATCTCCAGGTCCCTCGCTTTCAAGAGTGTTAAGTACACTCAAATTTTTAAGAAAATGGCTTGAGAAGATCATAAATGTATGCTCTTTTGGGCAGTTTGGCAAACTGTTGCGAAACCACCACACAGGCTTCATTGTATTTGACCCATCGGTACTCCCACAGAATAATGACTGAGGTTTCCCTTCTCTTCTCTTTAAATGCAGATCCCACAGGTTTTCCATGAAGTTCTCTTCACACACCCGTGATCTCTTCATGAAACTTCAAACACTGTAGCTTTGAGGGTGGGATGCACAGAAAGGGGAACAAAACTCAAATGGGGTTTTGTAGGTTCATCTGTATATTGGACAAAACTCTCCTCTCTAGTCAGCACTGCAGATCTGTATTGAACTGAATGCTTTGCCTTTCTATAGCAACTTCCACCCAAAGATCTCAAAGTGCTTTATGAGCATTAATGAGATAAGCCTCACAACATAGAATCATAGAATATCAGGCGTGGAAGGGACCTCAGGAGGTCATCTAGTCCAACCCCCTGCTCAAAGCAGGACCCAACTAAATCATCCCAGCCAGGGCTTTGTCAAGCCTGACCTTAAAAACCTCTAAGGAAGGAGATTCCACCATCTCCCTAGGTAACCCATTCCAGTGTTTCACCACCCTCCTAGTGAAAAAGTTTTTCCTGCACATTATATTCAACCTAAACCTCCCCCACTGCAACTTGAGACCATTACACCTTGTTCTGGCATCTGGTACCACTGAGAACAGTCTAGATCCATCCTCTTTGGAACCCCATTTCAGGTAGTTGAAAGCTGCTATCAAATCCCCCCTCATTCTTCTCTTCTGCAGACTAAACAATCCCAGTTCCCTCAGCCTCTCCTCATAAGTCATGTGCTCCAGCCCCCTAATCATTTTTGTTGCCCTCCACTGGACTCTTTCCAATTTTTCCACATCCTTCTTGTAGTGTTGGGCCCAAAACTGGACACAGTACTCCAGATGAGGCCTCGCCAATATTGAATAGAGGGGAATGATCATGTCCCTCGATCTGCTGGCAATGCCCCTACTTATACACCCCAAAATGCCGTTAGCATTCTTGGCAATAAGGGCACACTCTTGACTCATATCCAGCTTCTCGTCCACTGTAACCCCAGGTCCTTTTCTGCAGAACTGCTGCCTAGCCATTTGGTCCCTAGTCTGTAGCAGTGCATGGGATTCTTCCGTCCTAAGTGCAGAACTCTGCACTTGTCCTTGTTGAACCTCATCAGATTTCTTTTGGCCCAGTCCTCTAATTTGTCTAGGTCCCTCTGTATCCTATCCCTACCCTCCAGCGTATCTACCACTCCTCCCAGTTTAGTGTCATCTGCACATTTACTGAGGGTGCAGTCCACGCCAACCTCCAGATCATTAATGAAGTTATTGAACAAAACCGGCCCCAGGACCAACCCTTGGGGCACTCCGCTTGATACCGGCTGCCAACTAGACATGGAGCCATTGATCACTACCCGTTGAGCCCAACGATATAGCCAGCTTTCTATCCACCTTATAGTCCATTCACCCAGCCCATACTTCTTTAACTTGCCGGCAAGAATACTGTGGGAGACCATATCAAAAGCTTTGCTAAAGTCAAGGAATAACACGTCCACTGCTTTCCCCTCATCCACAGAGCCAGTTATCTCATCATAGAAGGCATTTAGGTTAGTCAGGCATGACTTGCCCTTGGTGAATCCATGCTGACACCCCTGTGAGATTAAGGACATCTCCTTTCTACATCTGAGGAAACAGAGGTACAGAGAGTTTAATTGTTTTTTTCCCCCAACGACACATACAGAGTGTGTGTCACAGCCATGAACAGTACCCAGTTCTCCTGAGTCCATGACCCATTCTTTGGCCATAAAATGATCCTTCCACCCTTATTCAGCATTTAGCCTGTGCTCAGAATTTACAATTATGCCAGTGCCTAAAGCTAAAGATAAGAGTTTAAGGCTAGGCCCTAAGCTGGTGGAAATTAGCATAGCTCAGTTGAAGTCAATGGAGTGATGCCAATTTACATCACGTGAAATAAATGAATCAGTTAAATAACCCATGTTTCTATATTCTGGCTCAGAATATGCAAAAAAGAGCAAAGAGGTCTACAGGGCAGAAGAAAGATGCAGAATTTTGCCCCTAATGGGTTTGATCAAACAGGAGTCCAGATCAAGCAGGAAAGTGTTCTGCTGATGTTGTAGCCAACATTACGAGTGTGTAAAAAGGAACAGGGAGGCTGTATCCCTCTGCAAGGAGCTTGTACGCACTCCCAAGCATTAGGAGTCCCAAGTTTTCTGACCCAGATGTAGGACAGCAGGAGGTTGGAGTGACTGGAGAAGAATGCTGCTGGGGCTATAGATGAAATACTTGGAGAAGTTCTGAACAAGGGATCTCTAAAAAGCTGGCTCTTATTCTACTTTCAGTACAAACAGTGCAGCAGCTCAGTGAAGGAACTTAGCACTCGCATCATCAGAACCAGTGGTAGACTAGTGAAAACATTATTCATATTAGACATGTGCACATCCGCACAGGGGTGAAAGCACAAGACGGAGACTGCATGAGCAGAGGAGAGCATGAGGAACTCTTATGAGCAAACGCCAGTTACCAATTTTACAACTTTTTACACTTTTTATTTTAAAGATTAATTTGGAGAAACTTGAGTCTAGCACCGTGAGAGGTGCAGGAAGCATTAGCTAAGTGTTGCACTGTCACCACTTAGCTGAATACCAAATATTCTTTGGGAAAAACTGAAGTGAATGTAGCATTAGCAACACCATGCTTTCAAAACCATGAGTCGGGCCCTCAAAAAATCAAGAGATTAAAAAAATATATATATATTATAGGTACTTTTTATTTGCCACCTGGTTTCTGAGTCTTTAGGATGCTCTTGTGTCACATTTTCAAGTGTTTCCTCTACAACCACGATCACTGGAAACTTACCTTTAAAAAAAAATAGAAAGAAAACTCAAATCTTCTAAAAGGTACATGATTCCACAAGCTGGAGCACCCAGTACAACCTGACTCATGATGAAATCACAAGACTTGGCAACACGCCTGTTTTATACCAGCCAATTCTCAGCCTGTAGGTCACCCACTGGGCCCTGTCACCAACCCCTCCAGTGGAGTGAGGACAAATTGGCGGAGTGGCTCTCCTTCAGATATAAGACATAGGTATCTACAGTATGGAGAACTCTCTACTTGTGTGTCAGTGCCTCCTTCTCCCTTTTATAGCAGGCGAGGAAGTAAACTACAGTCCCAAAGCCTGCAAACACCCCTGGTGCCCCCAGATTGTCCTGGAACAGCAGAAGCCAAGGAAGTCAAGAGCAACATCTCTCAGAGATGTGGTGTGGAGGGGGAAGAGCCCTTTTAAAAGAGGGATAAAATTATATATAGTGGTTCTGTGATAGTCTCTGGTATCTAGGAGGAGCTGAACTGGATTAAGCAATCATGTTTCATTTTGGTACTAGGCTAGATTGCAACTCAAATTCTACACGGGAAATACTTCATCTGCCAAATTACTCCATCTGCCAAAGTGTTTTTGTCTTTAACTTCTGTAGTATTGCACCTCAGGATAGGATTCAACCAAGCCTTTGCACTATGCGCTTCCGCCTTTCGCTTCACTCAAAGGCACACACACATTATATCTAGTGAATCTGATTAAATATCTAATCTGCTACAGATTACAAGGCTTCTAATTTTAACTGATTAGGGATTTGGAGGAGTTGTACTGGTAGAGGTTTCAGAAGTAGCCCTATTTCTTGACAGTGCAGGCACATGCTTTTAGCCAGTACTTGAAAGACTAGGCAACCTGTTGGTTCAAACTAGAGATCTGGGTGCTAGAGGAAATATGGACATACCGGAGCAGTACTATTGGAGCTGTACTTGGATAGTCTGCCTGGGAAAGCGCAGACTTGGGTGTGCTGACACCAGTCTTCGGCTCAGACCACCTAGAGGTTTGATTTCCTGGAGACCAATCCAGAAAAGATCCCACCACAACCACAGCCCCACTCTAGAACTGAAGGTCAGTCACCAGAATTTACTGAAGGGCCATCACAGTAAAGGGCAAAAGGACTGTGGAGTCCAAGGGAGGGACCAAAATGGGGAAGGCTGCTCACCAGTAATTGAGGAGGGGAACACCCAGGTCCTGATATCATCTGAGGACAGTCTGGCAGACTGAGGCCTATAAAAAAAAAGTCCTGTCCCTTTATGGAATGTGACTACCTTGCATGTGATAAGGAGATATGTGAAATATTGTTGCGGTCACAAGAGACAGCCCCTCCCTTTCCCCCTTGCGATAGGTTTTACTATGCCAGTCGAATTAGAGAGGGGTGTGGCAGAAAATCCAATGTTGCTATCGCTCATTAATTTATTATAAGACATGTGATACTTGATGCTTTCTTAAAAGACCCAGCTCCTGGAATCATAAGATGACATAAGAATCTGAATTTTTTTTTTAAATGAAGTTTCTAGCCACCATGGTTGCAGAGGAAAGCCTGAAAAGGTGGTCTCTAAAAGCTAAAAATTCAGAAGGCAAATGAAGAGACATCACATTTGTTACTTTTTAAAAAAAAAACACAAAACACGATTTTTATGCTAATTTCATTATTTCGGGCAGCCTGACTCATAATTTTTGAACACTTGGGATTGGCAATTCCACAGGTGGAGGGAACTCGGGGTCTGTTGAAATATTGGCATAGGAGGGCTTGGCGAAGACTAGCTACTGCAGGCAGCAGAACTCATCCATATTCCTATGTCGCCTGGAGACATAATCCAGGACTGTTATGTCACTGTGAGATAAAGAGACTGAGGGGGTTACTGAGCAGGAGTATCCGGCTCTTCACCAGGTCATGATGCTCCTGCCCTCTCACCTATACAGGGATATATACACACTCCTCCTCACACACCGTGTGAGCATGGTCCCTTCAAACCAGGTTTTAGTCCCACTTTTGTAAAATAAAGTTAAACTTCATGAACCCAGACTAACCTGAGCTGTAAAGTTTGAGGGCAGCAGCTCTCAGTGAGTGCACACACACGGCACTACCGCAGCGTGGGTGGCTGTCAGTCACATGAAGCCTCCTGGACAGCTGTTGCCACTGCTGAATACAAGTCTTTTCAAGGGCAGCAGCAGTTCGCTGACATTATGACATTGTCCCCCCTGCACACACACACCCCGACTCCTGACTTAACCTTTAACCTAGTGCTACTTCACATTGCCCCATGAATGTGCTCCAGCCCCGAGCTGGAAAAAAGGTACTGAAGAAATGTCAGCCTCTGTGACTAGCCAGTCTTTGGCCTCTCTTCTGAGACTGCCAAGAAGCATAAAGTTGACACCTTTCCTCTAGGGCCTAGTCAGTGCGTATGGAACCCACACGCCTTCTGGGTGTGGTGGTGTGTCCCATCTAGTGGCACTGAGACCCCTGAGAGAGAGAGAGAGAGAGAGAGAGAGAAAAGGAGTCTGCTCTACAGCCTTAGCAGGGCCGGTGCAAGGAAGTTTCGCGCCCTAGGCGAAACTTCCACCTTGCGCCCACCCCCCCAGCCCTGCGGCAGCTCCCCGCCCCCCCTCCACCCTGAGGCGCCCCCCCCC
>NW_020664585.1:10932804-10988992 GCF_002925995.2 Terrapene triunguis
CTCCCAGCGCAGCGGCCGCTGTAAAATAAATAAATAAATAAATAATAAAAAATTGGGGGCGCCGCTTTTTGGCGCCCCCAAATCTTGGCGCCCTAGGCAACCGCCTAGTTGGCCTAAATGGTAGCACCGGCCCTGAGCCTTAGCTAACAGCCAGCTGGCTTGTAGCTCATGTGGTAGAGACTCATGCACTAAGCTCTGAAAGTCCCCGATTCTATCCTGCCTGCTGATGACTGGGGTCTGTTGGTGTTACACTTACATAGAACTACTTTCCCTTATAGATTTCAAAGCACATCGAAATATGGATGAATATCCCCATTTTAAGTGGCAACAGAGACAAAGAATTACCATGGTGCCTCCTCCAAACTCTTCCATTTTACAACCTTTGCTCCTCCCTTCAAGCTCCATGCAGTGGCTACCTCCTTGGCACAAGGGGTGTTTAGAAAGCACCTAGCACATTGTCATTCTTTGTTTGCTGGGGCAACAGCAATCACTAGAACTGGATTTAAAATAGTGACCTTAAGATGACTGTCTCCAAATGCCTTTACCACTCTCCTAAGGCATCTGGTCCCATATCCAGTTTAAATTGTTTATTTAAACACATATTCAAACTTCACTTTATGATAATGCTACCAGTCCATCCATGAAAAATGCTGTTGATGTTTTAAACTCCATTATTAATCGTCCTTATTTTGCTTTTCTATTTTTCTCTTGTAAATTATACATTTTTCACTGGATTTGCAAAGGAAAACTAAAAGAAAAAAACCTTCACATTTACCTGAAATTTAAACCACACTCAGGTATAAGAGAAACTATTTTGTTTCAGTCTTACAGCTGGAATTTTGTGCTTCTATCTTCTCAAGGGCCACTTCAAAACTCTTTGGAAAGGGCGGTTTAATCCCTTTCAGAGCTTCTGGCATGAGCAGATGAAGGAGTTAAAACTGAGTGCCTTTGAAACACTGAGCTTGTGGGTTCACAGCAGGGAGTCTCCTGCAGGTCTTGAGGGTCGCATGCCTGCTACATGTTGATGTGTGTTCAGCCTTGTACTTAGGTTTCTGCTGTTCCTTGGGAAAAAAGGGGATGGGGCGAGGGGGGGGGAACCTTGGAATTTACAGGAAATGTATATACTGCACTTTGCTTGGAGGATGTGTCAAGGGAGAAAAATAAATGCCTTTTGACAATTGCTAGTCATTTTGTGCCCATAGCAAAACACCATGAGAGCTATGTTTTCCTTCCCTGAATGCACAGAGCACACGGTGGATGAATCACTCCAGCAAATTATCCTTTCAGTAATTTGTGGCAGCAAATTGCCACTGACATCACAAAAACAAAGTGTAACCTTCTGATTTTATTAACATATAGTGGAATGTCGCTTAGACACACTCTGCTAAACGGCATATTTTAAGCTGTACAACATACCTGGTGTCCTCGCCTTCCAGCAAAGATTGAAGAGCAAACACACAACTGAAGTCTGATATCATTATTCCCTCATTTTTACAAGATACGCTACTCTTAATTTACTAATATACCATGGAGCATCATAAACCATATGAATTAAACTGCACAGAGTATATCTTGAGACATTAGCCTTGCTTATTTTACCTGGGTTTGCTCTGTTACTCTGTAATTTGCAAAATGCATGCATTTGCAATGGTTCCGTTTTTTTAGTGAGAGTGAGGATCTCCTGTTTAAAAAAATCCACAGGTAGACGCTCACTTGTGCTTTATGAATGTGACCAAATTATGTTCCATGGAGTTCTACAATATGATCTATGGCATAGAGCTTATGTCCCATGAAGACTACAATCTTCTGGTTGGATCAAGATGAAGCATTGCATGCTGGGACCTGTCATCTACATAGGCCACACCTCCATATTAAATATTAGGGAAATTGGAATTTGATCCATACAATATAAAAGCATTAAGGTAAGCTGCAATATCATGCCCTCTAGTCAACAGGTCCTGCCATTGGTAAAGCCCATATTTACATGGCTGTTCTTAAAAGCTGGTCATTCTGAATACAGCAGTTAGATATGAGGTTTTGTTTG
The DNA here is from genome assembly GCF_002925995.2 of Terrapene triunguis. Taxonomy (NCBI): domain Eukaryota; kingdom Metazoa; phylum Chordata; order Testudines; family Emydidae; genus Terrapene; species Terrapene triunguis. The sequence continues at coordinate 10,934,849 of NW_020664585.1, forward strand.
ATTTATGTTCAGCATATTTTCAGTGGGATTGAAATCAAAGTAAAAATGCCTGGTCTCTAAAGGTGACCAGATTTTCAAAATAAATGACAGCCTGCCGTGCTATATCTACACCTTTAAAAGGGGTCTGTTAGTCTGAGCAAGGATGAAGAATGAGCTGAATATGAGGAAAAAAATGTAACGACAATGAGCAAAGTAGCCTCTCTCAAGGAAAGGGAAATATCTGCCTACCCCAAGGCATGCTCTAGGGCTGTGTATTTTTCTAGCAGACTCTTCAAAGTTGGAAACTGGGCCCACATTGAGAAATTAACAGCAATGTCTCTCATTTGGGGTTTTCCAAGGTGGCTTCCACCTCCCTTCCATTCTACGAGACGTCGCCCTTTATAAAGAGACCGTCGCTAACTGGCCTGCTTTTATGTGGAATTAACAACTTCAGGACAAATATTTTTTTTCTGTCCTGTTTCTTTAACCCAGGGACCATTTCACACAAAGGGACGAGAGCAGTGTGGCTTAAATCTTGAGTGACAATTAAGCAGCATTAGAGTATCCGTGTGTGCAGAAGGAATGTGGATTCCTTTAGAAATGATCCTATTATTTTTTGAAACCACCTTATGGGAAAGGATTACTCCCCCCTCAAGGGTGAAGCACTAGATCAATCTCCCTGCTGCCTCTTTTGAAATAAAATAACTCCACATGTGGCACGTTTCATGAGGTGGAACTATTTCCCCCCACCCTGCCAGGAAAGCAACGTGAGGCTCCTAAATATATTTCAAAGGCAGCCTAGGGGAGACATTCTACCCAAGAGCCTATACACATTCCTGGCATCAAGATCTTGACTAATAACAAAAGGACACCCCCCTTTCCAATCCCCCCCTAAATAAACCCACAGTACATTCCTTTAAGAGACTCAAGTGGACAGAGAAAACCCTGGGGAAAAAAGCAGAACCAATGGGATATGAAAATAATTAAAGCACAACATTTTCCCTTTTAAATATCCGACTTGAACCCCCTTTACACAGACGGGCTTTTAAAGACTTTATGTGTAACAATGACATGGTTAGGAGAGCAGCTCATTCTGTACCATCAGTACCTGCTGTCAAGATAGCACCAACTGGAGTCATTAAACAGCAAATTAGTAAGGGACGCAGCCCTGTAAATTACATTCTCATCTTCCGTCCGATACAGAGCTCTACTTTAATATCTAAGTAGGATAATTGCAACCCAAGGTGCTTTTCTTGTGCTGAGATACAAAACCAACTAGCGGCGGGCTGCCAGGCTTAGCGTTAGAAGGGTTTTATTTTTAAATATTTCCATTGGGCAGGTGCTTCATGTTCCTTCCCAGAATAAAAAATAAAGGACCATCTGAGCTACATTTAAAACTTTGGATAGTATAATAATGTAAATTAGGAGAGTGCTTTTTAATGACATTTTTATACAGGCAAAAGCTCAAGTGTGGACAAAGTTATACTGGCAGAAAAGTGCTTTTGCCAGGATATTTATTTCACTTGGGGAACTGGTAAAAGCTCTCCCAGCGAAATCACTCTTTTGCTGGTGTAGGTTGCATCTACAGCAGGAGGATTTGCCAATATAGCAATACCAGCAAACCTTTTCTAGTGTAGACTAGGCCTAAGCGGGTAACATGAAATACAGCGCCTAAGGTCAAGGAAGGATTAAGGAGGAAAAGAAAAAGTGAGGGCAAATGGATACGAAGGGGCATTTGTTGAGACTTCTTCAACTGCCAGGACAAAACAAGAATTGTCAAGAGCCTGAAGGTCTACACTGATTTTGTTGTTGTTGGGAATGCCAGTCAGCAGATCTGGCTTCTAGTCCAGTCTCTGGCGTGGACTTGCATTTCACTTTGGACAAATCATTTACACCCAAATTCTGCTGTCAGTTACTATTCAGCAAAGCCCAAATTCAGCAAAGCTTTTAAAGCACCTGCTTACCCTTAAGCATGTGAGTAATCCCATCCCTGTTCAGCAAAGTACTTAAACACATGCTTAACTTAATCCATATGTTTAAGACCACCCCGATTCAGCAAAACACTTAAGCATGTGCTCCATGGTAAGTAAATGCTTAAACTGTGATGTGTTTTAAAGATAAACATGATCTTAAGAGCTTTGTGGAACTGGGACCTAAATCCAGAGTAAGTCTACTGAACTCAATGAAGAAGATTAAGTGAATTTGACCCTTAATCTTTCTGCATTTCAGTCTCTCCTATCTGCAAACTGAGACAATGTTTGATATATGCCTCTCAAAGGTGTTGTGTGCCTTAATTCATTAATATTTGTAAAAAAATGTTAAGCGATCATCCTCGGATCGAAGGTGCGAAGTAGCACAAACATTTATCATCATTGGTAGTCTTACAAGTCCTATCCTGTATTACAATGATATTCTGTTGCGTTTGAAGTAATAGTCTTTACCACAGTCTGCCCGCATGTCAGACTGAGATTAATTCAGCAGAGTTCAATTGAAACTGTAGGAGAGAAGAGAGAGAAACAAAGCCTTAGAGAACCTTCTCCATAGCATTAGAAGACAGAACAGACAGGCTCCAGAGCACATCCACTTCCAAAAAACGCTGAAGGACATCAAGTTACAATCACCACATCATCATTTCTGAAAGCGCCTATTGACTGATCTACCCAGAAGGCAGCACACTATTTGTGGAAGCACCTGGGTTTTTGAAATTAGTCATTTCACATATCACATAACCAGCAATCCTTAAATGAGTACAGTTATGGCTACACACCTACAGCAACACTACACGAGGGGAAACTAGGCCTCCTCTGTTTTCAGCTGTGGTAGAAAAGCAAAGGTCATGGAAGATTGTGCTACACTGAGGTGCTTACAAGGCATTGACTTCAGTGATTTGCATCAGGCCCATAGACCTTTCGGCACTGATAGTCATTGCACACCACATGAATATCGTCAGTACAGCGACTGCATTACAGAAGTGTTCCGTCTGCTGTTGTAGTTGTGTTATTTTTGAAAACTGTCTGCTTAGTAGTCTGCAAAATACAGGCACTATATTTTGATTGCCTATCACTGGCAAATGATAATTGGTCAAATTCATCCCTGGTGTAACTCTGCTGAAGCTAACACAGTGATGCCAATGGTCAACATGGCGGCCTGGTATCTTACATTTAAATAGAAACTTTTCATCCCTGAAGACTCAGCAAGATTCACCTGTAAGCCATTGATAAATATGGATTCCCAAAGAGCTAATTTCACAGGGTCACTTTTCAGAGCAGAACTCGACTTTAACGTGAGGGACCACAGTGTAGGGTTAAAGCCAGGAAACAGTAAATCAGGAATTGTGGGTTCTATTCCCAGCTGGGCTGCTGAACTTCTTTGTGATCTCAGCCAATGAATATAATAATAGTCTAATGCAACCTTGACAACATAGTGTATTACACAATACACAAAGGCAGGATGATCCAGTGGTCCTGCGTTGATGATGGCTGGTCAAATGGGTAGCAGGTGATCCTGTGATTCAGGAACCCTGAGTTCAAGGGGGGGGGAAATAGCTCAGTGGTTTGAGCATTGGCCTTCTAACCCAGGGTTGTGAGTTCAATCCCTGAGGGGGGCACTTAGGGATCTGGGGCAAAAATCAGTACTTGGTCCTGCTAGTGAAGACAGGGGGCTGGACTCAATGACCTTTCAGAGTCCCTTCCAGTTCTATGAAATAGGTATATCTCCATATATTAGTTCCCAGCTCTTCTGTGATGTTGGGCAAGACACCGAATCTCTCTGTGCCTCTGTTCCCCATCTGTAAAATGTGGATAATAGCCCTGCCTCATGAGGGTTTTATGAGGATAAAGGCTATGTGGTGGTCAGGTAGGTAGTATGGGAATGGGCACCTCAGACAGAAAGGCACTCTCAACTGGGGGAAACTCACAGCTTGACAGAGGGGTGGAGTGCACTAAAAAAATCCAGAGGTGCAGATGATTGATTGATGTATTTACTCACTTCTTCTGGGCATTGTAGAAAAGGTCAAGTATGAAGAAGAGCTCGAAGGAGAGGCTGTGATAGGGAGGGAGTTTAATGTGACGTAGAAAAAAAATACACAGAGAGGACATGGGGAGAAGAAACCAAGTGGCACAAGTCACCTAACTGCTGTGTGCATTAAGATAGAGAAAGGTCCAGTCCAGAGTCCTGGTTCACTTCTTGCTGTCAGGCGGTGTGGTCTAGTAAGCTAGGGCGCTAGCCTATGAATCAAGAAGACCTGGGTTCTATTCCTAGCCCTGCCACCGAACTATTGTGTGATCTTGCCCACGTCTCTTTACCTCTTTGCGCTAATGTTTCCACTCCCACCCTTTGCTTTGTCTCTTTGCATTGTAATCTCTTTGAGACAGGAACAACAACTTACTCAGTTTGTACAGTGCCCAGCACAGTGAGGCCCTCACCGGCAACCTCTAGGTGCTACTGTAACATAAATAATAACTATCATATTCACGTGGGGAAGTTAGGCTCTGAAGTTTGCAACTTACAGCCATGTTTGGAATATTTTTGTATGTCTTTGTTAGCCATTCCTTTGCATGTTACTTACTGTTGGTGCTGTGGTGATCTGCCCTTCTTTACTTGCTGTCAGCTTTCAATCTTCTTTAGGATTAATAAAGATATACAGATGAGCTTCTTATCTTTTATAGGAATTATGTTTATAATAAACAACAATGTTTTGATCTAGACTGACTGTACAAGAAAAGCCAAACAAGAAACACTGAGGGAATAATGAGAAGGGTGAGGGCTAAGGGCAGATGGCTGGCCAAACATGTTTTAATTTGTAGTTAGAATTTGAGAGCTTATGTTCATTATGAGCGACATGTTTTAGATTTCAGATGTTGATGCCTGAGGGTCTGAGCAGCTGGGGGGGGGAGTTCATAAGAGGCCTTGGGGCAGACTTACAAAGGTATTTTAGACCTAAAATTGCAGATAGGCGCCTAGTTGGGATTTACAGAAGTACCTAAGCACGTTAGGCCCTTAACTCCTATTGATTTGTGCTTACAACATGAAATAACTGTGGGGCAACTACTGCCAGTTGTTGAATTTTTCGCGGTGACTATTGTGTACCCATGGCACACTTGTACTTGTTACTGGGCACAGCCTTACTAGAAAGATCGAGAGAATAGATTCTCTGCTTCAGAGAAGAGCTACACGTGTGATCAAGAGGCTAGAGGGGTGGTTTAGGAAGAAGGAGTCAGGGCTTGCTCTGGCAGAGTGATGATCCAGCAAAGCACTTAACTTACCATATGTAAATAGTGTGCAAAGTAAACAAAGACTATGTAAATAGTCCCACTACTTGTGTTTAAAGTAAAGCGGATGCTTAAGAGCTTTCTTAGATGGGGCCCCTACACTCAGCCCCTTGCAGGATTGGGCCCTCAAAGAACTAAATACATAACTCGTGGCTAAAAGGTGACACGGTGGAGACATAAGGGAGGAAACATTGTAAGTTTCTCTAGTAATTTGAAGGTTGTACATACTAAGGCTGAAAAGGAATTATTTAGGGTAGTGCATGGGATATGGCTAGGAGTAAATGGCAGAACTAAGAAAAAGGGAACATTAGGCTGAATATCACACACAACTTTCTTACAATGAAAGCTATTAGCTTGCAGAACAATCTTTCAAGGAAGTTATAGAAATGCCAAGTAGTAATTTCCATATCTAGACTGGATAATGTACTAGAAGAATGAATTGTAAGGGGGGGAAAAATCTATACTGGTAAGGAAATGGGCTGAGGGACCTGACATTCCTGACTGATGGCCAGTAGTTACTTAAAGGTTACGCTGTTTCTCCATACAGTCGCTGCATTCCCAAAAGAGCATCATTCTTCAAAAGTTCCAAGGGGTTAACTCGTGCAGGTGAAAGAAACATTCCTATAACAATCCCCTCTCCCTCTAGATTCTTTTACTCGTTAGACAATGATGAACGTGTTTGTGTGAAGCCAAAAAGTATAAATTCACAAATGAGCCTGCAAAAATAACCAACAACTGTGAAATGCGTAAACCAGTGACGAATTTGTGAAATTGAGCAAAATGAGGTGAACATTTTACACAGCAGAAAAGAATCGCAAAGTGCTGCAAAGTCTTCAGAATCACTGCAAAATATATTTATAGTCAAGAAATAAATCACTCAAAAGTTTGCTGTCCCTGGTTTATAGAGTTACATATGTCAGAACTGCAAAGAGTTTACGACCTCTACTAAAACGCTAACTAAAATTAAGCAGTTGAAGAACAAGAACATTCCCATTTTCCATGGAAAACGTGCCGTGGCCACTAATATTTGTAATATTTCATGAAATGCAGCAAAGATACATATCGTAGAATTTGAGCAGCACAGCACAAGACATAGCCCTGTTCTCAATGAGAGGCATGTTCATCCTTCATTGTGCATGCTCAGCTCCCATTGGCACTCATTGGAGTTCCACGTGCACCGGGGGACAGGTATGGCCCTTCATTACTAAAGGAGGGACATTTTCCTGAAACACTTTGACCTTTGCTGGCCCTATGTCTCAGTGTTTTATAGTACAACACTTTGGAGTACATCATTAACCCTTGCAGTTGCTTTCACACAGAACCCCTGGACCTCCGTTCTCACCCTCAATCCTATCTCCAGGGACGTGGAGAGGTATTACAGGATGGGTGCTCACCCTCCCCTCTGCAGTGCTCACCTTTGCGTCAATACTGGCATCGCTCTGCATACCCTCTGGCAGCCTGGTGTAGAGCGGCAGGTGTGTGCCTGCCTCAGTTTCCCCTTATGAGTTATCAATAGGCTTGAAAGGTGTGACCCAGAACACCCAGGTATTCACCCTCCATACATTACTGTGAAAATCTTTGTTCAAAATACATCTTATGAGGTATCATTTAAAAACTAATAACTCGCTGGTCAACAATAGCATGATCTATGTAGCACCACTGTATGCAAAGTTATGAATTGCGCCTGTATGATACTAGCTAACTAGGATAAATTAGCCAGTCTTCCAGTTGCTCTAACCTGCACCAGGGCTTAGGGTAGTACACACCTGACCTGCAAATGAGAGAGTGGTTACCATATCCCTGACAGTCCTGCACCAAGCTGGGCCCTGTTTTCCAACTCAAGTACATAACAGGCCTAAGTTACTGAAGTCAGTGGCAAGATTCCTGTTGACTTCAATGGGGCTTTGGATCAAGCCCCTTTTGAGCACTGCCAACATAATAGCTGGTAGAAGGTGGGAGGGCAGAACCTTATGATACCCTTATGGGAATGGAAGCTCTCACACACATGTCCACTGGTGGTGTCCTTTGTGTCACTGCAGCATCAGCCCTGAATTCCTGCCCTCTGCAGGCCTCTCACGTAGAGCTGGTCAAAGAACTGATTTTTTGGTTCACTGGCAAGTTCCGAACAATCAGAAAAAAATCATTTTGGGTCAATATTTTTTTTTAAATTTGTAGGTGAATTGAAAAAATTTGTTTCAGGTCAAACAAAATGTTTTGCTCGAGCCAAAATGAAATGTTTCACTGTGGGCATGTTTACAAAAGCAAAGGAAATGAAGATTCACAAAGACAGAGGAGAAGGTAGTGGAGGTGCCCTCCTTCTGACCATTAGCCCAGTGGTTAGGACCCTCACGTGGGAGACTTCTCTCCCATCCCAGGTGAATGTCCTAACCCTCAGGCTGTTGGCTATTCTAGGGTAGGGCTCTTTCAATCTCTCCTGTTAAAGCTCTTCCACTTTGTAGTGGAGCAGAGATTTGAATCTAGGTCTTCCACATCCCAGCTGAGTGCCCTAACCACTGGCCTAACGGTTAATGGGGCGGGATGAGGCCTGGGCACCAGTACCAGCACCATTCTTGGGATGGGCATCTAATACCTTCTGTGAACAGAGCCACAATAACTGAAACAAACTCTGTGGACATTTCCAAAGGAGAGTGTTTCGATATTTCCCTTTTGTTTTGTTTTGACTGAAACAATGTGCTGAAACCAACATAAATTTTTGTCCAGCTCTGCTGCCATGCACCCTATGGTTCAACTTTGCAGCTCTCAGTAAAGTTTGTTCCCTGTTTATCATCACAGCCACACACTCACTCACTCCCCAAATCCCCAAATGTTAAGTCAGGGAAATGTAAAAAACCAAACACAGGCAAGTAATGGAACCCATGGCTCTGTGACCAAAGTCCTTCTGTGACCATTAGACGGGATGCTGGAAAGCACAGAGCAGCCCGCTGGATTTTCTGTTTTGAAACTACAGAGTGAATGGGGATCTGTACCAAAGCTCCATGCTGAAACAGCACAAAGTTGACAATATTCAGCATCCATCTACAGCAGCTTCTCCTCCAAGGCTTTGAAATGTATTGGAAGAGAGCCAAAGATTTCCTACTCTGAATGCAAAGCGCTCATCAGCCGATATAAAAAAGCTGTTTCCTTGAAATCCCTGACTGAAGCTGGGCTCCGTATTCAGCTTGAAAGGGTGGGAAAAGCCCAGCAGAGACATACATGTGCAGAGTACTAGATCTGTATTAAATCTCTTCAAGTACAATAGCCACATACGCAGCATGTGTTTGAATGAGAGACGCTGGGGGATCAAAGTTGTGCGGTGACAATAATAGGTTGTAATCCACAAAGCGCAGTATGTCAATGCACACAAGGGAACTTCTGGGGCGCAGCAGCAGGGTCCATGTGGACAGTTAGCACACATCATGCTGGAGCGCTGTAGATTTAATACCCAGCTTCCCATGCAGAAAGTACGCGTGCACATATGCTCTAAGCTGTGCTGGGCCTTAGGTCCCATCTGTAAAAATGGGGGTAATAGCACTTGCCTACCCCAGAGGTATTGAAGGTTATGAGCCCTCAGATACTGTAGCGTGGGGGCCATGTAAACACCCAAGGTAGATTCTTCATACAATTTAGAGCTGGGGACTGGGAATCAGGACTCCAGAATTCACATGCTGTCTGTTAATGACATGCTAAGTCACTTTGGCTATGTCCACACTGCAATTAAACATCTGCAGCTGGCCCCATATCACCTGACTTGGGCTCAGGCTGCAGGGCTATACAATTGTGGTGTAGACATGTGGGCTTGGGCTAGAGCCCCAATTTCACTACTACAATTTTATAGCCCTGCAGCCTGAATCCCATGAGCCAAAGTCAGCTGACACAGGGCCAGCCACAGCTGTTTAATGGCAGGGCAGACATACCCTTTGCTGCCTCACTATACCGCTGGGAAGTAGGGAAGTATTAGTAAACTCATTTTATAGATTGCTAAACAGAGAGAGAGAAGCTTTTTTGCCCCATGTTTACAAAGAACTGAAATATTAGAATAAACCGTGCTATATAGGTGGGAAAAATACTATTATACCAAATCTGTATGTTTGTTGGTGATCGGTTTGTAATGTTTTCAGTACCGAATGGCAGGCTTCTTTTAAGAAACCTGTATTAACTATTGTTTCAAAAACAAAAACGAGGGTGGCATCGGGGTTTACACTGACAAATCAGGGTACCATACTGAAACATCATAATTAGTCATACATACTGTACATTTATATATAGCCGCAACAGTATTTGAACCCAGTACTTTGGGCTTCAGCTTCCCAGCTCCCTGAAATGGTAAATAAAAAAGGCAGCTTCTCTCAGGGAGTGAGCGGGCAGGACACCGAGCACTCTTTTGTTTCTTGTACTGCACCCGTCTAGTGAAGCATGCATTTTAATTTGGTCTGACACTTGGATATATTTTTAAATCTGATTTTTGCATCCCTTATGCACAACTCAGTTAATTTCCAAGCTGGGAGATGTGCTGCAGGGTGCTAATTCTAAGGAACAGAGTCAGTTTCTCTATATACTCCACACATATGCAAAAAATTATTTGGCAGAAGTTTGGTATAACCTACATGTGGTCCTGTCCAAAGGAAATTCGAGATCAATAGCAGAGCAGAATAAGAAAGCAATGGCCCGGTGGATGGAGAGGGGACTTCAAATGCAAGATTTGCCAGTTCTTTAACCTTTACCAATGTCAATATTTGCCGAAAAGTGTATATTTTAATGGCAAGATTTTCAAGGTTACTTCTCTGACCACTGCATACCCATGCTACAAGGCGTAATTTATCCACACTAGTAAAGCACTTGAGAAAACCTGGATGGAAAGTACTACAGAAGAGCAAAGATTAATATTATCCTGGGAGGAACAATCCCATCTTGGCTACAATATTGTAGGAGATGATCTAGGTTACCTAAGTGGTCTTTTCCACCTCCAATTTACCTGGAAACGAGGGACAAAGGCATTTTTCTGCTCTAGATTCCCGTATCAGTGTTGTTCTTCCATTCATGTGTGAAAGCTACCATGTTGGCAGACATCAGGGATTGAACCAAAGGCCTTTAAAAGGAAAGCCTAAGTCTCTACAGCTCGGTAGGTGAGGACTGTAATAGACTCACGTCCTCTGTGGATCAGGCCCAGATGGGCATATGTGAGACCCACTAACCAGTGGATGACACATGGAACTCTAATACCATGCATCAACCCCAGGGAAATCCACATACAGAAATAGATCAGAATATCTAAGTCAAGATACAAGAAGAATTTTGTCTTTGGATTGTTATTTTGGGAACATTTTACAGTCTGCCTTCACATCTGTCCTCTCCCAATAAAACATTCCGCTCAACTTGGCCTTTACACTCTTCCCACTTCTGGGCACTCAACTCGAGTAAATGATAGGCAATGAAAATATTACCGGAATTAGAGTTTCATATGTTATAGTGGTGGCAAAAGCTGAGTGTTAGCAATTAAATGTAGGAAATTAAAAAGTGCTGTCAACAGTTTCTTTCTCTCCCCCTCTATCTCTAAAGATTTCATTTCTTCACCCTCCCCACTCCTGTTGCTTTAAGGAGGAAAAAATGCTGTGGAAGTGATTTCAGTATTCAAAGTGTCAATAGGGTCTGCCAAGCTTTAATCAACTCGCCTGTCTGTTAGGCTAGACGGGCGTAAACTTTATGAAATAAACACCTGAGTTATTGAGCTTACTGTTAAAATACTGCAAATACCCCCAGTGTGTCGAATGCAGCATTATTTAACTATCAGTTTGAATCTAAAATATGCTAATCCACAGAGATGGAAAACTACTGTTGTCAGGCATTTCAGTGTGTGGCTGTGACCTTCATGAATGTGAACTCTTCTGCCTGCTCACTTTTTAAACAATCCTGGAAAAGATTTTGGGGGGGGGAGGGCTTGACGTTCATACTCAGAAAGTTTCTATGTTCACTAATCCAAAACCAGTTGTGGGTAACCTACCAAGCTCTAACCTCTGAGAAATCTATCAGATCACAACTTGAAACCAATGGATCCCCTTTCTTACCATGATCGCAAAGCTCTTATTACCGCAGAGAGAGGCTGGACTACTGTGGCAGCGAAAAATGATAAATCTACATCCAGCTGAGAACACTGGAACCTGTTAAGAAATAGGGAAGGAATTCACTTCTCTTTGGTTGCCCTGCACAACCACCTCTGGAGCAGCTGTAGAAGAGAAGATTAATGTGCGTGGAAATGAGGGAAATAGATTTTAGCTTGTGCATGGTCAAGATTTTGAAACAGGACTAGTGATTTTGGGTGGCTAATTCCAGATACCTTAAAGGGACCTGATTCTCACTAGGCAAAGTGCTCAGAACTTTCTGAATATCAGACCCTTTAACTCACTAGAGCCGGGATCAGTAAGCAAGAATCAGGCTGGGGTCAGGAGGCAAGAGTTAGAATCAGGTCAGGTGTCAGAGACTGGAGATCAGACAGCAAGGTGTGGTCTGGAATCACAGATGGCCAGAAGTCTGCATGGTTGCCCAAACACCGCTGTGGGCCACCCTCCAGGGTAAAAAAGTGCACATGGGCCAATCAGCGAGCCACAGGGTGCTATCACTTTGGACACTTTGGAGGTACTCCTTTTGGCACTTAATCTTCACAGTACTGCTTGGATGAGGCTATGCATGCCTGCTGATATTGACGTAGGACTGTCAGTTATCCCAGGCTCTGTAAACCTGGGTTCTAGTCCCACAGATCCTTACAGAAAGATGTAATTGCATTGAAAAACATATCAGGTTAGTCTGACAGGATCTATTTTCTATAAACTCATGTTGTTTGTTATAATTATATTACCCTCCTTTAATTCTGTATTAATCAAATCCTGTATCAACCACTCCCTTATCTTCCCTGGGATCAATGTCAGACTGACAGGCCTATAATTACCTGGATCATCCTGTTTAATCTTTTTAAATATCGGCACATTAGCATTCTTCCAGTCTTTTGGAACTTCCCCAGTGTTCCAAGACTTATTGAAAATCAACATTCATAGTCCAATGAGCTCCTCAACCAGCTCTTTTAAAACTCCTGAATGCAAGTTATCTGAACCTGCCAATTTTAAAATGTCTGACTTTAGTAGCTGCTGTATAACTTCCTCCCGAGATACTAGTAGCATAGAAAGAGTATTATCATAATCATATGATATGACTATATCATACCCCAAATATAGAACTAAAATACTTATTGAACACTTCTGAATTTATTGAACATAGCTTTTATGTATTAATATTGATAATTCTACCATTTAATATAGTAGTGGACTAGTATCATTATTAGGATTCTATTTATTCCTAATATACTTTAAAAACTGCTTACTGTCCTTAATTCTGCTGTCCATTGATTTCTCCTTGTGTCCCTTTGCTTCCTTTATCAATTTTCTACAATCTCTATCTTCTGATTTATATTCATTGCTATCAACTTCCCCTTTCTTCCATTTGTTATAAAAAAAATACAATATAACAGCCTTCACTTCCCCTCTAAACCACATCAGTTTTTTAACCAATATGGCCTTTTCCCTCAATTGTGAAATTGCAGTTTTTGGGCATCTAGTAAAGTATTCTAAAACAATTCTCAATTATCATCAGGGATCCTAGAAATCCATTTGCTATGGAACAACATGGAAAAGCACAGAATTTAAGTTTTTACAGAGAATCTTTGGTTTTTACATTTTTGAAAAATAAAAACATATTAACGATTCATTACTAATAGTTAATAGTTAACATATTAACTAAATTGTACTGAAAGTACCCAGTGTCACTTATTCAATGTGTGCAACCTCCCCCTCTTGTGGTTGATTTTTAAATTTACAGTGGAACACTATTTATTGTATCTAATTGGGACCAGGGCAGATTGAATAATCAAAAATTGGGATAATTAGGAGAATTGGCAAAGAGCTTTCCATCCCTTATTTTAAGATGGGACTGGGGGAAGCTTGGGAGGTCAGTTGCCCAGAGATGACAGCCTGAGCCCTAGACACCCGGGGCTGCCAGAGCCCCAGCCATTGTCAGCCCTGGGCAGCTGGTGGTTCGGTTAATGCAAAGAGCCGGATAAATGAGGTTCTACTGTATAACAATCAAATATTGTGTTCAACTGATACCTTTGTATATTGTGGCTAGGGAAGTTAAAGTTCAGCTTTCATTTAATTGCAGAAAAATGCAGATTTTTGTTTTTTTATAGGAGAATTTTTTTTTTAATAACGGAAAACTAGTATCCCTGATCATTGTTCACATTTTTCTGATTAAATTCTTTCTCCTAGCTGATCTGGCTCATAACTGTTTTCAGTTTTGTGAAATTGGCCCTTTTGAAGCACCAAGTATACATAATACTGATGTGGACTTTATTCCCTCATAAGTGTGATCAAATAATGATTATTTGTACCTATGTTACCTTCTTAAAGAGGCCCTGAAGTCTACCCTATGGAATTTATAATTGACAGTCAATCTTGACTAAATTAATGCAAATGTGAACTGGCAAATACTGCATCTGAATTTGAACAAGAAAACTATAGCTCTCATACAAGCGGCGACGATGATGGGAATAGCAAGTGTACTATGGGAAAAAGGAGGTGCACTGGCAGATCTGAGTGGGGAGCCTAGGAGTGCAGTTGCAAAAGTTGTAGTAGGTTTAGAGTTAGAGATCTGTATTGGGGGCTCGGGGCTCGATTCAGCAAAGGATTTAAGAACATACTTAAATCCATCCCTCTAACAGATTAATTTTAAGGAAGTAGCATTATTTAACTTCTAGCAAGTGTTTCAATCCATTGACGTCTATAGCATTTAAGTATTTGCTTGAATACTTTTTGCTGGGTCTGGAATATAATGGATGCTGCAGGTCAACTTGCAGGGCATCTAGCTGCAGTACAGTTGCCTCTAACTGATAATCAGTTGCTCTCCTTCATGAGAAGCCATGTTGACATATAAACTTACATTAAAAAAAAATAGGACATTTTCACCCAACAGATTGAGCGTTCCAAAGTTGCAGAATGTTGTAAACTCTGCAAGTTCTCCATAATTATGAACCATATAAAACCCAGATAAGTGTGCAGTCAAACGTCTAAAACTTCCTTTAAAACAAAATCAGGTCTGTATTTCTGACTAACTGCACCAGTTTGTGATACTCTGTGAAGCATATTCTCTCCTATTTCGTTAGAGCCTACTGTAGCTTTATCTGTTGCCTACAAAAAGAATATTAGTTACACTCACTAATTTTCTTCCTCCTCTCAGAGTGTAGCAAGAGTAACCAAGTGGAGGTTAAGTATATACATATTAATGAAATGCAAATAAATAAATAAAAGGTTTCAGTGCTTACCTGAAGTAATATTGTTTTCTATCCAAATCCTCATAAAATGTTACAAAATTAGAAAGCAGTTGGTGGGACTTTAAACTTATGTAAAACAAAACAAGGGGGATGGGGGAAAGACAGAAGCTGTGAATGACCCCAAAAATGGCAGAGAGGCAAAATAAATGATGCAGTTTGAGACCAGGCTCTTTGAGGTCAATTTAAAAGGATGAAATGCCATCTCTCAGCCTGGTGTATTCTTACTAGCTACTCATTTCCTGCAAGCAGGAATCATGATGAATGACTCCTCCACACCATCCATTTGGCCCCGTTTTACAGCACAGCTCAGAAAATTTATTGGATTTTGCCTGAAAAAGAGACAGCATATAATAACCCTTGTCTAGGAAGGATAAATAACATGCTGAGTATGGAGAGAAAAGCATCTATCTGTTAATTGTGAGGCATGCTGAAAAGCTGACATGGGTATGATGGATTGGTGACAAAAATACTTCAAACTTGCTTCCAGCATGACCCATTCAGCAGGGGTGTCCATTTCCAAACAGGAAGTCTCTCCTGTCATTTTTCATATTTACAGCACAGTTCTGGTTAGCACTCTTAGCCATGCTTTCACTGTGTAATGTTCTTTACTACAATTGATGTTCCCTGTCCTCTTCAACCGGCCCAGGACGTGGCAGCTAGATCTTCTCATGCAAGCCAAGTCTGCTGTGCAGTCGTTGCCCTGGTTCTGCCATATGCATCGACATGTTCAGTTTTGTTTATACCTGGTGTAACTCCACGGGTGATAATGATACTTCTCATTTATATAGGACTTTTCATCAATAGATCGAAAACCACTTTATATAGATGGGTATCATCAGCCACCAGAGGAGAGCACATAATGGTGTTTGTATAAAAGAATCAAGACTAATCCAGCGTCCTGGCTGACATTCCTCCTCAGGGAAAGAGATTCCAATATATCCAAAACCTTGCACCAAGTCTTGCCAAGTTCATATGGTCTGTCATATGGGCTTACACAGTCGCTGCATTCTTCGCTCATTACATCAGTATCCAATTCATTGTTTGGGACTCCCTTTGAGATGTAGTGCGCATGAAAGTCTCAGTCTTTTTCGCTGTTCCTCATGTTTTATAGATGCATAGAATTTAAGGCCAGAAGAAATCATTAGATCATCTAGTCTAACCTCCTCCTTAGTACGGGCACAGAACTGTACTTCACTCCCAACAGGCTTTGAGATCTTCTGCTTCAGTTCAACCCTTTTTAAAAAACATATTAAGACCATAGAAGATCTGATCTGCACAGAACCGCCTATGGCCATTTTTCAGCATTAGCTCTCTTGTTATTATTATTATTTGTATTAAATTATAATAATTCATAGAGGTCGGTTCCAGCCGACATTGGAGCCTCACTGTTCTGTGCATTATGCATATACACAGTAGAAGGCAATCCCTTCCCCAGAGAGTTTACACGTTAAACATAAAAAGACAGAAAAAGGGAGGAAGAAAGTAATTATTAGTGGGGGAAAACCGAGGCACTAAGAGCCTAAATGACTTGCCCAAGTCACACAGAAAGTCAGTGCACGAGCGAAGAATGAAACCCAGGTCTTCTAAGCACTAGTCCAGTGTTTTAACCACAAGACTATTCTTCCTCTGTCATCACAATCCTGCCCCCAACCCCAGGGATATAAAGACATATTCTGAGCATCCCAAATACTACTCATAGTGTTATTCAGTGTATTGCTTTAGAAATTCTCTTACAGCTGAGCTCCGATTTTCCATTTGTTTTTATGGTTAAGCATGTGGGGATGTTCAAAGCAACAGATCCTATCAATTATACTATATAAATTGTAATGACCTTAATTGAATTCTACGGTTTGGGATTTCATCCAGCTCCTTCAGCACAACTGCCCACAGATGAGAGCCCAACACTTACTTCTTCATTGGATTCCCTAGCCTCGCCTGTCACTGACAAAGGGCACTAGGAAGGCAAAGCCATTTGGAATAACGTAATGCCCTTACTGACTTACAAACGTTACTGGTGTGGTCTATAGATAGAGAGTAACTGTAATGGTAGAAAAACCGAGGGGGCCTGCTTTATGGGAGACCACGCACAGCATCGCATCTCTTGATTAGAACAGCACCAACGTAACCATGGAAAAAATTAATAGACCCAGGCCTCATGAGCAGAACCAAGATTCCTTACATGCCAGGAAGAGAAATCAATCGCAGTTCTCACAGCTTGTCCTCTCAATCTGGAAAAAGACGATTCTGGAGTTCCCCCATGGCAATGTAGTATAGTACTTGGCTCTAAATACTAGCATTTTACAATAATACTGTGGCAATAATACAAACTGCATAGCAGAAATGAGTGTGGGGTCTAGTATTTTCATTTAAAATGTGATCATTTATTTGTATTTTATGTTTTATATTGGATTTCTTAATGCTTCAGGGGGCCACGATTTCTGGGACTTGGATGATGCAAAATCTAATATTTCGGAGGTATTTCAATTCCAGGATGGAAGAAATACTGTTTAAAAGCTTTATTTCAGCCCAACAATAAATCCCTGAGGCAACCCTCCAACTCCTCTTCTTCCCCCCAGCGAGAAAAACAAGCACTAACATGGAAATACTTGGTCAGGTCCTCATTGAACCCCAAAGCACAGCCCTGTCCCTTTACATGACAGCTTTCCTACACCAGAGAGGCAGCTTAGTCCCTTCCATTTCACTATCCGGTAGCCAAAAGGCTGAGAAATTGCCACTGGTCTCTCCCAAAAAAGAGAGATAACCTGAGGGTGAACTTCTGACTGCCCAAGTGACAGGTACATCACAACAGATCAACATGTTCTTCGTATTATGTTACAAACTGACGTTTTAGGGCATGCTATGGTATTTTATGGTAGCTGAGTCTGAACCCAAATCCCCACACTGGATAGAGAACAGGAGAAAGGGAGGGGAATACCCCAGATTAGGTCCATTAGAGAGCCTCCTATGCATACAGCAACATGACAAGTTAAGTGCCTGCAGATACAGCACATCTACCATAAGTCCTTGCAAAAGCTCCTGTAATTTTGGGCAGGCAGAAAATGAGCACTGTGCTCACAGAAAGATGTAACAGTGCTTCAGATACTTTCATTAAATATTGCTTTTCCAGGGAGATTTTAAAATCGCATCGGGAGAGACAGAACTTCAAAATGAAACAACTGCAACCAAATTGGTACTCACAACTTTCCAAACATACACAAGATACGTCATCCAATAGGCTTTAGCGAAGAGCAGTGGGGATTTTTATAGGTTTTAAATTAGCCCCTGGAGCCAGCTCATGTTGTCCTTTACATTTAATTAAAAGCACACTCTGACTTACAGTAAATAAATGAATGTTCAAACTATACATAGAAAGGCATTTTCCAAAGGGCTCTGTGCATTGGTCTAATTCTCCTGTCATTGAAGTCAATAGTAAAATTCCCATTGATTTCAGTGGGAGCAGAACTGGAAAATTTGGAAAATCCCAGTCACAGTGATGACTACAGCTGGGAGGCAACCGGATTTTTCATTTCATGGAAAATTCACTTTTTTGTTAACATTCTGAAACAGAATGAAAACAAAAACAAAAAATCTAAATTTACCACAAAACAAAATTCAATGTTTTTTTTGCCTTGGTTGATCAAAATGTTTTGTTTCAATTTTGACTTGTTAATAATGTTATGATTATATAATAGAAACATTTTTATAATTGAAATGAAAAAGTAGAAATGGAATGTTTTGCCCTCACTGGAGTACTGTTTCTCAATTTTTCTTTCGACATTAAATCTTGTCAAAATTGACATGTTTTGCTTTTGATGAATCAAAATTTCCAACCAGTTCTAGTGATGACTTTTCAGACAAAGCTCTCACATCTCAAATTAAAATGCGCACGAGATGCTATAATAATTACGCATTCAACATTCTTTGGGCATCATATAACTAAATAATAGTTACTTTGCCATTTCCCCAAGTCATTTTGGTTTATGTATCAATATGTGCAGCACTGATATTCAGGAGCGCCGCCAGCTTTTCTGCCGCCCTAGGCGGCGGAAGGTCCCGTCCCCGAAATGCTGCCCCCCACAGAGGCAGCAGAAGATCCCGCCGCCGAAATACCGCCGCGGTCGCCGCCCCCCAAACTGTAGCGCCCTAGGCGACCGCCTAGGTCACCTAATGGGTTGCGCCGGCCCATGATATTGGGTTACTCCAAAGCCTAATGAACTCAATGAGATTCTTTCAGTCAGCTTTGAATAAGGCCCATAGTGAATTCATTTCAGTTAAAAATAATGAAATAAGTTTAGGATATGTGATTAAATTCATACACCAAGCTGAGAACATAAATGTGTTGGTTGTTTCGTGCTGGGTACCTTTTTCTGTTTTCATAGCAGGTTAATCAGAAAAATGAAAGATACAACTTTACTGATCCGGAGAACATGTATGTAGCAAAACTGAGCAGCTGTTATTAAGTCTACAGTGCTAATTAAAAAAAAATTCCAGTATCAAGACTCTCAAACTACTGTGGGATGTAAGCTTGACCAAAGATAAACCCAATTAATTGAACAATAGCACTAATTATTCATCTTTGTGAAATGGAAAATGCCTGCATGCACAATAATCTTTAGCAATTCAATGTCTCAATTCCTACTAACCGCCAACTGAAATGAAATAATTCCTTTGGTCCAGTTGCTGTCCTTAAATTAATTACAAAACTATCTACAATTAAAGGGAGGCTAAAGCAGGAAAGCAGTATCAGACACAATGCAAACACTCCACTGAGCGACAAAGAGACACAAAAAGGTCCGTGCACTTTTTCAGCTGTTGCAAACTAGAGGACGACATGCCAAAGTCGTGCATGCAGAATCTGGCCCCCAACTTTGCAGCAGGAACAGTCCTGATGCCAGTGCAAGGGCAGAGAAATGCAGGATGGGATCTGTGACATACAAAAGCACTTGCTGTTAAATTATTCCGGACAAATGAAGAGTCTCAGGGAATCCTCTATCAGTCTGACTCTAGGGAGTAAAAATAACAGGCTAGTCAAGCCAGTCCATTAGTGAGCCTCCCACACAGAACATGACAGAAAAATGCTGCGTTGGCTGCTCAGATGCATTAACAGCTATCAGAACTGCCTGTATTTTTGGCACAGACAGCAAATGAGCACGGAACCTCTGGTATAAAAGTGTAATGGTGGCCCTCTCTCTCGCATTGCAAAGATGTGATTTTTAATAAAACAGAATTCAACCAGCAAAGTTTTGAGGGCCTATTTCTTCATCTGTGTGCCCAGAATTCAGATTGGTATTCATGTGTTTCATACATCAACCATCCTGTGCAGCAACAAAATTAACTCATTTGCTAATTAATAATTTCCACCTCAGGCCCTTTTTGGTTGAGCAATGAGAGAAGATGAAGGTTTCAAGGCAGATGAGAGTATTAAACTGAAAAGGTTTCAGAGTGGCAGCCATGTTAGTCTGTATCAGCAAAAAGAACAAGGAGTATTTGTGGCACCTTAGAGACTGACAACTGTATTTGGGCATAAGCTTTCGTGGGCTAAAACCCACTTCATCGGATGCATGCAGTGGCTCAGGCAGGTCCTGGTGTCTCTAAGACTGCAGCTGGAGCTCTGGGATCCTCCTAGAGACACCTGAGCCCAGAAGTCTACACAGCAATGAAACTGCCCTGCAGCCTGAGCCCGAGTTAGTTCACATGGGCCAGCCACAGATGTCTAGCTGCTGTATAGATATACCCTAGGAGGCCCTCCGCAGGAGGTAGAAAACATAGTCAGCCTTGGATTGCATTTAGATATTTGTCAGCTGTGGAAGGCCTATTAACCCCTGCAAATCACAGGCTAGACACTTCTCTCAAAGTGTCATTGTGCTTCCAAACTCTGACCCTAAAACATGACTTGTGTGTACATCAGTCTGCGGAATATGATTATTTGAGACAGAAAAATCATAGTAGTGATTTCCAATCCCAACTCCCACATTAGCATGCATTATTGCTAATAAGATGCAAAAGATGTTGATAAAAATGTCACCAATATATCACTCCTGTATTCATCTGGGAACAATTAGATAAAAAGCTCCTGCCTCTGTCCTGTCCCTTTCAGACTGAACCAACATTTCCCCAGTAAAACTTCAGCCACTAGATTTCTCTGTTTTCCAAATGGCTGAATAACACACTTGAATCAAATTACATTATAACAATAAGTACAGGATTTCACCACCCCATTTGTGGCTATCCTGGTGGTGCAGCCTCTTTCACTCACCTAGCACTTTCATCCGAGGATTTCAAAATGTGTTACAAGCACTAATTAAATTAAGCCTCACAACACCCTTTTCAGCTACGTGTTATTGTTATCACCATTTTACAGATGGGCAAACTGATGCCTAGAGAGATTATTTGACTTGCCCAAGATCACACACCAAGTCCAGAGCAGAGCCAAGCATTGATCCCAGTCTCTTGCTTCTAACCACCAGACAATACTTCCTTTACTATAATCTACTGCACTGCTTATACACATCTGTTCTGACCAGGCATTTTCTCTCTAAATACAGGGGTAGCAGCATCAGAGACTTGGCTGGGCCATGTCAAGTACATACCCACTGGTTTCAGGTCACCTCCTGCTGACCTGTGTTAACTTCAAGGCTTTAAGAATGTAATTTTTTAGTATAGATACATATCTCCTTAAATGGTCATGATGACCAGTGGACCACTGGCTCTTGGTAGAAACCTCACATGCCATCCTTTGGTGAACTATTATGCATGTATCTGACCAAGGGATCCCTGAAAAACCCTACGCACCCCCTTGTGCACTCTGCCAGCTGGTATCAAGAGCTCCCTGGGTCACACATGGGACCTATTTCAGCCATGACGGTATTTGGTCAATTGTGCTATAAATAAAGCTATGCCAATCATATACGGCAACTGCACAAATATAGTGAAAATATTTTTAGCTTAACCCCCCCCCCCTTTTTTTTTGAGGAGGAAGAAATAATTGTGTGCAGCCAACTCTCTGAGGGCAAGCATAAACATGGCTGTGGGTTTTGTTTTCCTCTAAAACGATCTGTCTTCAGTGACTGATGCAATGTACACAGGATATGACACTGATTGCCACCCAAGAGCATCTCAATGGATTCAGCATCCTTCAGGGACTGAGCACTTGAAATATGTGGAATACACCATGGACCACAGCTCTTCTGTTACCATCTCATACTTTTGTCATTCCCTGCCCCATCAATAAAAGAAGACCCAGAACAGTGGAAACTGTAACAAACCAAATTTCAGATATTTAGTTAAATGAACTAAAAAAAGCCTTTGGAATAAAACCCAGTTTCTTTGCTTGTGAAAAACCCAGAGTTCAAAGGATTTCCCCTTTCTCCCACCCTCTTTAATGTATTAATTGGGGTTGTATTCTCTCAAGTAGAGAGGAAAAAATATTGACTATATGATTTTGAAGAGGGATGGGGTTTTTGTGTATACTATGCGAATCAACCTGGAATCTATGGAGAAGAAGTAATGGGGCCGATCAATCTTTATTCCGAGACATTCAACATTTGCATCTTCAGATCCCTTTATAGGCAGCTCATGAAATGATGATATTGATCACAATGCTCAAATTTGTAGTTTTGACAATAAATGCAATTTGTTTTGAGAGGGGGAATAGCTATATAAGATGGATTCATTTGGGTTATTAACTTTCTAAAATAACTCTTCTAGGCAATCATGTGAAAGGCGAGACAGAACTTTTGTACTTTTGAAGATCTGACTCTTTAATTATTATTTTTTGAACAGAGGGACCAAGGCATTTTCACACTGAAAAGTTTACAGTTTGTTGTACAGAAACAAAGGAAGGCCTGCCAGGTGTGCTTCCATGCCAAGGAGAATAGTTATGCTCCCTCTCAAATGACCAGTATTAGGCCATGACACAGCATAAGTAGGACGGGAAGATTCTCAGTGCTTTCAGTTCATAGTGGGTCACACTCATATTTTTTCCAGTGTCGGTTCACATGAATTCATATCATATCAAGTTTCCGGTTTGAACAAAAGACTTCAAAGAGATACACCCCTAGGGAAGCCACACCTCTGAGAAGTGAGGGGAAGCAGTGAAGTCTGCTGGATAGAGTACTAAGTGGAGGAGTGGAGAGACTCATTCAAAGCAATGGGATTTCTGCCTTTTGACTTCAGTGGGGCCAGGATTTTCACCCAACTCTGCCACTGACCTGCTGTGTGATCTTGGGAAATCACTTCCCCTCCCTGTGCCTCTGGTCCCCTTCCCAACCTTAGTCAGTTGTGAGTTTAAATTGCAAGCTCTCAGAGACAGATATCAATACTCACTGTGTGTGTAGACAGTGCTCAGCACAACAGGCCACAACCCTTCCCAGGACTCTAGGTAATAAAAGGTAACAGCAACAAACATTAATGGACTCACCATGCCATATTGAGTAGCTATGTGAATTTATTATTATTTACCATCAGCCTCTGTCACCCCTTCCCTTCTTTGTCTATGACCGTCCCTCGCTGTGCTCTCTAAGGGATGGGATAAGGTTCTTTACTTGTTTTCATTATCATTATTGTTATTCGTTTATTTGAATTGCAGTAAGGCCCACAGGCCCTAAGCGGGATCAGGGCTCCTTTGTGCTAGGAGCTGTACACCTATGATAACAAGGTGACAAGGTGCCTAGAACACTTTGGGGGCACTTAAATAACCAATAAAATAATACTAATAATAACAACACTGAGCTGAAATCAAGGAGTTTTGCATGGCCCTAAGCCAGAACCATGCAAATACTAGAATAATATATGGCTTCTACCCAAAACCCAGCTCTAACTGTCTGGACCAATCAGCTCTGGATCACTAATCTCCAGGTGGGCCTGTACCAGATTTCAGGCTGAGAATGTTTCACCCACTTTCAGTTACATTATAGCAAAAAATGTACACAGCTCTAAAATAAGGCTTGCCTGTATTTCACAGGGGGATGGTAGCCTGTCAACACCATAGCAACACTATGTCCATGTTATTCCTTGAAGCCATGTCAGGTGGAAGGTAACCTTTAAAAAGCTTCTTGTAGAGAGACAGTACAGTGTAGATTGAGGTGCACTGGCAGAGGTGGTAAGGGGCTTTTGCACAACACCTGCCCACTCTACAGTCGCTCAACCCACATATTCTTAAGATCTTAATTCCGGGACCAGTAAATGCAGATGGAGCCAAATCTTGACGCCTTCACTCATTCAAAACCTTTCAAAGGTGAGTCTCAATGTTTGAGGATGTGATTCTGCAAGAACAAAAAACTGCCCCTGTAATTCACTGTGGGGGCAAATCCTGCCAGTCACCAAAGGCACAAATCTGCCCCTCCAAAGAGTAGGCGGAGTTAATGTTCAGTTCTGAACCAGCCCCTAATTTCAAACTATGTCATTTTTAGGGGCATTATTTGATTTTTTTCTGCAGTGATTCAAATTATTAGATAACCTGTGATAAATTCTGCAGGCCTTGCCTGGCATAAGTAACTGGATATGTGGGTTCGCTCTGGGGAAACAGTCTCCAAATTGCAAAGTACAGTTAAAACACCGGTAAAGTAAAAATTGCTTATGCTAGCAATAATGAGTATTGTGTAATAGCTAAAAAAACCCACTTCTGGTATAAACCCAGAAAATTGTGTGTGTGGGGGGGGGTTTCGCCTAGATTTTGTTTCACATCTAAATTTCCTGTAGTAATACATATTTTTATATATATTTTGTACCAGTTTTTATAATGTAATTAAAATAAAAGCAAAGTTAAAATTACAAAAGGACGCTCTAAAAGCAAAACAAGCTTATAATGTAAAATTACACCCTGGTAAACTATGCCAAAAAAAGTAAGCTTGCATTCCTAGTTCATACTTTAAGCCTAGCATTAACAGTGATCCAAATAATTGCAACTACTGTAGTCCTCAATATATGTTGCTAAATAGTAATCTTCAAAAAATCATAGAACCCCAAAATATAATACCAATAAAACAATTGTTAATATACATATAACAAAAGCAGAGGAATGTAGGCCTGGCTTGACCTAAATAGTTGGACATAGGTAAAGCCTCATTTTTAGGAGACAAGATTAGGAAGGTAAATGGATCAGCAAGCTGAAAACAGAATGTCTGTTAAATTTCCTACTGTCTTGTCCATGTGCTGTCATATTATATAGACCTTACTCATCATTTATGCCTTTGTATCTTATCACTTATTTCCTTTGCCTATGCCTGTATCTTAAAGGTAAGGGCACAATTCTGGTCCATTTGGAGTCAGAAGTGTATCTTCCACTAACTAAAATGGTGGCAGGATTGAGCCCTCTATGATAATCAGAGTCTTTGGTGACCCGAGTTTGGTAACATGTACTGAGTATACTTTGATGCACATGGATAATAGATATAGGATTTCTAAGATGTCTTCTTTATTAGGACTGTATACATATTATTGCACATACACGCAGCGTGTTATTTAGGGACAACTTCCTACTCTGTTTCCTGTTTGTTTTACAGAATAAACGACAAGAAGATTCAAAGAGTGGACCAATCCTTTGGGGACACTAAGTGCTTAGTGTGAAGTATTGAGCATCTTACCTCCCAGTGAAGATAATGGGAACTAAGGGCACTTATGTTCAACACCATGCAGACGTGCTCACTGACTCACAAATCAGCCTTTTACATTGCTACTTTCTTTTACCTCTACAGAGAAGAAACACACCGATCCTTCCATACACACACACACAATGTTAAACATTGCTTGAACACTGCTGGTGGAAAGCCTAATGCTTTAAATCTCTACCATTTTTAGCTTTTTCTTATCTATATTACTTGATAGACCTGCCCTGCTCTCCCCTTCTCCAATAACATTCTCCTTTAAAGTAATTGCAATTATTAACAGAACACTCAGCCCTGGACTTAGCTTTACTGCCTTAGTTTTGTGACCATTAAGGAAGAGAAATATTTAACAGAATAAATTAAAACCTATCGTGCCAGATTGTTTGAAGTGGCCTTTAATCTTCTGGACTGTTAAAAAAGTGCAGCTGGTTATTTCATTTGGAGATCAGACCAAAGCAATTCCCCTCCCTTCTTTTTCTTCTCTTTTTGTGAGAGAATTTTGACAGCCTGGAGAAATAGTGTCTATCTTGGTTCCAGCCACTGCCCCAAAGGTGTAATGCAGTAGATGAGTTCAAAGTAGCTTGTTTCACTGCTAATTTCAGAGGGCAAGTACTGCTTCTTGTTCCCCTCACTTAACAGACAAATTGACCTTCTCATTCTAGACCAGAAGATTTCTGAAAAACCTCACACACTAAAAAAAGCTGCTTTTCCATTGGCATAACATTCAGGTGTTCACTCCCCAAAACCTCAGGACCTAAACTTGACCCAGAACTTTCTACAAAAATGTATTAAAATCTATCCCATGGCCAGATGTTCAAGTAATGATCATTAAGATTTTTTCCCCTAGGAAGATGGTTGCTCAAATTGCCCTGGCTAACTTTCCTTACAACACAATGACCAGTAGCTGATAATTGCCCTGATTTCAATGGAAGATTAGCAGGCAGCTCTTAACACTTTGTCCTGGTCTACACTGGGGGTGGGGGTCGATATAAGATATGCAACTTCAGCTACGGGAATAGCATAGCTGAAGTCAACGTATCTTATTTCGACTTACCTCCCGTCCTCATGGCGCGGGATCAACGGCCGCGGCTCCCCCGTCGACTCCGCTACCGCTGCTCGCCCTGGTGGAGTTCTGGAGTCAACGGGAGCGCATTCGGGGATCGATATATCGCGTCTAGATGAAACGCGATATATCGATCCCCGATAGATTGATCACTACCCGCCAATCGGGCGGTAGTCTGGACGTACCCTGTATCTCCTTTCACTAGAAGATTAGTGCCTCATCATCATAGCTTGTCTATGAGGTTCATATCTTACATTGAGGAACAGCAGCACTTCTCTCCTGCACTATAAGCAGTGTGGTATTTCTTTACTCTTCCTTTCTGGCTTAACCTTGTCACCTAAACTACTTGGCAAGTTAACTTTTTGGCAGTGCTCTTGCAAAACTTTCTCAGCTTCTTGGCCTGTCACCTTTTCTTTGTCCTGAAAAGACTAGGGGTCAGAGATGCAAGTAGGGTGACCAGACAGCAAGTGTGAAAAATTGGGACGGGGGTGGGTGGTAATAGGAGCCTATATAAGAAAAAAGACCCAAAAATCGGGACTGTCCCTATAAAATCAGGACATCTGGTCACCCTAGACACAAGTCCCTTTTGTGAGCTCATCTGTACAAAGCAGGTAACCAGTGAGGACAGACTCAAATTTATATGGCCCAGCTCTGCCATTGTCTATTGGACGACCTTGGGTACCACTCCATGCATTAGTTTCCCCATGTGTAAAATGGGGATAATGACACTGATCTCCTTTCCAAAGTGTTCTGACTCTGAGATCTACTGATGAAAAGCGCTATAGAA
Organism: Terrapene triunguis; assembly: GCF_002925995.2. Lineage (NCBI taxonomy): Eukaryota > Metazoa > Chordata > Testudines > Emydidae > Terrapene > Terrapene triunguis. Next base: position 10,961,922 of record NW_020664585.1, read on the forward strand.
GACTTAGATATTATACAATTACTTCATTAAACTGAACATGGTCAATTCTAAGGGACAAAGGTCCCAGCAAAGATTGAAAGTGAGGAAGACGACAATAGCCTTTTGGTCTGTCATTGGCTTTCCCAGCTTTTGGTACACACACAACACTGAATTTCCTACCTGTCCAAGGTAAAGACTTACCCAAAGGCTAAACAGGCCAATCTAACCCCTCATCTAAATAGACATGCTGTCCTGTGCAACTAACAGTTTTGGGAAATCCCTTAATCTAGCACAGGATCTTCACAGGCTGCAGGGACGATTCCTAAGCAGAAGAAAAAGGCTTGTTTTCTGTTTCTCAAACAAGCGAAGGTTCAAGCTTTGACTAACCACCACATTCACCCACACTCTGGAAGCTATTTTAACCCTTGCTGCTAGGATATTAGGGCCTAGTTACTATGCTGACTGGATCTGTATAAGCACAATTACATCCAAAGCTATATTGAAAGAATACTAATGTTGTGAGTCAAAAGTTAAGGAATGCCAGAATTAGGGTTGCCTATGAAATCTTAATTCAGCCACCTTGTTTGCATGCACTGTGATGCAGTCTTTATTTAAATGATCACATACTATTTTTTCCATGGGATCACAGCTCTAACTAACCCCTTGCATCTCTTTCCTCCGTTTACCCCCGTATCTTGCCTTATCCCCTCGGCATTTGAGTCAGGTGGTTTTCTGCTCCACGCTGCTTTGGAGCCAGAAGTCTCAGAGTACCCCGGTGCCACCGTGGCCCCCAGCAGCCAAAAGGAGCAATTGCAGGGAATGTCTTGCTAGGACCTCGCCGCTCTGGGCTGGAGCACACTCAGTTGCGTTGTGATGGTGGCGCAGAAACAGTCCAGTCAGCACATAGGAGCTGCGAGGGGGTGGAGCATGCTCAGTGAACATGGAATTTTCAGAGAATTTAGCTGCCAAACTCTAACAAGTTTTGATTGGACATGTCTGAACTGAGATTTTTCAAAGGCTCATAACTGGGCCAAATTTGGGTGGACTTTAACAGGAACAGCAAAAGGCCCATCCCTGACCACAAACAATTATTCATGGCAGATGCCGTATCTGTATTCTGCACTTATGTTCTGAAAATCCACCCCGGGGGTACACAATGTGTACAATGGGTGCCTGGCCGTTTAAGGGGACATGGGCCCAGCCACACTATGACACACTTAACTCACCTCCCCAGGTGGAGACAATGAACACTGTCATCTGACAGGCAGGCCACGTGGCTAAATCAGATTTTTTGGCACATAGTTAAAACAGAAAGCTGGAGAAAGCAGGAAAAACTCCAGGTAGAAAGTCCTGGTTGTTGCTGCCCGACAGAGAGCAGGGAGAGACTCCAAGAGCAAGAGGGCTGCCTGTGCTGTTCTATACAGAGAGACTCTCCCTAATTCCCAGGCAGAAGGCCTAGGGGTGCAAGCCTGTAGGGAGCAGGAGCCAGATGGGAAGGCTGAAGTGCTAGATAAAAACCTCAGCAGGGTCAGGACTCAGAACCCTGCGCTGAGGGTTGTGATCCATCTCGGAAGGCTGGATGTTCTTTTGTTTCCTCGTGAACTCTGTTAATAAATCCCGACCCCAAGAAGGGATGTTACTCAAGACATGAAAGCCTAAATTGAAATTATTGGGGAGCCCAAAAGGGGGACACTAAAGCAGTGGCTAGCCGGAAGCCAGATTGGGTAGACAGCACTGCTACACTTAGTTTCTGTACCTAAATAAGCATCTGAATTATCACTAGCGGTTCATTAGTACATCTGTTTGCTTGGTTATAGATCGAGATTATAGTTGTGGTTGATACAAGAAACAGAAGAACCATTAATTTTCATAAACAAGGTTACTCCTTTAAAATTCAGAGTAGGAGATATTTTTTACTATAGTGCTATGTAAATATAATGAGGGAGCCAAACGCAGAGGCCCAAGGCAAAAAGCAAAATATGGCTTTTACAATAACCATTTTAAATGCCCACAACTTCAAGGGTCTAATTCCCTAGGCTGCATTTTTAAAACTGTGCATTTATCCCAATGTGCGAGAGACAGCTAAAATCCTGATCATTTGCTGCTTAGTGCCTGTGCAAACAAGACCTATTTTCATGTGGACGATGAGAACAAAATCTTGGGTTTGGATAAATAGTAATTTTTCATCAGGATGTTGTAATTCTTTCAGAGATTCCTAAAAACCTGAAATCAATGTTGATTTTATATGTTAATTAAATGTATGAAATAAGAGCAGAACACACACATACCTCTCTCATATAAAGTTGCACAGCATCGTTAATTCTGCCATTTCCTAATTTTTGAGTGTTTGACAGTGTGACCTTAATAGTCTTTTAATGTAGTATAACACGTGTGTATAGGTGGATAGGTATGTGGACATACATAGGTAGATGCCCCTACACACACACACACACACAGTGTATAACATCTGTAATAAATTTCAATGTATTTTCTGATCTTTTATGTGCCTTTCACCTGCCTGCATTCACCTCACACAAAGGGCTCTGCATGTGGCTGTAAGAAACAAATTAATTGCTTTCAGCAATTAACAGGAAGATGCATCTCAGAGGAAACATGTCATAATCAGTCAGTTTCCAGGTACAATATTTGCCACCTAAACCAGTCTTAATTGGATTGAAAATTACATGGGTTAATTATTTTCCTTCCTAATTTTTAGCAGCTTCAAAACTAAATGTAAGAGTCAGATAATCTGGAAATGAAGAAGTTTTCACTCCACACTTGACATTCTTTTGTTCACAGGATAGCAAATGTGTTTTGCATTTATGCATTAAATACAATCCTGTTTGCAAAGCTACTGACCATTCAGAGGCTTATGTACTACGTGGAAGATGCAGTACACTACTAATCACAGTTATATACAGGGATCAGAATATTTTCAGGGAGCGATTATAGGCAATGAGAGTTGCAAGTGCTCTGCACCTCTAAAACTAGGCCATTTTAAATAAGATATCTAATTATGAGTTTAGGTGGCTAACTTTAGGAATACAAGTTTGAAAACATTGGTTTATGGACTAGATTGTCAAAAATTAGTGCTTCAATTGTGTTTGCAAAATATTCTAACAAATCACCTGCTACAGACAACAGACATGGTCATCAGGGATCGAATAAAGACTCAGAAACACAGGACTCTACCTCTCATATGTACTGCTGGTCAGAAAAATTCCAAAAAACATTTTTTCATTAGAATGTGCAGATTTGTCAAAATCTAACCATGTCGTGGAGATGATTCAATTTTGACGAAGTTCTAATGGAACCCAGGCACAGTTCCAATGGAATCCTGTGTGCCAGGCAGGTTTGAAACCTGCCTGGTTTCCTGCCAGCTTGCGCATTCAGGTCATCAGTAGCCTGCTTGCCAGACTGCTACAGAGTCAGGGATTCCAGGGCCCATGGCAGCCCACCAGGCTGACTGAACTAGAGCAGGAACTCCATTCCCTATATGCAGAATTTCAAAACTTCTTGTTTTCATTCCAAATGGGAACAAAATCCAAATCCTCTGAATCACTATTAGTGATCGTTGTTTGCCCTCAGGACCAGCAACTACGTGCTTAAAGCCTGATCCTGTGAAGTCAATGAGATGTTTTCCATTGTCTTCAGTGGGCTTCGGTTCAGATCGTATTGGCCTCATTCGGAGAGGCATTTTGAAATCATTGAGAGCTACAAATTCCGAGTGTCTCTCGGGATCCACCCTATAGCTGCTACACTGGAACACTCACGTACAAAGATATAAGTAAATGCGCAGAACATGCCTCCTAAACACAGTCAAAATGTGCAAATGCAGCTATCAGTAGGTGCTCAGCCAAGTACCCATTTGTACATACAAATGTATGTTCCTTGTGCAATTACTTGTTTCTAGATGTGTTCCTATAGATAGATATATCGATACACCTCTACCCCAATATAACGCGACCCGATATAACACGAATTCGGATATAACGCGGTAAAGTAGTGCTCCGGGGGGCGGGAACGGGGGGTGGGGGGGGACTGCACACTCCGGTGGATCAAAGCAAGTTCGATATAACGCGGTTTCACCTATAACGCGGTAAGATTTTTTGGCTCCCGAGGACAGCGTTATATCGGGGTAAAGGTGTATATAGATATATCTATAGATATATAGATATTGGGGCACAGGCCCTAATCCTTCAAGCACTTATGCATGTGCTTAATTTTGATTTCTATGCACTACTCATTTTAGTAAAGGACATGTCTAAGTGTCTGCAGCTTTGGGTCCTTATGACAATCTGTCCTTCTCCGTTGCTCTCTTGACTCAGAGCGGGTCAAAATATGGACGTGGGGTTGTGGAAAAACGTGACTTTTCATAAAATAAATTAAAACTCCAAACCCAAATGTTTTTGGCCCAAATCTGAAAATGTTACAGTGGGTTTGTTGGTTTTTTAATGAAAAGTCAAAAATTTCTGCAGAAAGCAGATACGTCTTGCAACCCCCCCCCCCCCCCCCCCCCCGACACACACACTTAGTTAAAAACCCAATTTTCCATTGAAAAACAGTTGCAATGAAAAATTTCCAGCCAGCCCTACTCAGGAAGAGTTGCTACCTTTATTCAGGTTGAAACTTTTTCTGTTTCTTTTTTCCTCCCTTCTTTATCTTTTTTTCCTTCAATGTATTCTATTGTCAGCTTTTTCCTCATGAGAGTTGGGTATGTCTACACTGCAAGTGAAGGTGTGATTGAGCACAGATCTACATACCCATGCTAGCTTTAATTAGGCTAGGATGAGTAACAATCATAGCATAGACATTGTGGCACAGGTTTCAGTACGCGATAGCTACCCAAGTACAAGCCCACCCAAAAGCCTAGGTATGCACCTGGGTTTCTAGACTGTATTGCCACTACTATTTTTAGCCATGCCTACCCTTACTTACAGTCACACCTTCGCTCGCAGTATAAATATACCCTTCTAGGTCATTATCTCCTCTTGTCTGAGGGTAAACTGTACCTCTGAGCTCCACCACCCAAGCTACTGTCTACAACTCAGACTTTTATTTTGCATGAGTGAATTGTGTGTATCTGTCATGGGTTGTCATTTATTACACAGTGCCTTTTAATCCAGTCATCGGTTGCAATCCCCACTTGCAAAAAACCAAACCAAACCCAATCAAACCAGTCATTCTGAAAACAATGTGACATTTCTGGGGGGGAAAAAAAGTTAAATATGGAGGCTGAGCAGCAATCTAAAAGGGTCGAGCAGCAAGCAAAATGCTGGCGACGAGAAAGACGAGACGTGTATTTAAACTACGAACACGTTAATAGGACAAGTTGCAAATCGAGTACAAGAGCCCTGATTGAGAGATACAACGGCTGCTGGGAGGAAACAGCAATACTATGGTACAGCGACCTGTAGAATTAAATAAGGATCATGACAGGCAACACAAAAGGGCTTCTCAGGATTGATGTGAAATTCACAGTCTCAACGATGGCTCATGCAGTCCTGCAGCAGGCAGCAGATGTCCAAATGTCAGTGGAACATGAAGAGCACTGTAAGTACGGTTGTGATGGGGAGCAGCCTAGAAGAGTGGGATATTTGTTTGCATTGCCTTAGAGACCTCAGTTCTAATGGCTGGCGCAGGATTGTTGGGGGCAGGTCTTGAGGACTGACCCAATCCCAAAATGATATTAAAGTACCCACTAAAAATCAGTAAAAGCAGCAAAGAGTCCTGTGGCACCTTATAGACTAACAGACTAACATCTGTTAGTCTATAAGGTGCCACAGGACTCTTTGCTGCTTTTACAGATCCAGACTAACACGGCTACCCCTCTGATACTTAAAAATCAGTAGTAACTAGCTCTTGTCATCAGTAGACAATGTGCTTTACAAAGGAAGTCTGTATCATTGCCCTCGGTTTACAGATGGGGAAACTGAGGCACAGAGATGATGTGGCCCTCAGTCACTCACCACACCAATGGCAGAGCCAGGAACAGAACCCAGGTCCTTCCAGTGCTCCATCTATTAGGGCACATTGTCCTCCTTGTTATGAGAGCTGTCATTGGTTAGTCCTGGCACCTGTTCTGGGTTAGCTTTGGGTGTCACAAGATTCCCTATAAGAAGCAGCAGCAGCCACAGTCCGCTCCTTGCTGCTCTGTCTCGTCCCACAACACTCACCATTCTTCCCATGCACAGAATATGCCTTCTTCACAGGAGTTGCTGTGTCACAAATTATTGGGCCATATCCTGAGCTGGTGTAAACTGTCATAACTCCATTGAAGTCAACAGGAAAAAATGCTTTTAGCTGATACATAGTAATATTTTTCTTTAGATTTATTATTCATGATTCCTTGGGCATAGTGACTGATGGAGTGACACACACCATATGTTGTATTATCAAACATAGGTTAGACAGTCGGATATCTCTAAGGATAGTTAAGTACTGGAATAGGTTATCAAGGGAGGTTGTGGGATCCCTGTCACTGGAGGTTTTTAAGAACAGGTTAGAAAACACCTGTCAGGCCTGGTCTAGGTCCTGCCTCAGTGAAGGGGGGCTGAACTAGATGACCTCTTGAGGTCCCTTCCAGCTCTGCATTTCTATGGCTCTACATGTGAAAATACAAGATGAGTGGGGAAATCAGGTAAGATGAGGGGGTGGGGTTGACTTAGGCCTTGTCTACACTACCGCTTAAGTAGACATAAGTTACGTCCCTCGGGGGAGTAAAAAATCCACTCCCCTGAGCGACTTAACTTACGTAGACCTAATGCAGTGTCTACACCGCGCTATGTCAGTGGGAGATGTTCTCCCGTTGACATAGCTTCCGCCTCTCTTCGAGGTGGATTAATTACGTCGATGGGAGAGTGCTCTCCTGTCAACTTTACGCACCATCACCAGACCCGCTAAATTGACACCCCTGCATCGATTGCAGCAGCACTGATTTAGCCCAGTAGTGAAGACAAGCCCTAAGATACTGGGTAGCACCGGGCTATGGAACATTTTGAAAACCAGTCTTGAGGATGAAAAAAAAGAATGGTCCAGTGGTTACAGCATAAGGCTAGGACATGGAAAACCTGGCTTCAGTTCTCTACTCTACAACAGGTTTCCTGTGTGACCTTGCACTTCTTCTCTTTGTGCCTCCTTTTCTCATCTGTAAAATGGGCATAATAGCACTGCCCTACCTCCCAGGGGAGCTCGGAGGGTAACTTTGTTAGAGACTATACGGTGTAAGATAGACTGACCATTTGGAATTGGTCTTAGAGATGGTTTAGCAAGCCAGTGACGGAGACAGAGGATGGACGTGATATAGGCTTGTTTCCTATAGCATGAGACTCATATGGCTTCCCGAGAGCAAGGATTTCATGAAGCCCCCCAGTAGTTAGGGAATTACAATAGTTAATATAGTAAGTGTCTAAGGTGCCATTCAATAATAATGAGGGTTTCAAGCGGAGGTAAGTACAAAGTCTTACAACATCCCTGAGACAAAGTCAGCCAGTTTTACAAGTAAGAAAGGGTGCAGGCAGTGATATTAAGTTTTGTTCATGGTACATTTCAATATTATGTTTATTGAATCAGTGCTTGCGAGAGGTGCCAGGGAAACAGCACTGAGACCGAGAACAGCTTCAACACAGGTAGCAGCTGTGCAAGCAACCCCCGTTCCCTCCCAACCACCACTTGGTCCATGCACCCCAGCCATGGCACAGAGGGAACCTCTAGGGGGAGGGAAAGCATCAATAGGATACCTAAGTCCTCGTTCAGTCCTTGGCCTTTCTGATATTGCCAACATGGGTACAGAATTGCAGTGGTGTGTTTTTGTCATGTAGGCATCTACCCACGAGAAACTGAATCCCGGCAACAAATCCCCATTAGATGGTAAATTTCAGTCACTATCAGCCTGAACTGGGCTTGAATCAAAGACCTAGAAGTCTATCACCTGAGCCATAAGCTCCCAGTGGCCAGGGGCTTTAAAGTCCATCTCAGAAAATACACCTATCATGCAAGATGATATTTCACTTCTTATATGGAGAAGCACGAGGCCCTATGGAGCATCGAGTAGCAATGAAATACAATCCTAATAATGATTCCAGTAGCTTACCATAGAATCAAACAGTAAGCTGGTCTCCTGGGTGCCCTCACTTTACAAAGTATGTAGGTTGTTTGGTTTCTGTTCCCCCTCCCCCTTCTTAATGCTCCTCCCCACATCCTCTGTGAAAATGTAATTTTGTATAAATTATTGTGTAGCACCTTTTCTCTGCATTCCCATGCTCAATTTTTGGCAGAGCATCATACATAAAGAACAAAATTCATAAAACTGCACAATGAGGCTGGAATTCAATATAAAAGATCCAGACCTTAAGAAAAGGTGCAAATTGAAAGCAGGCTCCAGAGAACACAGGAAAACTCATATTTCAAATGACACCTAAAGCTGGAACGCATTCTCAGAAGGCTATGGGGCGGGGGGGAGGGGAGCAAGAACTGCTTGTTTTTATAGAAAACCAGAAAGAGGGGTGGAGTGTGTGTTTATCACACACTCCAGCTACGCAACCCCCACATACTCACTGGGGTCACAGGGACAGTTCTGCCTTGTAGCCGCACACCCAAATCGAGTCTTAAGATTTCTCTTCTTTTGTAGCTGAATCATTTATGGATAACAGGCATCCCTTGCAACCGGCCAGCCAGCCTGTTGTCCCAGTGAAGTAGGTGTTCCCCTAGGAACTCCCATATTGGATCATATAGTCCAGTAGCCAGTTTCCAACGGTGGCCAGTACCAGATTCTTCAGAGGAAGGTGCAAGAAGCCCTGCAGGAGGTAGTTATGGAATAACCTGCCCACAAAGAAAGTTTCTCCTTAGGAAAGAGGGGAAAGACGTGGTTAGGGTGCTACCCAAATCCCAGGTGCTAGACTCAGACTTCGGAGATCCCCCTTCATTTCCCTGCCCTGCTGCAGACCTCTTGCGCAACCTTCCGGAGGCACTTAGGGCTAGATTCCAAAAAGGACATAGGTGTCTAACCTCTACTTTAGGAGCCTAACTCCCAGAATCAGGCCCCACTGGGATTCACAAAACCCCTGCACAGCTGCTGCTGAACCCGGGAGGCACCTAAACTCGCTCAGCACCTAAATGTTTGCAGTAAAATGTCCGCGGGGCACCTCTGTTTCTGCCTCTGGCTATGCGCACTGAAGCTCCACACCAGGCGTCCAGACACCTAAGCCTCAGAGTGACGCAGGACCCAGGGAAAGATGGGTATTCCACTACCTAACCCCCCTGATGCAGTAGCCGCATTCAGAACCCACCGACCACACGGGGCCCCTATAGACAAGCTTACACGAGGAGGAGGAGGAGGAGGATGACCTCCCCATAACTTTTAGCCCAGTGGTTAGAGTCGTCATCTGAGAAGTGAGAGACCCCTGGTTTATTCCCCCTCTCCGCCTGAGGGAAAGAAGGGATCTGCCACCTCTTAGGAGAGGGCCCTAACCACGGGGCTATATGGAATAGTCTGATCAGGGGCTTCCTCAAGCTCTCCTGTTGAAGCTGTTCCACTTAGAAAAAAAAAAAAAAAAAAGCATTGGAGCAGTGGGTTTAGATCCTAAGTCTGCCACCTCCCAGGTGAATGCTCTAATCACTAGTCTACATTGTCATTCTTTGCTTCTTTCATTTTATTCACAGTAGAGCAGCTTCAACAGGAGCTGCTGAGAGAGACTCACACCAGACTAGCCCTAGTGGCTGGGGACTTACCTGAGAGGTTGCAGATCCCTGTTCAAACTCCTTCTCCCCCTTATGTGGAGGGGGGCACTTGAACTAGTGATCTCCCCAGCCACTGGGCTAAACATTTTGTGGCAGGTTTTCCTCTTTGAAACAGCACAAGCACCTAACCCAGAGGTGGGCAAACTATGGCCCGTAGGCCACATCCAGCCCGTGGAACCGTCCTGCCCAGCCCCCGAGCTCCTGACCTGGGAGGGGTAGGAGTTCTGGAGGCAGTCAGGGGACAGGGAGAAGGGGTGGTTGGATAGGGCAGGGGTTCCGGGGGGGGGCGTCAGGAATGAGAGGAGGGGTTGGATGGGGCGGCAGGGGTCCAGGGGCAGTCAGGGGACAGGGGTCCCAGACGGGCCATCAGGGAACAGGGGGGTTGGATGGGGCAGGAATCCCGGCGGGGTGGGCAGATAGGAGGTAGGGGCTGGGCCAGGACCCAGCCCCTAACGGGCCCTCCATACAATATACGAAACCCGATGTGGCCCTCAGGCCAAAAAGTTTGCCCGCCCCTGACCTAACCCCAGGAGAATCCCATTCTACGGTGATCTCTCCCCATGCATAGACGCCTAACCCAGGCTTTGTGAATCCCAGTGATTTTCTAGGTGCCTAAAAGTGAGGTGTGGCAATGCTCAGCATCGCCCTACCTAGGTTTCTTTGTGAATCTAGCCCAGAGTTTCTCCCAGCCTCAGTTTACCATATGTAAAATGGGGATAATAGCAGTTCCCTATCTCACAGGGATGCTGGGAGGAGAAATATATTAAAGGTTGTTAGGTGCTCAGATTCTGTGGTAATGAGCATATAAGTTCCTAAGATAAATAGAGAAAGTTTCTCTCTAACCTCATTAACTAGAGATTGGGGGATGCCTGAATCATGAGGGTTTCCAAAAGCATCTATTTTAAATCCTCAGTACTACAATTCTGGATGTTCCCCTTATCCATAAAACTATCCATTACGAGAAGAAGCCATTAAAGACACTCAGTATGACATAAATAACCATATTCATTGCATTTCATCTTTGTACCTGTGGTTAGAATTTAGATAGGAATCATTAAAAAGTCTAAATACATATTAGACTACGCTACATACTGACACTAGCCTTCCAATTTGTGCACTGCTGTATGCTGACCGAGAAGGGGAAATTAACTTTCAATGACTTTCTTGCCACAAAGTGGGATTCCCTCTCACCCTAAACCACCACATGTAGCCCCGTTCCTAACCTTAACTCAAGCTTTAAAAACCTCTGTCACCTGCTGTCATAACTATAAAGGGAAGGGCAACAGCCCTCCTGTGTACAATACTATAAAATCCCTCCTGGCCAGAGACTCCAAAATCCCTTTTACCTGTAAAGGGTTAAGAAGCTCAGGTAACCTGGCTGACACCTGACCCAAAGGACCAATAAGGGGACAAGATACTTTCAAATCTTGGTGGGGGGAAGGCTTTTGTTTGTGCTCTTTGTTTTGGTGGGAGTTCGCTCTTGGAATTAAGAGGGACCAGACATCAATCCAGGCTCTCCAAATCTTTCTGAACACGTCTCTCATATTTCAAACTTGTAAGTAAACAGCCAGGCAAGGCGTGTTAGTTTTAGCTTTGTTTTCTCAACTTGTAAATGTACCTTTTGCTAGGGTGTTTACCTCTGTTTGCTGTAACTTTGAACCTAAGGCTAGAGGGGGGTCCTCTGGGCTCTTTAAGCTTGATTACCCTGTAAAGTTATTTTCCATCCTGATTTTACAGAGATGATTTTTACCTTTTTCTTTAATTAAAAGCCTTCTTTTTAAGAACCTGATTGATTTTTCTTGTTTTTAGATCCAAGGGGGTTGGATCTTGATCCACCAGGAGTTGGTGGGAGAGAGGAGGGGGGATGGTTAATTTCTCCTTGTTTTAAGATCCAAGGGGTTTGGATCTGTATTCACCAGGGAATTGGTGAAGAGTCTCTCAAGGCTACCCAGGGAAGGGAATTAGCACATTGGGAGTGGTGGCAGCGGACCAGATCTAAGCTGGTAGTTAAGCTTAGAAGTTTTCATGCAGGCCCCCACATCTGTACCCTAAAGTTCAGAGTGGGGAAGGAGCCTTGACACCTGCCCACTTCTAACTGACAGAGTAATTAAAATGATTTCTCAGGGGATATCCTCCAAAGGAAAGAAAACCCACAGCAAAATTGGAGATAATTGCTCATGACATCGAATCTTTAGATTTAACATTAGATTTTCCACAGGTTGAAGGCTGCTCTCTCTCTTTTCCGTAAGTAGTAAACTCCTCCTGTCCCACTAGAATTGTGAGTAAGGGATCTGGGGCTATCCATGTCTTAGAGGACACAGTTTTAACTATCACAGACACAAAAAGAGTGCATGGTGATGATGAGTCTTGAAGGTTCCTGAGGAAAATCTCCCTCCCCCCCCCACACATTAAAATTATATTTATTGCATTGGACAACAAATATGTATGAACATGTCCAAATAGTTGTCTTTTGTTACTTGCACACGGCAAGTAACAAAATGTCTTTTGTTACTTGCACACGGCAGAAAAATACAGTAGAGGAGAATTTTTGCATGTGCACCCCAGCCGCGTGGGCCCGTGATTGGAGCAGGCAACTGAGAGGCAGCACTCTCTGATCTATTGCCAGCTCTTTCACTGACCCAATGTCTGACCTGAGGCAAGTTACTTAGGGTTCAATTGTGTTCCTCAAATACATTATTCCAGTGGTTCTCAGACTTCATTGCACCACAACCCGCTTCTGACAACAAAAATTACTACATGACCCCAGCAGGGGGGACTGAAGCCTAAGCCCACCTGAGCCCCACCCCAAGCCGAAGTCCAAGGCAGGGAGCTTGTAAGCCTGAGCCCCGATTTCCAGGGCTGAAGCCCTTGGGCTTCAGCTTCGGCCCCAGGTGATGGGGCTTGGGCCTCAGCTTTGGCCTCAGACCCTAGCAAGTCTAAGCCAGCCCTGGTGATCCCATTAAAACGGGGTCATGACCCACTTTGGGGTCCCGACCCACAGTTTGAGAACCGCTGCATTATTCACTTGGCTTACCCATTTTACAGGAGCATTTGAGGCTTAGTAACTTGTGGCATGACCCTCTGATGAAGGTGTTAAAAAACACGAAGTATTAGTATTATTCACTGATTTTACAGGTGCTGACCATTTAGGATGACCTACTGAAAAATCATGGTGAGGATCCTAAATGACAAGCTCTGGCATTCGAGCCCAGTCGTACAATCACTCTGCTACTGAGCTAACTTTATAGAAGGAGTTAAACTCCAGTCTCCAGAGGACACAAGTCAGATCACCAACATCTTGTGCCACAGAGAACTTTGTGTGCCATAAGAACTCCTTAAAATGTATTAAAATGACCCAGACAATCTTAATTCTGCCTCCATGTATGCTTTGCAATACAATCTTCAATTACCTGATCATATACTATTTTTTCCTGCTCAGGTCATCAGCAGAGTTTCAACCCACGACCTTTCACAGTCACACCATAGACATCTGCCTCTTGAGCTAAATCAGTAACTGGCAATGATGGTGATGACATTAGTGTTCGCATTCTTAAATTCTTAATTGATTTTTTGAATAAGGTACTGTACTAGGTTTGTTATATACTTAACAGCATGTACCTGTTTTCCTTTTCTTTGGGGGCAGAGAGATATGTAATGCTTGTATCCTTGGTTTCTGTTCTTTCTTTCATACAAAAAAAAATCAATACAATTTAATTCAAAAATATATAGATGATTTTTTTCTGATAAAAAAATTCTACTTCTGATCTCCTCTTTTCAGATGAGATAGGACAGGAAATTAAATTCATCTTTCCTTACAAGCACTGCACACTTTGCCTGAAGCCAAAATTCCTTCTGTTCAAAGTCCCACCCCAGGGTCACTGCTGAAATGAGGTCAGGAGAGGTCATCCTGACGCTAGTGTTTGTGAAACATGGAACGGGTCCAAACTGAACTAAGCAGACTCTCTCTCAGGTTGCCTTCCGCTGTGACATTTTATGTGGTGTGAAAATGTTTTTTCAGAGGGGCTTGACGCACAGCTATAGAGAGGGAGTGCTGGTTTCTAGCAATGGAGATGGTGGAGAGTCAGCAAACTGGAGTCTGGCACATAACTGCTCAGGGCTTTATCAGGCCAACATCAAGATTGCCATTCTTTCCAACAGTTCCACTGGCTTATTTACTATCATGGACTGTCACAGTCACAGCAACACATTCAACACTCCATGCATCTGAAGAAGTGAGGTTTTTTACCCACGAAAGCTTATACCCAAATAAATCTGTTAGTCTTTAAGGTGCCACCAGACTCCTTGTTGTTTTTGTGGATACAGACTAACAGGGCTACCCCCTGATACTTGACATTCAACTAGAGTGCCAGCCTGGAAAGAGAAGTCAGCTTCTAGGGCAAATCAGCCTCATCCAAATCCCACTGATCTTCATGGGAGTCTTATCATTTGACTGGGCCTTGGATCAGGCTCATCAGTTGCGAAGCTGCCTGCACACCTGCAGTGAGTAGTGGAACATGGTAACCTTGGTTTTTCTCTCTCTAGGAGATGTAGCAAGGCCGGCATAAAGGAGACATTGGGCCTGCTTCTCAGTTACTCCATTCATGCACTTGGGACAGGGACACAAGATGTGGGACAATACTGGCTTTAAACCCACATATTCTGGGTCCACAGAAGGGACTCAGGGCTGCACCTACTTATACTTCGCTTCTGACTGCCCCATAAGGGCCCAGGGCAGTGGAGAATGACTGTATTGCAGTGAATTCTGGTTATAACCCAAAAAACCCTGCATCTGCCCGCTATGCTGCGGGCTGGAAGCTCACTAGCTGGGAGGCTCTTCCATGGGGGATGTTCTCATCCACTCTATTGCTGCCCAACCCTCCCACCACCCTAAGGTCCCTTTATGTTACCAAGGTTGTGTAAAAAGGCTTTAGCAGAATGGAGACACAAGCTCATTGTCCTAAACTGTTCGATATCGTCGCTGTGAGCTGCTAAGTTATGTATGTTGCACCCCAGAGGTGTTCGCACCTCTAATAATTTAAAAATGGCGATAAACCCCTACCACCGAAGTAATTCTTGTATACCATCATTTGCAAACCGTTCGGAGATTGGAAGGTGCTATACAAACATAAGTTATTACAAATAATTCATTTGAAAAGAGCAATACTCCACTGAACCAGGGAAAGAATCCTTTTTCTTGCAGAATGCTGCAAGAGATTATGTCAACAATTCAACATTAATTGTCATTTATTTCTTATTTTTAATAATATTATGCTCACAAAGAAACCCTGCAAAGTTCCCTTCCTATGGAGCACCTTAAAGTTCAGCAAAGATTAAAAGAAATCTTCATCTTTGTAATGACAGCTGAAGTGCCCTGTGGTACCTTCTTTATCTAAATGTCATGGCTATAGAAACAAGGTCCACCTCCAAGATGCCAAGAGCCTATCTACATGCCTTTGAAGTGTTTGCCTGGACTCTTTTTGTTTTTTAAATGAAAGAGCCTCATTCAAACAAACAGGTGAAAAAGTCCCCTAATAGTGCCTTTGTCTAAGATTTGTTGGTTAATATTTCATCTCTTCCTCTTTGATTTGCTGCAAGAAGATGAGCACAATGCACATTAGCACTGGTGAGACATACTTAAGGAAAAGATGGTTTCCTGATTAATAAAATAGGGCTTTTATTATGAAAATTAGAGAAAAGAGGTTAATGTGGAGAAGAGTGAAGCAGTGAGGTCAAATTCTGTATTGGTTACAGTGACATAAATCCACTGCAGAGACTGGAGTTACTCCAGATTTACCCTGGCATAACTGACATGTGACTCCACTAAGGAGCTACTAATCAATATTTTTTTTTAAAGTCTTAATACAAGTTTTAAGCAAGAAATTGAGGCTTTGCAACTGTTCTGACTAATCTCTCTTGAAACGCTGAGAGCTTAAATGTCATTTTTGAGGAGAGACCTATATGGTACTTTCAGGGCACCAAAACAATTAATTAAACACTTAGATGGCTGGAACAGCATAGAATATTTTTTTTTGAAAACTAACTGATGTGCATTGTGGGCCTCAAAAGCTGCCAGAGAAGAGGCATTTACAACTGATGGGGGGGAAAAACAGTGAGATTTAGATCACTCCTCCCCCTAAATGCCTGGGAAGAGAGAATCAAACTGAACTTTGATATTTCAGAATGAAATTAACATATAATCTCTCCCTGATTTAGTTAATACAGTCCAGATCCTAATGGTGGCTTAGACCAAGATTTTCAAAGCTGAATAGTAATTTTACATGGCTTAATTCTGGAGTGCTGAATTTAAGATACCTTAAAGATGCCTGATTTTCAAAGGGCAGGTGGTTAATGCTGTATGAAAATGCTCCTTTAAGGTGTCTTTGAGCCCCCCAAAATCAAGGCACCTAAAATTACTAGTCACTTGAAAATCTCATTAGTTATTTGATTAAGTTGACATTTTCTATTTAATATTTTATTTCAAACAATTTAAAAAATTAAATATAACAAAACAAATTGCACACGCAGCCGTCAACAAGGGACACTACAGTTGCTGCTTTCCTGGTTAATGTCAGCAGACCTCAGCAAAGGAAAGGTTACAAGTACAATGCTAAATCAACCAAAGCTAGAACATAAACGGAGTGTACAAAATTAAACAAGCCTTGAATTATGTGCTATAGCTCACCCTGAATGCTGGACAACCAAGTGGAGTGAAATCCCAAAGGTTCAGGAGAATTTTACTCCCCAAAAAGCTGACAGTAAAAATATCAGAGTAAAACGTAACAGGCATAACTGGGGTACCAATCAAGAAGTGGTGTTGGAGTAACTGGGTACCCAGACTATTTAGCATTAAAGATAATCTGCAATGTCTTCAGCTGCATTTGTATGCAAAAAACAAGCCAGTGCCTCGACCAAGTGTTATGTACTGTATCTCGTCCCACTCAGGAGGTAGCTAACTACTTTCTGCAATGCCTGGAGCTTCCAAGTAGACTGCTAGGGCAGCGCAGAGCAGAACACATTCCTGCAGTCTAGCCTACAGAGGACTAAAGTGTGGTGATTGTCACAAGGTCCTCATCAGGACAGTCACAGCTTCTATGTCACCCATCAGCAGCCAGTCACACTCCCAAAGTACTGTGCAAAGTGGGCCTTATTCTTAGGGTTGCCAGGCATCCGGTTTTCAACCAGAATGCTCAGTCAAAAAGGGACTCTGGTGGCTCCAGTCAGCTGTAAAAGTCCAGTTGGCCGCAGTGGCTGGCTCTGTGCAGCTCCCGGAAGGGGCCGGCATGTCCCTCCAGCTCCTAGGTGCAGGGACAGCCAGGAGGCACCGCACACTGCCCCCGCCCTGAGTGCCGGCTCCATAGTTCCCATTGGCTGGGAACTGCGGCTGATGGGAGCTGTGGGGGTGGCGCCAGCGGTTGGGGGTGGCGCGCAGAGCCTCCTGGCTGCCCCTGCTCCTAGGAGCCAAAGGGACATGCCGGCCCCTTCCGGGAGCTGCCTGAGGTAAGCACCGACCGGAGCCCTCACCCCTCACCTCCTCCTGCACCCCAACCTCCTGTCCCAGCCCTGAGCCCCCTCCAACACCCAAACTCCCTCCCAGAGCCCGCACCCCACACTCCCTCCTCCTGCCCCCTCCCGCACCCTGAACCCCTCATCCCCAGCCCCACCCCTGAGTCCGCACCCCTAGACAGAGCCCTCACCCCCTCCTGCACCCTAACCCCCTGCCCCAGCCCAGAGCCCCCTCCCACACTCTGAAACCCTCAGCCCCACCCCCAGCCTGGAGCCCCCTCCTGTACCCCAAATTCCTCATCCCCGGCCCCACCCCAGAGCCTGCGCCCCCAGCTGGAGCCCTCACCCCTCCCGTGCCCCAACCTCCTGCCCCAGCCCAGTCAAAATGAGAGAGTGAGCGAGGGTGGGGGAGAGTGAGCCACGGAGGGAGGGCAAATGGAGTGAGTGGGGGCGGGACCTCAAAGAAGGGGAGGGGCCTCAGAGAAGGGGCGGGACAAGGCTTTTCATTTTTTTGCAATAAGAAAGTTGGCAACCCTACTTATTCTGATCTCAGCTACTCGATCACTGCAAGCCCAGAGCAGAACAAAGGAGGCTTAAAGAGGTGAAGTGACTCAAGATCTTGGGTCCAGATAAACAGAGTAAAACCAAGTGACAGTGAGTCCCCCAAGCATGGAGAATCAGAAGGAAAAACAAGGAAGGCAAGACTGGAGGATTTTGTAAAGCACCAACGAGATCAGCTGGGGCACAAGCTGAAAATATGTTCAGAAAGTCCAGGCAGTAGAGCAAAGGGGCCAGAGATTACCCTGCACCATTGCCCTGCACCTTGTGTAGCCATTTACATCAGTGCAGAGTGCCGCAAAACACTACAAACCAGAGCTATAGCAGATTTTGCACTGGTGAAAATGACGTACACAAGCTGCTGGACAATGGCTCGTGGCTCGGGGAGCAGGTGGACATAAGCTTAGGGCAGTAGGATAAGATGAGTCCATGGGGAGCTTTGAAAAAGAGGCAGGCGAGTCTGACATGGAAAACTACATTACCAAAAGAATGCAAAGTGAAGCAGATCTCTCTGAACATAACACACACAGGTGGGGCTTTTCCTCTGGAGAACGAAAAATGCTCTTAGGTTGTCATACAATTACCTACGTATAAACCAAAAACCTCCCGTTGCTTGTAGAAGTATTGCAATGATATACTAGGTATATTTAGTCCAAAAGCCCATAAGGCTTATATTACTATTTTCTCACTGGAATTTCAAGACCAGTTATTTACATCAAGAGCAACTAGAACGTATGGGATGGGACACATACCATGGGGTGTTTTTCTTTTATTTTTGTTTTGGTAATTCTACTGAACAGAGCATTTTATCTCCCCTAGTGTTAATATATATTTGGTGGGTAAAACTATGGGAAAACGGAGCTTGCAGGGAAAAAATATTACTGGTGATCTACAACGCTGGACCACGTTTACGAAGCATTTTGATGAACACCAGCAACCCACGTGATATAATTATTGTTGCTATTAGACTGTTATTTATGTCAAATTTGTTGCTTTTGTAGTTCCAGTGGAGAAAGCCATACAGTATTTTAGGATTACAGCACTCTAGAGACCTTATCACACGTAATGGCAGCTGCAACAAGTACAGGAACGAGGCAGTAACTCACCGCAGTTATAACACCAAAACTAGATGTTAAATAATTTAATGTGAGGTTCCATACTTGATTTGAAAACGAGAAATGCGGGATACTAAACATCCCAGACTGCATGTAATAAAAATGAAGTGTGGGTACATCAAAGAGACTGTTACCATATGCTCCCTCTTCTCTTATCCCCAGATAATATTTAGTTTATCTCATACTCTTTGGATAACTGTGGAGAAAATTGAAGTACCTTAGATTAGGATGCATCTTCATGGAAAATGAGACACACAGGGACAAGTTCTGCCATCAGCCAAAGAGGAATGGTCATTGACTGTTATTGTAATAGGATTAATATATACATATTATCACACATTGGCTTCAGTGTAGGGTGACCAGATGTCCTGTTTTTAAAGGGACAGTCCCGTTTTGGGGGGCTTTTTCTTATATAAGCGCCTATTACCCCCCACCCCCCGTCCCGTTTTTTCCACAGTTGCTATCTGGTAACCCTACCTCAGTGGGAGTCACCCATATGTAGCTGAAAGCCGAATTTGGCCCATAGACTCCTTTAATAATTGGCCAGATTTCTGACTACAGTCTGTTATAGCAGTGTAAATCCAGAACTCCTAGGGTGCAGGATTATGCACCAAAAGCATAAATGGTAAAAAATCATAAGAAACGCCATCTTGGCAAACTCTCTTTCGCAGCAATAAGCACAAAGTCTAGAAATCTCAGGACAAAGCGTGGCCACACTACATTTTCACTGAATTTGGGGACTAAGAAGATTTGCCTAGTTTGGATCCAGACTTTGGGGTTCTTCTCCAAGACTTTCCAAGTTTGCCCATCCCTATTTTCGACCTGGGTGGATACTTCTTTGCGTATGGAAAAAATATACTGAATTCTCCAATATACATTCAATTGTCAAAATACAGTATTCACTGATTTAAACCAGGGGTTCTCAAACTTCATTGCACCACGAGCCCCTTCTGACAACAAAAATTACTACAGGACCCCAGGAGGGGGGACTGAAGCCTGAGCCCATCCAACCCCCCAACCCCAGGGGTGCAAAGCTAAAGCCCCACCTTCCCAGGCTAGGGGCCAAAGCCAAAGCCCAAGGGCTTCAGCCTCGGGCAGGGGGGCTGTAACCTGAGCCCTGCTGCCTGGGGCTGAAGCCCTCAGGCTTGGACTTTGGCCCCGAGCCCCAGCAAGCCAACCAAGTGACTTACTTTGGGGTCCTGATCCACAGTTTGAGAACCGCTGATTTAAATAGAGATAGGGTCGCTTAATAGCTTTACTGTCATCTATTTCAGGTACCTATGGTGCCCGCTTCTGTAGTATCTGAGCATCTCACAATCTTTAATGTATTTATCCTCATAGGGAGGATAGGTAGCGAGTTGCTGTCTTCCCCATTTTACAGATGGGGAACTGAGGCACAGAGAGATTAAGTGAGTAGTCCAAGGTCACATGGGCCTGTCCTTACCATTACCAAGATCGGAGGAAATAAACTCATCCAGACAGTACCGTGATATCCCATTCAATCATACCCATTTATTTTTGTTTTATTCTATCTGACTTTCTATAGTCACGAAAACTCTGGACTTTGTTTTACTTTTGAAAACTTCTTTTTGTCACTATGCTGGTTAATATGTAAATGAAATTTAAAATATTAGGAATGCCTTATTCAGCATGTTGATTTCCTTATTAAATATCACCCATGTCTATTTTGCCACTCACTCTTAGGAGTAAGATCAAGCATTATAATGGGGAGGAAGAGAGCTCTTATTGGCAAATAATTCCTCTTTGCATGTTTAACGGTGCTAAATATGCAGAATGGATAACAGTTAAATATTGAACTCTGTTATCAAGTTGTTTGCTTCTGGAGTTCTTTTAGAAATTCTTCAGACTCTATTTACATATTGTTTAATTACTCTTAAAAATCAGAGATCTGATCACATGAATGCAAAGGTGGCAATGTTAATTAACTTGAGATTCAATGCTTTTGTGATCCTGATCGTTTTACATGGATCAGGAAATAGTGTTAATAAAGCTAACTTACTGTGACAGGTGTAATTTCATGGATTAAGGAGATATTTGTGCAAGTGACTAACTTAACCGGGATGCCTGAACATTTCTTTATATACGTTTTGAAATATATCACTCATTTTGTTTCAAGAGGTTTTGGCACTAAAAGCTTATCATAACAGGATTAACATATAAATATTATCACAGCCAGCAGGATGTTTCTGAATGAATATTAACAGCAAATATTATGAGTCTGTGTCAGAATAACTAATTAAGCACAGCTGTCAAATATCATTCGACGTTTTCAGTGCCCTGTTTATTACAGGCCGGTGACAACGTTCCAAATTTATGGAGACACAACCATAAGGTCCCCCCTCCTTGAATCTTCACATTCACCCTCATACAAGTGTAAATTTATAACCAACTAAATCATGGCGTCTATGATTAGTAGATGAGTTTAATACCGGTAACATCTGTACAGTCTACTTACACTGTACAACCTCTATTTAAATTCCCTCCATTTCCACCTAAACCACACAAAAAAAAGCTTATAGAAATAACTTTCTCTATGAATGAATCAGTGACTTAGAGATGCTTTAACTTGGGAAACACTTAAAATTGATTGAAGCATCAAGTTGTGCCACCTTTGGTTTCTCTTTTGGGTTTCTGTTTCATTATTCATCATATATTATCTGCCCAAACAAACATGAAGAACTCTGTGTCTGAGCACATAGCGGGCTGCAGAAACTTTTTACAGTTTAGAGTTGCCCTATAGCAACTTGCAGCTAAGCATTTCTGCTTCCCTAAACATGGCTGCCAGAAGAAGAAAGAATGCTTGGAACTCAGGAGACCTGAATCCAAATCTCTGCTCCACCACAGACTTCCGGTCTGACCTGTTGCAGCAGTGTAAATCCAGAACTCCTTCAGTGATGAAAGATTACGCCCCAAAAGCACAAGTGGCAAAACTATCTCGCTCAACAATGAGCACAAAATACTAGAAATCTCAGGGCAGTGTTCCATTGAGGTCTGTATTATAGTATCTGTGTTGCAGGGAAGGGAAGGGAAGTTTTAGCCACCACACAAGAAATTAAGTCTAACAAGGAAGCTTTAATTAGCTGTAAAGTTGTGGTCCAGACATTAGGTAATAATTTGATTTCAGTATTAAGATACTTAACCATTTAAATGATAGATCTGATAAATTTGGTAAAATTCTTTAGTTAAAAACAAGTGGACAATCATCTTCTTAGAATCCTCTTTACAATTTATAAGAATTGATTATTTTTAGCATTCATTTGATCACTTAGTTAATTTGAAGGTGTAATTCTAATCCAATACTGAGACTAATTTGATCTTGATTTGATTGTTGTAATGCTCCATTTTTAGTTTAGCAGTAGCAGTAGCAGCTTAGCTTTGGTGATATGTTTTCTTGATTTTGTAAGTGTTTTAATTAAATTCAAAATAGATACTGAGTTACATTTCTTACAATAAGCAACATGGGTCCAGAACCTTTGAGGACCTGGCATGGATACCACCTAGTCAATCTAAAAGCCTGACTAGGGATGGATAGCTCAGTGGTTTGCGCATTAGCCTGCTAAACCCAACGTTGTGAGTTCAATCCTTGAGGGGCCACTTAGGGATCTGGGGCAAAATCAGTACTTAGTCCTGCTAGTGAAGGCAGGGGGCTGGACTCGATGACCTTTCAAGGTCCCGTCCAGTTCTAGGAGATAGGATATCTCCATTAATTCATTATTTTTATAATTAATCTTTGTTCTCACCTGCCTTAGCTAACTAAGGCCCCAAACCAGCAATGAACTCTACATGGGCAGAGACTCGATAATAATGGTGCTCTGCTGGGATACAGGGGTCTGCTCATGCAGAGCTTATTGCAGGACTGGAGCCTAAATCACATTACTACCATATTTGCAGTACTACTAAGTCATTCCCTATAGTCAGCATGTGGAAGGACAGGGAACATACTTCAATTACTGGTTAACCTTATGTAATGATCTAATGGAAACTGGCACATTTTAAGGACAGCCACTGAATGCTTCGGCTTAGGAGAATATTGAAATGGAATAAGTAGCCAAAATTTGTTCCACCCTTGATATCACACTACATTTTACCATTACTGAAAGAGGAGCAGGGAAATGCTGCGCCGCACTGCAGAACACAGCCACAAAAAATGGAAGGGTAGATGGTGTTAGATAATTGCTTTGGGCCTGATCCAAAGCCCACTGAAATGAATGAAAAGGCTCTCATTGACTTCAGTGAGCTTTGACTCAGGACTTTTAATAATCTTTCTCTTCTTTTATTGAGGAAAAGGCTGTGACCTTGGGCATATATATAGATTCCTTCCCTAGCCACTAAAATTCAGCCAGCTATGAGATGATATATGGTTTAGGGGAGGAAGTGGAGGATACCATATCGAGGGGGATTTTGAAATTGAATTCTAGTGTGTGTGTGTGTGTGTGTGGGAAACAGATTTATGTCTGGAAAGTAAAGGAAGTCCCCCTTCCCCTCCTTCCTATATTCCAGAGCCACTGAGGGTACGTCTATACTTACCCGCTGGTTCAGTGGCAAGCAATCGATCTTCTGGGATCGATTTATCGCGTCTTGTCTAGACGCGATAAATCGATCCCGGAAGTGCTCGCCGTCGACGCCAGTAATCCTGCTCTGCGAGAGGAGTAGGTGGAGTCGACGGGGGAGCCTGCCTGCCGCGTGTGGACCCGCGGTAAGTACCTTTAAGTTCAAACTAAGATACTTCGACTTCAGCTACGTTATTCACGTAGCTGAAGTTGCGTGTCTTAGTTCGAACTGGGGGCTTAGTGTGGACCAGCCCTTAGTTTCCTGTGTATCTAGAGGTAAGAGGTTTTCAATTAAAAGGGGCCAAATCTTGCACCCTGTGCAAACCAAGTACATTTCAATGCAGGTAAATCACTGCAGAATTTGACCTCCCTCTTCATGATGCCAGTTTAATAGTAACAATAATTAATATAACAAATCTTTAGCCAGTTAGCTCGTTACCAACATGCTCTCCCCTCCCCACGCTTTCCCAGGAACAGTGAATTAAATGAAACCAAAAGGTATCGACCATTTATTCTTAAAAACACTCAACTGTGATTAGAAACTGGAACAACTGCTAACCAAATATTGTTTTTGGAGTCAGTGTCCTACCTAAGTTATTACATCATGTGAATTTAAGATCTGAATGTCACTTCTCTGAATGTGGATTAAAAATTCACTAACAAGAACATGGGTTGAAGCCTGGTATGTGTTTCTTAGTTCCTTCTCAAAAGCTAAGGATACATACTGAAGACTGTAATTAACAAGCCACTAATATAATGCCTGACCTGTTTGGAAGCAAATAATTTTAAAAGACTAAACAACCTGGCTGAACTAAATTCAAAGAGACAAGGCAAGTCCTTTTAAACATTGTGAAATGAAGATTCCCTGGTAGTTTTCATTTCATTTAGGCAATCAAAATAGATTTAGAGTACATACGGTACAGTAAACAGAGTATTATAAACTAAAGACAGCATCAGTTTTTCCATTGATACATTTACTATGTGTATTTAGAAACTATAATAAAAGTTTTATTAATACCATAGCAAAGCAGATACATCTGCTTTTAAAAAAGCAAAATTATCTCATTTATAAAATGTACAACTATTGGAAATGACCTACCTGTTTTCCGAGGTAGCAGATTTCCTCTGACAAACGATGACAGCTGGTGCATATTTCCCAGTATAATCCACGCTCTCTCTAATGTCCCATAAGTACGGGCTGCTGGCTCTTACACTGAAAATATTCACACCTTTCTTCACCTTTGCCCTAAGAGGAACAAGAGGAAATGTCAACAATTAGATACAGAATTTCATTTCCAAGCTGTTACATGGATCTTCATTTTTTTCTCATTACTGGTCCTCTGGAGATGCTACAGCTCATTACAGATGGACCACATTGGTAGGAGGTAAAGGTATAATGGAATTAAACCTCCCCATAGTTTAAAGGAACAGTGTCAAGATAATAATGTTATTGATATAATGGTAAATAGATCGGTGTTCACATTTTCTTCCCATAATACATTAGATCGCTAAAACCAGAAGAATTTTAAAGCTCTACTACACTTTTTCACCATTTATACTACTTGATTGTAAGTTTCTCCATGTCATTTTGACAGTGAAACTAGGCTACTCAATTATACTTTTGGCCCTCATTGGTTCTACAGGCCCTGATCCTGCAAACTCTTAGGCACATGTTTATCTTTACACACATGGGTTGTCCGGTTTCAATGGGACTACTTACATGCACAAAGTTAAGTAAGTACACAAAATTATGCATGTACTTGTTTGCAAGATTGTGGCTTGTTTGCAAGATGGTGATGGGAGTGGTTAAGACTAGAAAGACTAGGCTAGAAAGAGAGACCGAGACACACTTCCTTGTTCTCATGCACTAGCCCAAAGCAGCTGATTTGAGGTTACCAGTGCTGCAACGAAAATAATTAATTTAGTAATCGGTTTTCTTTCTTTTGCTTTTTAATTTCTGATTTTGTAACCCCTAATTCTCTCTCCTTGCCCCCTGCCCACAAAAACATCTAAATGGGTGCACTAAGCCACATTGGCATTGTCCCTTTTTACTCCAGCTTTATTTCATGCTGGTGAATTGGGAGTTTCCAGTGATGTTATATATTAGCGTTCAGAGATTTTTTTTTAAATAAAAAACATTGTGGTCAAATATCCCAACACATGAGATGTCACGAGATGCCAGTTTAATTACATTTGCTAAAAATCTCATATGCAAAATGCATTCAGCACGCTGGCAAGTCCTTAATTAAGAAAACAAAAAGAATGTGAGGGATACTTTTGCAAGCATGGAGCTGTCACTAATGGTAGAAAGCATTACTGGCTCTGCCGCTCTACCAGATTTCCTATGGAATCTTTTAAGAACAGATTAAAAAAGGACAAGGGATTCCTTCTAAAAATTGGTTTCAGAGTAGCAGCCGTGTTAGTCTGTATCCGCAAAAAGAACAGGAGTACTTGTGGCACCTTAGAGACTAACAAATTTATTAGAGCATAAGCTTTCGTGGGCTACAACTCACTTCTTCTAAAAATTGGATGCTATAGGTGTTATCTATTTTATTCTTCTGATAGCACAATGGTAGCTATTATTATTTAGCAATTTCCTTAGCTCATCAGTAGCAATTATGATGTGAAGACCAGATAATTTGTGCTCAGAGTCTCCTATGCCAATTTCACAATATGCTGCATCATACGCAGGATGCAATGTCCATTCATTTCCCAGTTATAAAGATCCCTCAGGAAGACGGACCAATGGCCTGATCACAGCTTGGGAAATTAACTTGCAGTCCGGGCAGGTTTACTAGAGAGAGTGGGCCAGAGAAAGAAAAACAAGAAGGTGGATGGAAACTGATGCCAGTCTTCAACTCCAGCTAGTCTCAATGACTGTAGTGATGGGAAATTTCTGTAGCTGCTCTGCCTACTTTCTGTCCCACAGGTGAGAACTAATGTGAGGCCCAAATGTCGTGCATGATCTGGGCCTAAATGATTTCATTGAGCGTTGTGGGTGCTCAGCACCTCTCAGGATCAAGCAGCTCTGACTACGAATTCACACATTCACACTGCCATACGCACTCCTGGTGCAGCTTTCCAGAGTGGTCACCTAAAGAGTACTGCTAATTATAGCATGCCAGTGTGGGATTAGGACACTCTGAAGGCACGCGTACTGGAAAACTGGTCTGTATCATTGCTGCCCCACTCCTAGCATAGTCATTGACACCAGTACAAAATGGGTATGAATCTATATAAGGCACCTATACGTGCACATACACCCCATTACCATAGTAAGCACCTCACAACACCCTGTGAGGCAAGGAAGTGCTGTTTACCCCATTTTGCATTTGGGAAACTGATGCACAGAAATGCTAAATAACTTGTCCGAGGTCACACAGAAAGTCTGTGGTGGTGCAGGGGTTTGAACCCAGGTCTCCCACATCTTAGGCTAGTACCTTAACTATTGGCCAGAACACCTTTCTTCTCAAGCATAATAGTAGCATTTTACATTCACCGTTCACTGGTGTAAATGACCACCCAAAATGCATGCAAACAGAAAATCAGGCCCAATATTTTGTGTGTGTGTGTGTGTGTGTGTGTGTGTGTGTGTGTGTGTGTGTGT
>NW_020664585.1:10989002-11019453 GCF_002925995.2 Terrapene triunguis
GTGTGTGTGTGTGTGTGTGTGTGTGTGTGTGTGTGTGTGTGTGTGTGAGAGAGAGAGAGAGAGAGAGAGAGAGAATATATATATATATATATATATACACACACACACAAATAAAACATACACAGACATTTCTCTGTGAATTATGAGTGTGTCTCACAGTTAGTGTACAAAGAAAGGATATTTGATTGACTCTAGGACAAATACGTTTTCATTCATGTAGTTAGAGAAACTAGTTAGAATTAAAGAAAATGCAACTGCAGCACCAAACCTTTCAGCATCAGAAAGTGTGGAAGTGTGGAACAAAATGTCTTTGCAATCTGAATGTGCCACCGAGCCCCTTTATATCACCTTAGTAGTGTAAATTCTCCTTTGCATTGCCAAAACTGTGTAAAGATACCTTAGTGTAAATGAAAATCGGACCCAATGTTTCAGTTCTGCTAAAGAAGTGGCCACAAACTTAGAAGGAATCTTCTGTTTCCATATGAAAACAATTTTAAAAGTAACAAAAAATACAGATGCAACCACTATCTCTCTCCTTTGTTATCTTCTAGCTGCATTTCTTTAAGAGATGGTGTGGTGTAGCAAAGCAGCAGGATGGACACACAAACATACAGACAACGTGAGCTTCTTTACCCTTGACATTCACTTTTGATGTTTCAAAACAAACACAGGTTCTTGCATGCCTTCCCGGAGTAATTGCAGTCTAAGGATGAGAATTTCTTTAAAAGGGTTTTGATAAGGTCTAATTTAGTCATCTATTACAAGCCCTAAACCTTTAATTTTACTGAAAACAATAATAGAACTAGATTGCTGTTTTCTACAGAATTAGAGGTTACTAGCTCTTTCTAGTGCAGTTATATATGCTCCTGTAATTACCACCGAAGCTTTGACTCCAACAAAAGTCAGTTTCATTCATTTTCTCAGGGGTGTCTTAGTATTTTGTTTACCAATATTGCACTGCAGAATTCTCTTCACCCAATTTACCTTGGCCCTCACACTTAATTACAAAGGAGTGACCTGGAAGAGATTGGGTTAATGCCAACAAAAGGTACATTGTTTGTCAACCAAACAAACCTAAAACTGAAGGTACTTGAAGTTTTTATATGACTGTTGTCAGGCTTCAATTTACTTATTCCAAATCTTTGTTTTTTATTTGTGTCTGACTGCCTTGGTTACAAGGCAAGCTGTGTTTTAGACCCCTTTGCAGCCCTTCTTGAGTGCACCCCACAGGCACCAATTCCTGCCTCTCTCTCAGGGGAAAAAACCCACAGTTCAACCACTTTGGGACTGGATCTCTGGGTTGCAGCCCCCTGTAATACAACAGGCCCAAAGGTATTTGACACCTGCAAGAAAACTTCTCTCTGGGAACCTGTGACCTACTGTGGTTGATATGACCCCAAAACAACTTCTTCAAAACAAACATATTGTTTATTTCACCCACAGCTATATAAAAAGCAGAGAAACGGTCAAAACAACAAAAGCTTATGCCCATCTGTTCTCACCTACACTTTATCCCTTCCTTGAAGTTTTTGGTAAGTTCCATTCAACCCAGGCCCCCTACTTCTGGGCTGGGAAAAACACACTGCGCTGCCACATTCTCTCATGATGGTGTGTCTAATCTGCTTTGTTAACCTGGATGATTGGCAACTGGGTCTAGCCCAGGTGTGAGCATCCCCACTGCAAAGCTCAGCCCATGTTACTGTGTCATAGAATCATAGAATCTCAGGGTTGGAAGGGACCTCAGGAGGTCATCTAGTCCAACCCCCTGCTCAAAGCAGGACCAATTCCCAACTAAATCATCCCAGCCAGGGCTTTGTCAAGCCGGGCCTTAAAAACCTCCAAGGAAGGAGATTCCACCACCTCCCTAAGTCATCTCTGTTTCTGCACTCACCCAGGTGTATCTGGGGGCGTTTCCTATAGTTCTTTGAGCTGAGATGCTCTAGGATATTTTCCCAGTCCATTGTGGGAGAACTTGTCTGTCTGTCAGAGGAAATCATGGGATGGCATTGGAGCACTCAAGAAATTTTGCCCGCATCCTCATTGCAAAATAGATAGCTTACAGCCTGAGTTAAAATGGCAACCAGAGGTTTGTCTGTGTGGATGGTAGGTGAGCTTTTGGCAATACCTGGGAAAAAGCCCAGAGGAACTGTGCAGTGAAGATGAACCCTCTGTCAGAGACTCACCTCTAACAGCTGCTGCCAACTCCCCACTCCTTCCTCTCTAAGCAGGAGCCTTTAGTGTCCCTTTGATCTCTGGCTGTGACCTTGGAAAAATAAGCCTCTTAACCTGGCTAGAAATAGGCAGGTAGGTATTTCCCCCCTTGTTCTCTTAAGGATACTTGATAGTTTCCTTGGTATTTTATCTCATTATTTCATTTCTTGTTTGTTTACCCCTAACATCCTCCTTTGATTTAACTCCATGCATACGGGCAGAATAAGCAATTAAACTGAGGTCAATATGATATATTTTAAAAACAGTACAGATATCTCCTTCATTCTCCACATTGACTCACAGTTCTCAGCATGTCGAGCGGAGGACAGAATTAGGGACCACATGACAAGCACATTTAGTCACTCACTGCAGACTTCATAAGCTTGGTCTACACTACAGAGTTAGGTCAATGTAAAGCAGCTTACGTGGACCTAATTACGTCAGTGTCTACACGACAGCCTTGCTCCCGGCCCTACTACTCTGACATAATAACTCCACCTCCACGAGAGGCATAGGGCTTATGTTGGTGTAATTAGGGCAACGCAGAGTATGTATAGACACTGCGGTAGTTACACTGGCTGTTGGCTGTCATTCCTGTCAATTTCATGGCTCCATGCTGGACCCGTGAAATTGACAAGAAAGTCAGGCTGTCATCGGGGGGCGGGGGAGGGCTCCAGCTAGAGCCCAGCTGTCCCCTGGGCTACCCGCTCCCAGCCCAGCTGCTGCCCAGGCTCCCTGCTCCGAACTGGGCTGTGCCCCGGCTCCCAGCTCCCCACTGCTACCTGAGCTGCTGCCTAGAGGCTCCCCAGGGAGAGCGCTGGTACTGCCCAGAGGCTCCTGGCTCTCTCTCCCTTCCCCCCACCCCCCAGTCTCTTGGCTCCCCACTCCCCACCATTTAAAAAAAAATTATTGAAAAACCAATATATTTCTGAGAAAAATTCAAAAATAAGAGGTTTTTCAAAATTCCTTATGTAATTAGCATTTTCCAACTAGCGTTAATATGTGAAAATGGAAATAACTGCACAACAGGTTTTACTAATATACGGGGGGGGGGGGAAATCGAGAGAGAGAGAGACCGATGGACCAGCCAAAGAAATCCCCTGCTCCTCAGCTCTGCATGTTTAATAACCATTCAGTGAAGAAAAGTGCCTACCATCTATCCATATATTTTTCTATGGTTTGCATCATTGTTTGCTTTATATACACTGCAGCATGTTATTTACTCCTGGTCTGCAGCTATGAGACCTCGGTGGAGCTTACCATCTTCTTCACAAATTAGTCCACATAAGCAATGCACTTGGGAGAATTCACCCACTGAAAACCTGTCAGTGCGGGCAGGGTGCAAGGCAAGAGAGGAAGGTGGTACAGAGGGAACTCTCTGAATTGATACATCACACCTGAAACCAAGCATGTTTTCCTAAGCACATAAAGACAGTGATTTCCCAATTCCATCTCATGACCCACTAACACCATGTTTACTCCAGTGATAAAAAGAGGCTTCAAATCATGCAATTAAAATGCAGAAGCTGCCCCTTTTCATTTATCAAAGTGTCTGTCTTAACATCTCCCAGTTTTCTTTGTAGTTTACAACCAGTTAGCACTTAGCTTTCAGCCCGTGTCATTACCGCAAGCTGGTAATGGCTGTGAAATTGTTACTTAAGTGTTGTATAAAATGGAACAGCTGGCTGGTGAAAAATAACAGTGGTACAGCATGAGTGCTGCTAAGTGCCCTGGTACAATGTCAACCCAGCATTGGGTCTGAAACACCAAGGGGAAGCAAAAAAAGAGGGAATTCACTCTCCAAGACCAGTAAAGGGAGATCAAAGACATGTTGTGCTTAAAGGAATGGCAGATATTCTGACTCTGACCAGGACTGTCCTGTCCGTGACCCCTGAAGGGATTCTGCCTGCAACACGCCAATGTCATGCTACTGCTCGCTCTCCTCCCCCTGCAAAAAACCCCACCAAAACATTTCTAAAAAAGTTGTTTCAAATCCGTGAAATTGATTCTGGTTTTCGATTACTGCAGGTGCTCAAGGGAAAGCCGTAGAAAACTTTCCCAGGAAAGTTTCCCCATTTAGAGAGAGCTTGTGCCTCCACGAGCTATCACCTCATTCGGCGTGGCTGTTACAGTGCAATGGACAAATGTGTGTCCGGGTGGGTAGGGTGGAGATAGATTTTCAAAAGCACAAGGTACCCAACTCCCACTGATTTGCAGTGGGTGCCTACTCGCCCTTTGTGCCTTTGGAAAAGTGATGGGTTGCCGGTTCCTTTAAAGTCTCTAAACACACACTAAGGTTTCTCAAAAGTCCTGTGAACCCATCCTTGGGTAGTCATAACCATTTAATAAAGGATTCGAGGGGTCTGGTTTTTTGTCTGTTGTACTTTTTATTGCTCAGACGGTTTCAGGATGTCGTACCGAACTGTCCAAAGCAGTATCTGACTCTAAGAGGTGACACTCGTCGTGTCCCTGGCATTCCCCTCCTGCGCAGTGACAGCTGGAGGCACACGGGTGAGGGGCCTTTACCAGTCCATTCAGGTTTTTAACGCCCAGCAGTCTGAATGGCCAAGCCAGTGGATGATATCAGTTCGAATGGTCCATTGGAAGCACCCAACAGGCTAGATGTGAATGGGAAAAGGGTGGGGTTTTTGACCCAGCTAAAAGGAAGGGCTGTGTTAGCAAACTGAAAGCTTCGGATAGTCACGGTTGAGAGTGGGGAAAGTAGCAACTTGAGCTACCAGCTAAATGCCCCCCGGAAGCCACCTTGAGAGCATTCGGGGTCTAACACCTGCCAAGTGACATACTCAATGACCTACTGCAGGATGGTGGCCGTGGGGGAGTTGCTTAGAGTGGGGGAGGAGATGCTGAGAGTGCTGCTAGTACTAGCCTTTTTTCCCTTTCAAATAGTATCATTTCTTGCTCTAGCCCTGAACGATACTAGAGATGGAAAAGCCCTAGCTAGTCTATCCCTCCCACTAAAGCAGGGTGACTCTTACTATAGATTTTTTTGATGCTCTATTAAGTCTACATTTAAAGAGGCTGTGTGGTCTGGAGCAGCAAATCTCAGACTTTGGCCCCTGGGCCATCCAGTGCTCAGCAGAGCCCACCTAGATATAATGCTAATTAAACAGCTTGAGAACCAAGCAGCGAGGAACGGGATACAACATGGGGAGGTTGGAGCACGAGATGGACGCTCTCTTACAAAGCCGTTCACATAAGATATCCGGAGAAACACTGCTCTACTGGCTAAGCATAGGGAACACTGCTAATAACAGGGAGGTAAGTGCAACTCCATATCTAATGCAGTTTGTAAGGCATCATCA
The DNA here is from genome assembly GCF_002925995.2 of Terrapene triunguis. Taxonomy (NCBI): domain Eukaryota; kingdom Metazoa; phylum Chordata; order Testudines; family Emydidae; genus Terrapene; species Terrapene triunguis. Next base: position 10,994,537 of record NW_020664585.1, read on the forward strand.
TACCCAAGCACACTCAGGGAACCAGATGAAATCATCCTCTCCATTATGCATCCAGTAGAGGTCAAATGCATGTCGCCCTGATGAAGTCATCGTATCCCAGTGCATGTCACTATGACATCTGCATGCTCACATTTCATACCCTGCATTTTTCTGGGAGGCATCTCTTCTTCCCCAGCACTTGATTCTGAAGGTTGCAGAGCAATTCTCAGAATCAGGCCCCAGGGATCTTTTCAGGCACGTGAGCAGAGATATACTTATTCCTTGCCATAATTCTTCACACCCTTACCAGTTATCCCTGTGCTCTTGTTTCTCCCCAACAGGTCCAGAGATGATTTAAAATCAAGGTGAAAAACATAGCTTATGAATGCTGCCTTTACTCGACTCCTGAGCTGTTTACCCAGCAATAACCAATTTCTTATCTTGCACTGGATGTGCTAGCACCTACGGATGCTTGTACATAAAGGACTTATTAAAATGCATTATAATGTGTTTAACCTGAAACACAACCAGATTGCCTGGAGACCAGTCATGAAAATATGTGTCTTTACATCAGCACCACTTAAACAATCAGAAAGAGTTTCTCTAGTTGGATTTTTTTATTTTACAGTAACAGAGCTGAGACCGCACCATCGAGCAAGACCTCTGGATAACAAGAAACCTAGCAAACAATTAGATAGCGTTGAGATGGAAAAGAGTGCCAGACAGACAGCGTAGGTGGGTCCGGGACAAAGCCAAGTGAAAGGTTCACAATGAAATCAGAAACAAGAGGGAAAGTGATGGGGTGCAGGTTCCTTTAAAGTCTCTAAACGCACAATAAAGGTTTCTCAAAAGTCTCATGAACCCCTCCTTGGGGTGGGGGGGACTTCTTTATCTGCTTTCAGGTGCTGCTCCTAATAGTTAAAGCCTTCAAAGGACTAGGGCCTACCTAGGTAAAGGACCACCTGTTCCTTCACCATGACTGCTAGGGCTAGGGGTGAGCCTCTCTGAATCCGGGATATTCCCGAAGGGTGGCCATCTACCACAGAAGGCGTCTTTGAACACCTCTCTCTTTGCACAAGCCTTTTCCTAATATTGATGGCAGCAGACTAGACTGGCTGTATTTCTACCATAGACAGAACTGATCAAATTATCCAGTGCAAATCAATAATGCAATGAGAAGTGGTTGGAAAGTGTGTCGTTCTCTTGGTATTTGTACTTTTAATTACATGTATAACATCTAAACAATACGGTGATGGGATCTTTCTACCTTCTTAAGGATACATTCCGCCTGATTTACCCCCATGATTTTGCTTGTGTGGGGCTAATTCAGAGCAGAACATGGTCCTCGCACAGATGTATGCCTTTGCATAGAAATCATGCAAAAACCTGTCTTCCAGGTAGAGCGCCACCATTTTCAGTGAGTTTCACATTGAGATTTTGGATTTATTTGCATTTTAAAGATGGCCCTTAAGAAGCACAAAAGCTGTGTGGATCAGGATAGAGGCAGGATAGATGAGCCTCTGAGAAGTGAAATCCCCAACGAGAGGATTTTCTTATTAGGAACTGCCCTTCATATTTGAGGGTCTTTCCATAGGAATGCAGGGCTGCCTCCATGCAGCACGCCTTTGAACAAATAAAACTGGAATGTCCCAAACACAATGGAAGCTACAGCACTTCTGAAAACCAGGCCACTTTTTGGGCAGAGCCTTAATAAGGATCTAGGAGCCTAATGTTAGGAACCCAGATTGGAAAGTTTTGGCCTTTAATTTTAGATCAGCTTTGGCTCAGTAAAAATAGTGGGATTTGGCCTTCAGGACTGAGTTACAATGAGTTGGTTTTTTCAGAGCTGATTCCCCCCCGCCTCCTCCCCAGGATACTTCATGTACAAATCAGTGTTGCTAGTTGTTTTCAGAGAAGATGCCACAAAGTTTCAACAGGTTACACTAATAGCTTTGTTGATTGAAAATCCACAGCAGAAGAGAATCGGGAATCCCTTATAGATACTGATGGAGTTAGAATAATTTATGGAGTGCGGTCTAGCACAACATAAGCTATTTAAAGCTGTATAATATACCCACAAACTCTTATTAAGGTCTGTGGTTTTCAGCCCTGTGAGACAGAAACCAGCTATCATTATGCACCACCATGAAAGCAGATTAAAATTAAATCAATCTGTTTATCTATGGGCTTGCAATGCAGCTTTCTCAAAACCTAACATATTCTCTATCTAATTAACATTTCAGGAGGAAAAACCATTCCACCCAGACACTTGAACAACCCCATTCAAATTGGGATATTAGAAAAAATAAGTCCCAAGAGGTTTTATAATCAAATTTAATTAGTAAAAGGGCACGAGACCAATTTAGGCCTCAGAAAATGAACTGTGCATGCCATGAGTTAAATAAAATAGATGTCTTTGGAATATATGTCTCTTGAGTTGGGCAAAAACCGTCTGTCTTACTTGTGGTTCTGTGTTTGCATGTGTTTGGGGGGGCTTAGATTTTATTTTTGTAGTGTTCAGTCAGAAAATTAATATGAAAAGCATGTTTTGCAAGATGAAAATTAGACTGTAAAACCCAAATAGCCCTGGAGGATTAAAAGGCGGGGGGAAGAATACAAGTTGATTCAAAACAGAGGTAAATATCATAAGGTTTTCTACTCTGACTTGCATTCACTTGCTAGATAAACCCTTACAAACTTGGCCCCAGTTCTCAGTGGAAATTAAGGGTTCTCAGAAGCTTGCAGGACAAGGACCTTCAGGTTCCCATTGTTGATAAATGTTTGCCCTGATGAACAAGTGTGTTGCTTTATGATGTTGTGATGTAATCTCAGGACTCATCGCCACGCTGCAGTGTCGCCGCATCCTGGCATGATATACCAAGACAAGATCACCATGCCGTCACGTGATATCATGATACAACATCACTGTGTCCCAAAACTGTTTTCATGAACCTTAAAAGGTTCTGAAAATCCACACAAGGTGCTCCTGATGGTGGCAACCCTACTGCTAATGTGCCATTTAAGTAAACATCTATGCTATAAGGCTAATCCAGGTGGTTGTATGGAAACTGACATTATCTCCAAATTTAAACAGGTTTGATCCTTCTACTCTCAATCCACACACAATGTGTTATTATCCGAAACTGGCCCGCGTTCTAGGGTTTTCCTTTATTCTTAATTAACAACAAATGTGAGCCTTAATCTGAGCTGCCTGCTGAACTGGCTGTTCCAAGGGCTTTTCCTTGCAGCCCGTCTTGTCTCTTTCCCTAGCTTTCCTTTGTCTTAGCAAAGCTCTCAACTTCTTACACTCCTGAGTTAGAGCTAATGAGACCAACGTGATCTAACCGTGTGAGTCCTGAGAATAGCTCTGCCATCCCATCAGGGTCCTGGCAGCTGACATGGAGGGACACCAAATATGAGGAGGAAAGGCAGGAAACTGTTTCGCTTCTGCTGTCTCACTGCATAGCAATATGGCTGTTGGTAGCATCCCCCTGCTGCCTTCTTCATGTTAACTGTACTTGAGGCAAGCTGGATCGCAGAGCAGTGAGGAACAGGGAAATAGCAGCATTATACCTACAAGTGTCACATTATAGACGTAGCTGCTACAAGCAAGCAAAACCTCATTCCTGGAATTAGCTAAGATACTGCTATTAGCAGGGCTGGTGTTATAAACTAGGGACACTCTAATGAGGTTTTATTTCATTAAAGGACAAAACCATGACCCTGCCAATAGACATGTATCAGCTGGAATTACGAGGCAAGCGCTCAGGTGGTTTCAGAGAAGTGACTGTCTTTGTGCTGTTGGTAGTTAGGGGACAGACTGCAGAGGAAATTGATCTTCTGTTTATCCAAAGGCCACTCATAAATGCCGTGCCAGTAATGGTGACTCACTATCACCTGTCACATCTGCATGCCACTTTTTCAACCAGCAGCAGATAATTGGACAATTCAGTGTGACAGCAAAATATGTGTGTGTTCAAAGGAACGGAGGAGTGTGTTTATTTATAAAAACAGGAGCCAGAGATGAACAGGGCTGCCTGCTGGTCTAGAGGAAGTTAGGGACCCTGTGGTTTGCTTCTGACTATGGCCAAACAGAGAGATTTAAAAATATACGTGTATGCAAAAATATGATGCAAATTCTTAACTAGTTTTTTTGCTAAGGTTGTTGTAAAAGAAAAAAGTGGAATAGCTGCAAAAGCTGTTTACCATCCTGTGTAGCAAACTCATTCTGCCTGCAGCTACTTGGAATTTTAATAAAACCCAATTCAGATTTAGGAAGGGTTGGGAATAACAACAATACCGCCAACTGTACTGTCATGCATAGATCTCAAAGCACTTTACAACAAACAAACCAGCAGCTGCAATGTAGACTGTGGACTGGGCAGTGAGTGTAGAGTGAAGCGTTCAGCTCTTTTTACAGATGGGGAAACTGAAGCCAAAACAGTTGAAGTGACTAGCCCAAGTTCTCATAGCAAGCCAGTGGCAGAGTTGGTCCCCTGAGTCCCAATCCAGTGCACTATCCCCTGGAACACACCTTCTCCAAAGGTATTGCATAATTATCTGGGTCAGAGGCTTCTGTTCAAGGTTCCATTTACCATGGGAAATCAGGCAGAGACACTGCCCTTAATTGCCAGCATTTAGCAGATTTCCTCTTACTGACTTAACTCTTATTGACTGGATCTACACTCACTACCCAGCTCCCCACTCCTAAAATCTGTGTTACTAAAAGACAGCAAGAGGTTTAAGACTCAGGCTACAATAACAACAACATTTTGCATTTATATAGCACCTTTTATCTCAATGAACCCCAGAGCATTTTATAAAAATTCTAATAAATTTGCTAACGTGTATAACTCTGCTCTCTACTGGATAGAATCTGAATTGCTCAATTATGGGTCATAGGCCTAAAAGTCCTACAGTTAATGGTGCAGCTCAAGTGACAGGGGCCAGTGCTTTGGAAGCAGAAGAAGGTGAAATCTATCCCTGTCGTCCAGCATAGTGACATCTCTGAAATGTGTATGTGGCCACAGTCACACTCTTGACATACAGATCAATGCGGTGAGGTGGTATAAAAAACTGCTTTACTAAGAAGCTTAATTTAAATTTCAACAGGCTAGTCCTGTGCTATTCCAGGTTTTCATCCACAACTCCTTACAGCAGGGTCTGGAACGACTCAACGAATAAAACAGAAGTGTGACCTCAACAGAAGAAATGTAGACTGATCACTGAAAATGGGTCAACACTGTTCCCTAGCAACTTCTGAGCACTGCAGATAATAAAGCATGTTGTGGGCAGTGCATACACCACACATACCTATACAAGAATCCCTTCGCCCACCACTGAAATGCAGCCACCTCTAGGGAGGAATATAGCAGATATTTAACAGAGAGAAGCAACATTACACTTTAGCTAATGCCAAAAAGGGAGGAAGAATACTGTATCCAGTTGAAACAACATTTCTATTAGCCTTTTACTTCCAATAGGCCCTTATCGCCTACACCTCTACCTCAATATAATGCAACCTGATATAACACGAATTCGGATATAACGCAGTAAAGCAGTGCTCCGGGGGGGCGGGGCTGCGCACTCCAGTGGATCAAAGCAAGTTCAATATAATGCGGTTTCACCTATAACGCAGTAAGATTTTTTGGCTCCCAAGGACAGCGTTATATGGAGGTAGAGGTGTACATTTGTCCTCTATTCAATGACAAGTATGTGAGATACTTAGGCTAGACACAGCATAAGGAAGAAGAAGAAACACAACTTAATCCTTGCAGCAAATACAAAGCCTGATTCTGCAAATCCTTACTCACATGAGTAGTTCTATTGGATTTACATGAAGCCGCTTGAAGGCTTTCAGCATCAAGACCGTAGTGCTGAACATGTGAAACAAGTATGCAGAACAGAGATTCCAGAGTGGAGAAGAAAAAACACCTGGATCACTCCAAAGGATTTTGATTATCATAAAGCAGGTATTCACTTAGCAATTCCAATAGGAATTGTTGTTCTATATATAGCTTATGCGATATATATATATATATAGTGGAGTACTTTACCATTCTTTCTGTCATCTGTTCTAGTAGTCCCAAAAGCAACATTTCCTAGCTAACAGCAGGAAGGAGTTCTGCCATAGGCCAACCCTAACAGCTCAATGCAGCCACTGATGCAGAAGGGAGTACAGTTAATTAATACAATAATGACACAGTCCAACATTATTCTCTGTCCCTAATCTAGGGTACAAACAGGAAGAGGAGGAAAAGCCACATGGCGTGTCCTGTAGCTACTCACAGCACTTAGTGTCAGTGCCTGTCGTAGCAGAGTTAAAAGAGCTACAAGAGATGGCGCAGGTGGTCCAGAGAAGCAGAAATGCAGATATAACTTGGGGCCCTGCTTGGAATTATATAAAATCTTGGTTGTTGATTGCTTCCCAAGTTAAAACCATTTTGCAGGGACATAAAGGTAGCTGGTAATTTTCTCCATATATAAAAATCCCCAAGAGAAACAATATTAATAATTGCATCCTCCTCTCATTTCCTCTCAAAATTTCATGCACTGTTCCTTGGACTATCTCATCCTATTTGTGCATTTCAATCTCTGAAAGAGAGATGAGAATGAGAGTTAAGTGTCTCTCATCACAGCATAAAATAATCCAATATATTAGACTATACTACCTGATCTGCTAATGAACCCAATGTGAACTTACAATGCATGTTAGCAGCCCAGGAATCAGTGTGGGAATTTGTCACATGTGGCTTAGCCGTGCCTGCATATTAGATGCAAGTGATCAAATGTTATAAATTTCATAAAACATAGTATGGAATCATAAGCTATTGACTGAGCCAGAATTATATTGGCTATATGATTTTTCTTTGGTACATAGGACTACAAAGTCTTTTTAACAAATGGACTGCAATGACCCTTGGTTCTGCAGAGAGATTGATCTTTAAAAACTGCAAAAGCTCTTTTGTGCCACTGTTAAAAGCTCAGCGTGCTGACGTGACAGAAATTGTTTCATATGAAGATATTATTTCTAAGATTAATGGCAACACCGGTGACTTTTTCCTCTGATCTAAAGGAAAATACATCTGTGGTAGTAGTAGGTGCAGGAGATCACTAACGAGGTTTAGGGTGATCAGGAGTAGGGACCCTGTGCTTTGCTTTTCTAAAGGACTTTGTATCTTGCTTGTCTATAGTTTGTTATTCTTCTTTTTTGTTGTTTTTCTTAATCGTGGTTTAAAAAGAGACATTTCTGTTAAAATGTATGGGGATGTGACCAGTGAAAATTGTAGGTTGCTACAATGATAAAGAAGGTATTGTTAGCATAGTTCGTATAGATTCACAGATCTTAAGGCCAGAAGGACCACTTTGATCATCTAGTCTGGCCTCCTCATAACGCAGGCCATAGAACTCTCCCAAAACAATTCCTGTTTGACCTAGAGCATCCAGTCCTGTCAGTGATCAACCCTTGGTAAATTGTTCCAATGATTAATTACTCAGTGTTAAAAATGTACGCCCTTATTCCAGTCTGAATTCGTCTAGCTTCCACTTCCAGCCATTGGAAACTGTTATACTTGTTTAACTTCTTGAAGCTACAGAAGGCACCAATGTGAGGTTTTTGTGACCGGGACCAGGTTTTTGTTCTGTGTTTGGACAGCGCCTAGCGCAGTGGGGTCCTGGCCTACGACTAGGGCTCACCGGCATGACTGCAATACAAATTAATAATAATAAATCATCATCATAATTTGGGACAAGGACATCAGCATCACAGATGATTGAAGGTTGCGGTTGCCTCTTGCGGGGGAAGGAAGTACCCATAATTTCCAAACTGGTGAACTGAATGGTGAAAAAGGACATTGCACATCAGAACATTGCTCCATCAAGACTGGTAACTTGCCTTGAGCCGTGGCTACCTGCTAATGCTGCAGCAAAAAGGGACCTTCCCTGCCCAACCTCAATAATGTACATAGGCCCCAAAATGTCAAAAGTAGCCACTGATTTTCAGTGCCTCAGTTCAGTTTGCCCTGACATGAGACAGTGTACACCTGATTACCCAAGGTGTTGAGTATGTACACCTCCCATTGACATCAGCTGGAAACGTGGCTGCTCGGCCCTTCTGAAACAGTGTCTAAAGTCAGGCATCCAAAAATTGGATCAGTGACCACTTCTGACAATCTGAAGTGGGGAGGGGGATGTTTGACACCAGTAGGCAGTAGCTCCTGAGAAGGAAATCTTCAGACTAGAAGCTGCTGTGACAAAAGGCGTGGAGAAATAGTAGCCATATCATCTGGGCCCAAGACATTGAAAAGGGGGAATTAGAAACGCCAGGGAGGGATACGACAAATGGAACAGCGTGAAGGTCAAGGGGCAAAAGAGGGGTAATTGTGGAGGGGCCCCTCAGGGGACAGAGGAGACCCAGAGACATAGCCTAAACCATCGTCTGATTGGAAACTGAAATGGCTTTCGCCTCTTTCTTCAGTCTATATGAAATGTGAGTTGCAGACTGACGAGTCCCCATGCTCCTATTAGATGGTAAGGATTTTACAACACAGCATAACGCTACTGTTCAGCGTGGGATATCCATCTGTTTGTACTAAGGAGGAAATTAATAGTCTACCTAGGGATTAAGTTATTGCTCAGATCCAGTAAAGCCCCAGCCCCTGCTGGATGTACATAGTTTGCCTTACATCTCCACTGATCAATTAACTCCTCTGCTATGCCGAGTGGCAGTATGGGACCCACAATGGTTTGGGGGGGGGAGGGCTTTGCTGTTGGTAGTGGGTGTTTTTGACACACACAATATCAAAATCAACCTGGGCACTTCTTTGGCACCGAGCTCTCTTTGCCAACATGCAGCAATCCAGGTACTCACACGGCCATTACCTTGTACTGCAGAGTGCTACGGGGCTAGCTTGTGACTTGGACTAAACACCCGTGTGGGGCAGTACGACGGAGTAAGAGCCACCCACTTCTTTTAGACACCTTGGATCTGGGCACTTTCCTTCCTCACTGGCTAGCTGAGCCAGCATGGCATAACGTACGACGAGGACAGGCCAGGTGCAGATTACTCTTAGAGGAGCAGCACAGAACTCACAGTCCCGAAGGATGGGTGGCTAAAGTGGCTGTAAGCCACCTGCCTGCCCTTCTGATATCGGGCTGCTCCAGGGACCATAGCACTCCCCTGCATAATTTGGGCAGCCCCGGGAGACTAAGTTATAGCTGCTTCCCCGGGACTACCCTATACCAGGGCTTCAAGGGGTTCCTGAACTGGCAAACTTCTCTCTCAGCCAGATCTGAGACTTTTAGAGCCCCTTCATCCAGCACAAAGGGCCAGAGCGGGTCGGGTGGGGTGGGGTGGGATCACACCCACAGTACTCAGTACGTTAATGAATTTTGTCATGTGGTAGCAACAACTACTTTTGGATTTTTTTTTTAAGAAATCCCTAATTTAGGGGCAGGATTAAATCTACTATTATTGTCTAAGAAACTGTCCAGCTAAAATCCTGAATCAGCACAGAGTGTACAGATGTTCACAGGGTGTAGTATATGGCCCCTTTCTGAGCCCAGCCTTCTCCTGAAGCGCCGCCAAAGAGACAGAAATCAGTAAGTGCCATAAGACAGCAAGACAGTTCTGTTCCTTGTGCAGGCGCATAAGCCAAGCCGTAACGCACCCCTCAGGTATTCCAGTGAAATGGCTGGGTGAATGGAGGTTGGCACTAGGGTTGCCAACTTTGGTTGGGCATATTCCTGGTGGTTTCATCACACGACATAATCTTTAATTCTTGGAGACTCCAGGACAATTCTGGAGGTCTGGCAACTCTAGCTGGCACAACGCTGGCTTTTTGCTAGGGCACCGGGGTTAAGATTCCTGATCTTTCAGGAAAAACAACAACAAAGAACTCCCCAATCAGATTTTTAACACCTTGTGGTCAGACGTTAACCTTTGTTAAACGGATTATTTTGAAAGACTCTGCAGCACAACAGCCCCTGAGATTGTTCTGGGACACTGGCTCAGTGCTGGCTCTACAGGGAAGTACCATCACCTATGGAATCACACACGTTGCTGGGAGGTTTTCACTGCAAGCGTTGAGCCGGCCCCTTGCTGCTTAGCCTGTGAGATGAAGGTAGCATGTCTGCAAGCCACTAGAAGAAGGGAAAGTAAATTCTCTCGACCCACCCATCAGCCCAGGATGTTTTTTATGCCAATTGGCGTGCTGGAGGGGAAAGGCCCTCAAATGATTGGTGTGGAAAGCCTGTACTTCCAGCTGCATCTCCCACAAACACAAACACACATCCTGAGTCTGTTGCTCTGCACCGAAGGGTCCCATTTACACCTCTGCAAAGTGGGTGTAAAAAGTCACCATTTCGAGTTGGAGGCATTTTGCACCCAATCAGCCGGGGTGGAAGTGATGAACCAAGGTGCAGGGCAACCAGGAAATGTATTCTACTGCATTGGAATTAACAGCCCATCAGCCATTTCACACACAGGATCTCAATACAAAGGTCCCTTTGAAGAATGGTTCCAAGCCCACAATAAAGGCAGCACTGCATGTGTCACACCCGGCCCCCACTGATTTCTATAAGTGCCCTTCAAGCCAGGCAATTTGAGGCAGAGAGACTAATTAAGCAATGACCCCTGCTGGCACAGGCCCTACTGTGAGAAAACGGACTGAAACGTGACTCCTGTGCTGCGAGCCAACATCAAGATCGATTATTTCACAGCTGCAAACCCACCCAGGTGGGGGAGAGGGGCCAGGACTTGTGAAATGGGTTTAGCTGTTTTCTGAACTATCTGAAATCATCCCTGAATGGTGCCTTCTGTGGTCAGAGGACAGCAGTGGCTGAAGGAGCAGTGGGTCTCTCACGCCTCGAGGTGCCTTCCCTGAGCAAGGTGGCATAGGAGCAGTGTGATGGCAAGAAAACCTGGGCCATAGTCCATAGTCCAGGCTGTACCTGCTGTGTGAATAAAAATGCCAGTCAAGCCCCCCCTCCAGATATCTTGGCAAGGGACCCGATGTGAGGTCTGGATGCTGTGATGAACATTCCCTGAGAGGCACAAGACCTAGCTCTGTGTGAGCTCCACGCCTAACAGCATGCCTGGGACAGGAGCGTGGTGGGGTATGGGTTGGGCTGAGGGGTCCCCTGCTAATTATCCTCTCCTCTCCTCTCTCCCGCAGGAGATGGTAAGACACTGAGTAGGCTGCTTCAGCCACTGGGCTACAGGAACTTCCACTGTGTGGACGGGATCGTTCCTCCACACCGTCGGCTGAGGATCTACCCTGGCAAGGGACCCAAACTCACTGGTCTCTGGATTTGCGGCTGACAGAGAATTTCAGCCCTCAGGGCTGTCAATCCAGCACCTTCCTGCAGCACTAAAACCCACTTATAAGTTTCCTACTTAACACTACGGCTACGGATTTCCAATGTATTGCTATTTACCATCGAGAAAGAAAAAAACAGCCGGTCACCTCTCCGGGGTGCAAAGAATGTCACTCTCAGTGGGGGGAGGGGGGGAGGGATGGAAAAAGAAGCATAATATATTTTATTAAAAACCTCTTTCCTGTTGGCTGGAATGTTGGCTGCTGATAACAGCCTGATGAAAAATGTCTCTGTCTCTTTTCTGACACGTCGCTTTTCCTTCTCATATATAAAGCAAACTTATAAAAATAGATGCCGGGGGGTAAATATCTCAGTAATCCCAGTTGCAAGATCAGTCACAATTTAAGGATTATAGTCCACCAGGAGTTTATTAGATTCATGGGAAAACTTGTAATTCAACTGTATCTCATTGAAGTTAAAGCCGTCATATGGTGCCATGGGATGCACTCCTTCTATCCGTTTAATTGCACAGTATCTGGTACCGTTTGCTTGGAATACTGAACACGTCACTGGGAGGAGCTCCATGATGCACAGGGGCTAGATTTGAGAAGAAAACTCAGATTACCCATGGGTGTGTCCCTTTCTGTCCCCAAACCACAGAGGATGTGAATCTCTAGCCTTCAAGCTGGGTCTTTAGCTCAAGAGGTAGAGGTGCTTGCTTTTTGTTCTGGAGGTCCCTTGTTCCATTCCTGGCAGTGGTCAAGATAGCAGCCTTCCCACATGTACTCTCGGTTTGGCATGCAACATTTATCTTAGGAAACCATCCTCTCTAGAAGAGGTGGAAGATAACTATTCTAGGGGGGACAATAGGCCTATAAACAGCCCTAAAGTTTGGCAAATATCATTAGGTTTCGCTGAATAATCTACTTTCTCTCCCCAAAGGTATATGCATGGAGTCAAGGGGTTACTGCTGGAGGAGATTTACTAAAATGATTCACAAAAATAAAAGCAAACGATTTCATATGACAGCCCATTGTGAAGGTTAATTTGAAGAACTTCCCTCTAGGAGGCTCTGTGTTTCTGACAGGACTGCCACTATACATATTCATGCATGTACCGGAGCACTGTAAGATAGTACATTCATTAACTTGCCCTACACCAGGCGCTAAACAAATGGACTGAAGGGAAGAAGAGCCAAGAACGGCATTGAAGAGCATCAAATACGAGTAATACATTTAACACGTTTTATCCATTTTAGCTGGTGTGCAATAACTATGGTGTATAAAGTTAGAATGAATTATCTGGTGTCAAATGTTCATTAAGTTTGTCCTTGAGGAATCACAGAGCAGGGTCAATCTATGTTTAAAACTTACTGGAGCGAGGTTTAGAAAAGTGGGTCACTCTCTTTGCTGCTCAGCGTAGTGATATATAAATGCAGGCATTACCATATCTGCAAGCAACCCAGCAAGTCATCTGTTGTGCAGACGGAAGAGTTAACAGCTTCCTCCCAAGCCTCCTTATAATTTGACTATGAGATGATCCGAAGTCCTGAGTTTTCTCAATGTGCTGATCAAGGGTTTGATTAAAACAAAAAATAAATTAGAGCGCCAAGGTGGGTGAGGGAATATCTTTTATTGGACCAACTTCTGTTAGTGAAAGAGACCAGCTTTCTGTGTAGCTCGAAATCTTCTTTTTCACCAACACAGGTTTGTCCAACAGCAGATATTACCCACCTTGGATCTCTAATATCCTGTGACCAACACAGCTGTAACAAACACTGTAACACACACTGCTGGCACAGGAATACACATTGTTATCTAGTTAAAAGTACAGCCTGTTAAATGAAGCAGAAAAAGAGTGATAAAATAGAAATTTACAGTAAAAATCTCATTGAAACACAGGAAGGGATAAAAAAGAGTCTATTAAGTCCCACGACTTTGTAGAATTTACAGTATGTGACCTTCACAAATCTCTTTCAAAGTCACTGAGAGGCTATTCATTAGTTTAGTAAACTAATAACATAGCTATATAGGACTTTTCATCTTCAAACATTAATTAATTCTCACAACACTTCAGAGAAGTAGGTATTATTACCCCCATGTTACAGAAGAGGAAACTTCAGTAAGAGTGTTTTTTTTTTTTTAATGACTTGAGCCCAAGGCTACAATGGAGTCAGTGGAAGACATGAGAATTCAGGATTTTCTGGGTCGCAGCCCAGTGCTCAAACCATTAGGTCATATAACATACACTGTACATGGAATTTAAAGAGCTCTTCAGTGCCAACTCTCCAAATTGCTGTCCCTGTGCAAATTGCCTGACTCGCCTCTGCACGGTCTGCTTGGAGTGACACTGGGTATAAACTGGTTCAGAATTAATTCAAGCACGATATCGGAAATGTTCCTCTTGCTTTATATAATGTAAAATTATTTTGATACCAAACAAGCTCTGAGGTCAGTTAGGGTAACTTACTTCAGAACTTTCTTCCAACGTTCAAAAGGGAAATTTCATTAAACCAGTAGCACTGAGAGAGAAGGTTTATCAGCCTCAGGTGGGTGCACAAAAGGTGGATGGACCAACCTTTTGACTTATACAGTCAGAAGTTGGCTACACTCGAGCTACTGCTCTGCTGTTTAATCATGGCAAAATGTTCTGCTAATGGCATCTTAGTAAAGCAATTCTACTCCACAGGAACCAGATTACAAGGAGGTTTGCTGTGCTACTCTAATGCCATAAATTTCTGTTACTTTCTTCTTGGGAGAAAAAAAGAAAAGTTAGGACCAGGTGACTGTATGCCATGGTATTCCAAATGTGTTAATATTACTGTGGCAAAAAAGTGGTATTGACTAGATTCTTTATTGTTTCACTGAAATATACATAGTATGTGGGAAAATGGCTGAAGATGGTTAACCTGCAATGCTCTAAGCAGAGAAATGACCGTATCAGAGTTAAAAAGAAGGAGCCATTTGCACTGAGAGTTAGACCTGCTTTAATTTCAAGTTTGAAAAAAGGTCAACAAAGTCTTGAAATTAGGAGACAATTATTGTGTCAGTAGATTACACAATACAAGTTAGACACCTGCATATTAATGATTTTCTTGATGCTAAAGAATAGGACTGGGACTCAGGGAATCTGGGTTATGTTCCTGGTTTCACCACAGAATTTTTCTGTGACCTTGGGCAAGTCACTCAATGATCAAACATGCCCACTCATTTTGGGCACCCAGATTTCACCCAGGGGAAAAGCCTGGCCCCACTGAAGTCAATGGCAAAATTCCCATTGCTTCAATGCAGACATGATTTCCCCCTTGATGTCTGATTTCTAGAGATGATCAACTCCCAAAGCTCTCATTGCCTTCGAGAGGTGCAGGTGCACAGCTCTTCTGACAATCTGGCCCTAGGTGTCTCAGGTTGGGCTCTCAAAACACTGAAGCAACCATGATGAAAATTTGAAAATGTAGCTTTGGAACTCTCCATTCTTCAGCTTCTCCATCGACAAAATACTTTTCTACCTCGCAGGAATGTTGTGGGCCTTAATTTCTCATAATAACAGAAGAGCTGATAATAAATAATACTACTACTTAGCATTCATACAGCACTTTTCACGTTCAAAGCACTTTAAAGACATTATCTAATTTATGCTCAAAACAGCCCCTCTCTTGATGTCTGCAAAGTGCTTTAGATGCTCAGATAGAAGGTGTCATGTAAGTACAAAGTATTATTATTATTCATGCATTTGAGCGCTAAGAGCTACCAGCCTCTCACAGATTTTCCTACAACAACATCCTACAACAGTAAGGCAACTTCTATTTATTGTAATTTCACAAAGTACATAATAATATTTAACAATACTGCACAACACGATACCCTAAAAGAAAGCCTTGATGGTCTGCCTCAATGGTTTAACCCCTCTGAGTTCACTCAGTTGGAATAAAGGTTTCCTAGAGAACACAATGGAAACGGGCTCATTTTTGCTTATCAGGACAGGACAATGCTTTTTAATGACAGCTGTCAAACAGTTTTCCTACTATGTGAACAATAATATACCGTACTTTCAAAAAAGGGCTGGATGGACTAATATACTTGTTTGAAAGCTCTCAGATAAAAAAATGATTGGAACAATAATCTAGGTTCTGTGGACAGTCCAATGAAAGTGTTTGCTCAATGCACCACGGTGGTCGAAAAAAGCAAACAGGATGCTAGGCTGTATTAAGAAAGGGCTAGAGAATAATAGTGAACGTATTATAATCCCAATATTACTTGGATTGTGAGCTCATTGCAGCCAGAGCTGTCTTTTTGCTCTAGGTTTGTACAGTGCCTAGCACAATAGGGTTCATGCCTGGGGTCTTAGGCACTACTACGATGTAAATACAATAAAATAATAATAATAAATAACCTGGCAGCACACCCTCCCCTGGGCTATTGTGTTCATGTCTGGTCATCCTCTGTCTCTCTCTCTCTCTCTCAGAGGATATAGCAGATCCGAGCAACAAAAATAAGCTGTGGTTTGCAAAGGCTTCCATCCATGTGAGCACAAATTAAAAAGATAGAACCTATATAGTTTAGAGAAGAGATGAATAGGAACTGACATGCTAGAGCTATATAAATTAATGAAAGATACAGAGAAGATCATGTGGGTGCTCCCATTTACCCTTTCTGATAATAAATGAACAAGGGGACATAGAACGGAATTAAAAGGCAGCAAATTTAAAATAGACACAAAGAAAAGTAGCCTCCCCCCCCCCACCCAAAATTAACCTGTGGAACTCAATGCCCTAACATTTTATTAAAGGAAAGAGCTTAGCAGGATTTAAACAAAATGAAACATTTATATAAATGATGATATCTGCAGTTCTACTAACAAAAATAGAGATGTACAAGGGATACAAACCCGGATGCTTCAGGGCACAATCACTAACTGAGTGGAGGTAGGCCGAAGCTTTCCCTCTGGGTATGTTTTCACACAGCTGTCCATTATCAGAGTTTTATATACTCCCCCTGCAGAGTCTGATACCAGCAACTATCAAGGGTGGGACGATGGACCATTGGTGGGAACTGGTAGGGTAATTCCTATGTACCCATATCCCCCTCTATCTAGCAAGTCTTTGACATTTTACTCAAAAGGAAGGAGAAAATTGCAAGTGCTGTGTATACTGTAATCAGGGGAAATATGGAAATGTAGGAAGAAAATGAAACATTTGCTAGACATGAGCAGAAGAGGTTTCACATCTCCATCCGAACTGAATGAGGAAAATGATGCAGTGATTTAGGAAGTCCTAAGACCCAGGTGCTTCTCAGTCTGTGGATCCACTAGATGATAGCCCAGCAATTTATCCCCGCCACCTTCTACAACACCACAGGACATCACCGGTCAGTCATAACACCGGACTTCCGGAAAAAAGATTTCTGATCATCAGTGTCCAAGACAAATGTTGACAAGCAAACTTTCTTCAGAATGTAATATTTCCATAGCAATGTTAAATTGCCTCCTGGCCCCTTCAAGTCCATGAACAACAAACAGGAAGAGGGTTTATGGATTAAAACTGTTACCCTTTTAAGGCTGTCACGGACATTACTATGGAAAGTCAGTTAAATGTTTTAAGTCACTACATCAATACTCCATTAGCCAACCCACAGAACAGAAGTTGTGTTTCTAATTACTTTGGTTGGGGGTGGGGGGGGCATTCTCCTGTTTAAAAAAAAAAAACATTATCAATACTAATGGCTCAGCCCACGGGATTAACACTGCAGAAGACTATTGCTTTAGGTCATTGTTGTAGAGCAGTATTCTTAACAAACATCTCAGTCAGCTTTCTTCTGTAGAACAGGACAAAATGCCATTTTCTTCACAGTCAGATCATTCTGAAAAAATGTGTCCGTTTCAATTAAAATTCCTGCAAAAATATTTCAAAGGTTTGGGTTTTTTTGTTTTTGTTTTGTTTTTGAGAAAATGTTGAAATTTCACTTAGAATTTTTTTTTTCATTTTTATACTATTTGTACATTATTTCGTGATGTCAGCAGTAGTAGCAGTGCATAGAATATGCTACTAGAATATGCACTGCTACTGACAGACTATTTCAACTATTACATTATGTCATATTATATTTTATTTTGAAAAACATTACGGGCAGTGGCTGCTTAGTACTGATTGACACATCTTACGTTCTTTTCTAGATCAACGTGCCTCCTGGTTATGTAGTAATAAAACAGTTTGAAACGTTGACATCTTGGCACAAACTGTTTCATGTTAAAATGTCCCGTGGACAGGAAATTCCACGTTTCATCCAGCTCCACCTTTCTGTTGTATTATTAGTCCATATATCTCATCATTCCATCACCTAGATCACAATAAACGATGTATACCCCATAATCCAGACCACTGATTATATGAACCATGCAACAAACAAAGGTTCTGATCCTGCACACATTTATGAATACAAAAAATATATAAATTATTTGCATGTGACCCTGCATTCTGGACTCAATCTAATCTGCCCTTATATAGTCCATAAGACCCAGAAACATTGGAATGAGACGATCTAGAGAAATAGCTGGCTGATTTTCAGGGCTGATGGCTAACCTATCAGGGACCTTGACTCTGGGCCGCACACCAGTAGATTTCCATTACCCCAGCAGCACAAAATGGTCCTAAAACTAGCAGGTCCAGACTCTGAAGGATATCCTAAGGGCATAGAACAATGGTAGCTGCTCCTATACCACCCTCCATCCCTGTGGCCAGCAAAGGCAGCATGGCAGGAGAAAAAGGAGCCTGGCTGGGACAACCGTGCTCCACAGAGATCCCCACCTGTCGAAACAGCCTCGTGGGGCTGTTGGCAGCTGGTGCATGCTAGAGCAGCCCTGAAGCTGCTGTAGCTTGTATCAGGGGAGGAGTCCAAATGTAGAGTTGCACCAGGATCTGAGACATGCAAAGGGGCATCTTTGTGCAGCTCTTGCTCAGCTGCACTGAATACTCCTTGGCTGCAGCTGAGGAACTGGGACTTCCTCCAAAGCCCACTGAAGTCACTGGGAATCCTTCCATGGATTTCAATGGACTTTGGCACAGGCCTGTACATTTTTTTTTAAACCACTGATGACATAATATATTGCAAAGCTATTTTAAGTCACATGACCTTGTCTTCTTCTGTGAGATTGTGTTTGGAAATCGAAGGTTATAATATACATATTTGCTCCTATTCTGCACATTCAATTATTTATTAAGTCTCTTTCACATTTCAAGATTCCTAGACAGATAGTTAAAAATATGTGAAATGATTTATTCAAGGTTGGGAGCACTTACAGAATCCATAATAAATCTCAAAATGAGACACATTTTTTTGCCAGAATGTACATTACTTACACCAGCAGTTGAGACATCTATAAAAACTTCTGAACAAGTTTAATAAATCTTTTCAAAAACAGATGTGCATAATTGATCTCATACATTTCCCATGGAAATAGAAGACACCATTCATTTTTAAACCCTGAGAGATACTGGTTCCATTTGATTTCCTTGGGCATTAAGCTTCCCAAAATTCATTCATCTAAATAAAAACGTTGCACTTTGATTTGCATTTGCCTAACCATTCTTCCTACTCTCAACTCGCCTCATAAATGTGCCAATCTGTCCTTGTCATTTCTGCAATTCCCTCTTCCTAAGAATATTTCTGGCATTACTAGGTCTTCAGAACTACAAGCTATTATAAGGCCTTTGTATTTAATGAAAATGCTCTTGATCTGCATCTGGTTTTGTGCTCTAGAGGAAACAATCTGTTTTAATATCATTGCCCAACCTCCTGAAGACTTCTGTGGTGTTCCTGTAACTTTAAAGACGTAAGATCTACTTAGTTACTAATTATTTCTATTAAAGATAAACAGGACTTTTGACAGTACAAGTTATTCTATAACTTACATAACAGTGAAAAGAGAGGGTATCCAATGTACATAAGGGAATACATACAAGATGAAGGAACATAGATTATGAGCTGTAATGAGCAGGCGTCCGGTTATTCTAAGGGCTGGTCTACACTGCCGCGCTAGTTCGGCGGCTGGGGATCGAAGTTCCGAGTTCGATTTATCGCGTCTGGTCTGGACGCGATAAATCGAACCAGGAAGTGATCCCCGTCGCCTGCGGTACTCCAGCTCAACGAGAGGAGTACCGCGGAGTCGACGGGGAGCCTGCCTGCCATGTGTGGACCGCGTCTGAACCGCGGTAAGTTCGAAGTAAGGTATGTCGAATTCAGCTACGTTATTCACGTAGCTGAATTTGCGTACCTTACTTCGACTTGGGGGGTAAGTGTAGACCAAGCCTAAGAGTTATATCAGATCACCTCACTCGAGTCGAGTCATCTTTCCTTAAGCAGTACAGCCCTATTTAAAATAAATATTCCCTATCATCAAACTGAGAAAGTCTGGTCTGGAGTTCTGTCTGAACTCGACTGTTTAGATCACTCATTAAATAGTAACAGAACATTAAAAATGTCTGTGCAGAATTAAGTTCAGCTTTAATGCAGAAACAGAAGAGCAGACACTATGTACAGAACGCCATTCGGGATTCTCTGGAAGTCTGAAGTCCAATTTCTTTGTATTAGGGAACAAGTTGAGCATCTATATTGCTGTGACATAGTTACTGCTATTAGTTATTGTTTATATTGTGTCGCACCTAAGAACCCCAATCAAGTGTGAATAAAATTGTCAAAGCTGCCCTAGTGACTTAGAAGCCTACATTCTATTGGCTTTCAATGGGACCAGGTTCCTAAGTGTCTATGTCCCTTTTGAAATTTTTATCCCAACTAAAAAGCAGTATTCAGTTATTATTACTATTACATATTTGAAAAAGACAGGCTGTCATACAGAACATGGCTCCAATTCAGTGGGCCATCATTATTCAGCAAAGCATGTAAGCATGTTTGGTCCTGCCATGCGGGCAGGGGACTGGACTCGATGACCTCTCGAGGTCCCTTCCAGTCCTAGAATCTATGAATCTATGAATCCCACTGCATTCCATGGGATTTAGATACTTGCTTAAAGTGAAGCATGTATGTAACTGATGAACTGGGGCCTAAATTGGGTATCATCTGCAAATAAATACTGGCCGTCTGATCTCCAGTGCAAAATGATTCATGGCTTGCAGTTCTTTCTTGATATCATCCAAAGACAATGAGCACCCAGAAAGATGCCAAACCTGACCATACTGGCATATCTGGTAAAGGTTTCAAAACTGCCTACGTGACTTAGGAGCTTTTGACAATTTTACCTATAGTATTTTTTTAATGCAACGTAAACAAAATGTATCCTGGTGGCAAACATCCCTTTTTGACACCAGCTGCATTCTGCTCTAAAGACTTCCATTTGCAAAGAAAGCTTAAGTGTTTGGAACAGAATGAGGTCTCATTCTCAATCTCTGCCCGGGTACAACATCATTTTTGTCTTTTTATGACTGAATTAAAGTTGGAGACAATCAGGTTTTTTTCACTTAATAACTTTAGTTATCAGCTTCAAAGGAGAGCCTCCTGATCATGACAAGTACCTAAAAGAAAGTGTTTTTTAGGCAGACTGGAATATCCACTGTCAAATGTCTTTTCTCACGCCAACTTTTCCCTTTGAGCCGCACAGACTTAGTGGTTGCTTGCTGAGTTTTGTATGGCAACTGGCCAGGTTTTAATTCCACCAATCAACTTATAACATACTCTTCAAAGATTAAATCATTGTATCCCAGGAGCATTACGCTAGATCACTGTCCCCAGTCCCCAGACCGTATGTTGGCGGAGCCAACGGAGGAGTCCAACAGCTGAACAGCTTGTTTCGGTTTCATCCGGTGAAATATTGATTGCTGAAAAAAAAAGACACAGCACTACAAGGTGAGCAAAACAATAGCCTGCAAATCCCAAGACTTTAGATTATAATCATTGGCAAGGAAGAGTAAAGTGTCTCGTAAGGAGCTTGAATGCAACCTCCTTTACTCTTAGACTGGACAAATAAGAATCTGAACTGCTGTTTTCTTAATACCCACCAGACTTTACTGGACCAGGTGAGTTTACAACGAGCAATAAAGCACAGACTTTCAAAGCATGAACATGGGCTGATATATACAGCAGAGTGAAAAATAAACACACTGCTTTAAAACCACTGCATAATTCTGTCAAGTGCATGGTTAAGTTATGATTTTATTTCAGAAAGATTGTCTGAGTGAAGAAATGATGGATGAGGTGCCAGGGCCACTCATAAATAAGAGAGTTCTGATCGAAATTGGGCTGGTTATTGATTACATGGTGCTACTTGGATTTAGTGAGATCTAAACACTTATAAAAAATTTTTTTTAAACATTACAGGTCACTTTTGGCATTTGTTAGGTGCTCAGTTGGGCTGGCTCACAAAAGTTCACTGCATATTCTGGGGTTTTGTTTGTTTGTTGCCACGCAACTCATTTTCAAGGAGCAGAGAAAATCAAATACGACTACAGATGTGGAAATATTCACTCTTGGCTTTAGAAAGAAGCAGAAAAAATGATGCTACTGAATTATGCTAATTTGTCTACGGAAATCTACAAAAAATTGCCAAGATAACCTGCCACAAGCAAGGAAAAACTGGTAAAAATGTAATTTTTTCATAACCTTCCGTACTGCCAAAGAAACAGTGAAATTTTGTTCCACTGATCACACAATCCTGGAGTGATCATTCTACCATATGCATCAATAAATGTTTTCCAAAAGCCACGTACTACTGAGATTTGCCCCAGCCCAAACTGCTCTGCAGGGCATTCGTTCATTTGTAAGGTTCATACTGGAAGTGATGCCTTTTGTGTCTTCAAACCTAGGAAAGCATTTCACACCTTTCAGAATGCCTCTCGGATGCAGGTAAAGAACATTACAGCCTGCAGTAGCGCCTATAAGAGCCAATTAAACCTGACTATCTATTTCTAGTGCACTCTTGGCTGTAACATCCAAATGTCGAGTACAACAATAGAAAGAAGTGTCATTGCTGTCTGCGAGTGAACTAACTTGGCACTACGGGCCAGATTTACCAAGGTTTTTAGTGTATCAGAGGGGTAGCCATGTTAGTCTGGATCTGTAAAAAGCGACAGAGTCCTGTGGCACCTTATAGACTAACAGACGTATTGGAGCATAAGCTTTCATGGGTGAATATCCACTTCGTCAGACTCTAAGTGGGCATTCACCCACGAAAGCTTATGCTCCAATACGTCTGTTGGTCTATAAGGTGCCACAGGAGACACTGTCGCTTTTTACAAAGTTTTTTGGTGTCTAAAGATGCCAGGAAGTGCCTAGTGGGGTTTACAAGAGCTCCTAAAGCAGGACAGGCATGCAGATCCCAATGAGAGTTAGGCACCTAAATCACTTAGCCACTTTTGTAAAACACAGTTACCAGCATTTTTAGGCACATAAATACCTCTGTAAATCTGGCCCTCAAGTGTCAGCTTTGCTATCAGAGAGTTGAGGGTCACACAACTGGTCCTAAGCATAGCTCCACCGATTGTTACTTCATGAGTGACAATAACAATGTCTAGCTCAAGCTGCAAGCTTCAGCTCAGTGGCCTGTACCCAGACTACTACAGCCAATGAAAGAGACTTGTTCGTAAAGAGACTTGTTCGTTTGGGAGAATACAGCCCAAACCAGCCACTGACTGCCCCTGTCCCCGGAATGCTTCACTTCTACAGAAAAGCTCAGGGTGACCTGGGGAAAAAAGTCAGAAAACTTGTGTAACTTTAGTATCATTCTTAATGGAGACACATACTGTGTTGTATTTATTCCCTAACTCCATCTCAAACACTTACAATATAACCTTTCTAAACAGCTTCACCCTCAGCATTCCCAACGAATACTGTTAGAGAAAGACCAGATGGCCCATTTCTAGTTTGTTCGGTGGTGTCTTTTTCCTTTTTATCCTTGTTATCAAATGTGATGTTAAACCACCTTCGCAAAGCTACATTCCTTGTTTTACGTACAGGCTCGTGGGCTGAGACTCCAACAGTCATGTCCTCTCCACATGAACCAAGCAGCTGGTCCTTTGAAAAGTTTTGCCTCTCTGGAAGAAACTATTAAAATACCATCGTTTCCACTATATAAACTGGGCTGTATGTGGATCAAATGCAAAACTTGTATGTTAATGCTCTGATGTATCCAAAGCATCATATGCTATTCAGTATTCATAGGGCTGTAGAAATGGTTGAATTTGCTTGTGTTTCTTTGCAGACATGCACCGTAATAGCAGGATAAGTTACACAGAAACCCATCATAGGCCTGCAATACAACATTTTTCTGTGTGTAATATATATTTATTATGGTACACAACTATGTAGGAAAGCAGACAGATAACAGATAATTACAAGGCTTCACAGGCCAATTAGGTTAAGTACCCATGGAAGTATATTCATCTGGCATTACATTTGCATTCTGATGGCAGACAAGAGAAAATGGACATTGATTCTATTGGTTTCCTTAGAGGGCAAAATGGAAACACAAGTCGAATAGGCTCTATTTCATCAGTAAGTGAAGAAAACATTCAAGACTCTTCCCATTTATTGCTGGACATATCGCCAAAAATCTGCCTCTGCATGCAATTCTTCAAATAGCCAGGAGGCGGTAAGGCAAGGCAGCATGGTCCAGTGAATAAGGGAAAGGACTGGGACTCAGCAGACCTGGGTCCTATGCCCAGCTCTGCTATTGACTCATAGGATGTTGGGCAATTCAATCACTTAACTTCCCCTTGCTTCAGTTTATCCATCTGTAAAATGGGGTAATGCTTTTGTAAAATGCTTTGAAACTAGAGGAAAAAAAGGCTATGTCAGTACAAAGTACTATTATTTTATATATATATATATATATATATATATATATATATATAATGCGTCTGATGAAGTGGGTATTCACTCACAAAAGCTTATGCTCCAATACGTCTGTTAGTCTATAAGGTGCCACAGGACTCTATTATTAGATCTGTTTTTATTTAGCCTTGTAAGCTCATGTTTATCGATTTAAGCCTGAAGATAATCATGTATTATTATTTTCTACTGTTTTTAAACTCTGCTGACACATTAAACAATATATTTACATAGGTTCTTCTATCTAAGTTCTTAAACTGTGACTGTCATCATGGTATTTAGGGGCCAAAATATTCCTTGCCAGCATCTATTTGCATCTATTGCATATACTCACTCTCTCTCTCTCCCCCCTCTCTTTAGCCAAATCTTATCAAGACAGGAAACATCTCATCTTTGGCATATGTTGAAAGTTACTGGTACCTGCTTTTCACATGCTATTACACTGAGCTGTGGCATGAGTATTCCCAGGGTATATAAGCTTTTGTTGTGAATAAATTACCAAATGCTCTTCAGAAAAATGACAATCATACACAAATTGTGGCAGTGGTGATAATGCACTAGTGTGCACACATTACATTTAAAGCTGGTTATTTCAAGCTTGAATAAAATGCATCTGCAGAGCAGACAGGCTTTTGTTTTATTCTAGCTGTCTTTTCCAGCTCTGTAAACACCAGCTTAGCTACTAGGAAAAGTTAACTTTATTAAAACCACAAGATGAGAAGCTTGCTATACATGTAAAACAGGGGTTGGCAACGTTTGGCACGCGGCTCGCCAGGGTAAGCTCCCTGG
>NW_020664585.1:11024453-11040676 GCF_002925995.2 Terrapene triunguis
GCATTGCACCAGCCCCCTTGCCTTGATGATGATGGTTATCAGATGTAGTATGCGCAGGATGGGGCAACATTGCTACACAGCAGCAACCCCTTGCCTTTTGGGCAGTAGATAGTATATTACGACTGGTATCCATCGTTGTCATACTGCAGTGGGTATCAGATTGTGCAGTAGACCTGAAGGCTAACTGCCAAGCGCCCAGTATTTGCTGCCAAGCACCCAGAAAATGCCAAGGGCTATCAGTCATGCTGCACCGTCGTCTTAAGATGTAAAAAATAGATTTATTCTGTATTCATTTGCTTCCCCCCCCTTCCTCCTGCTAAACCCAGGCTTTTGAGTTCAATCTTTGGGGGGGGGCATTCTGTGTGACAGTTGTTTGTGTTTCTCCCTGATGCAAAGCCACCTTTCTTGATTTTAATTCCCTGTACCTGTATGCCATGTCGTCACTCGCCCCTCCCTCCCTCCCTCTCTCCCTCCCTCCCTTCTTCCCCTGGTCCGTCAGATACTACTTTCGCGCCTTTTTTCAGACCAGTCGCCATAGCCAGCACTGGGATCATGGAGCCCGCTCAGATCACCGCGGCAATTATGAGCACTATGAACACCACGCGCATTGTCCTGGAAAACATGCAGAGCCTCCTGGACATGCCAAAGCCAAACCAGGACCAGCTGAGGAGGAGGCGATTGCAGCGCGGCGACGATAGTGATGAGGAAATTGACATGGACCTCTCACAAGGCACAGGCCCCAGCAATGTGGAAATCCTGGTGTTACTGGGGCAGGTTCATGCCGTGGACCGCCGATTCTGGGCCCGGGAAACAAGCACAGAGTGGTGGGACCGCATCGTGTTGCAGGTCTGGGACGATGCCCAGTGGCTGCGAAACTTTCGCATGCGTAAGGGCACTTTCATGGAACTTTGTGACTTGCTTTCCCCTGCCCTGAAGCGCCAGAATACCAGGATGAGAGCAGCCCTCACAGTGGAGAAGCGAGTGGCGATAGCCCTGTGGAAGCTTGCAACGCCAGACAGCTACCGGTCAGTTGGGAATCAATTTGGAGTGGGCAAATCTACTGTGGGGGCTGCTGTGATCCAAGTTGCCAGGGCAATGAGAGACCTGGTGATATCAAGGGTAGTGACTCTGGGAAACGTGCAGACCATAGTGGATGGCTTTGCTGCAATGGGATTCCCAAACTGTGGTGGGGCGATAGACGGAACCCATATCCCTATCTTGGCACCGGCGCACCAAGCCACCGACTACATAAACCGCAAGGGGTACTTTTCAATGCTGCTGCAAGCCCTGGTGGATCACAAGGGACGTTTCACCGACATCAACGTGGGCTGGCCGGGAAGAGTACATGATGCTCGCGTCTTCAGGCAGTCTCTTCTGTTTCGAAAGCTGGAGGAAGGGACTTTCTTCCCAGACCAGAAAATAACCATTGGGGATGTTGAAATGCCTATCGTGATCCTTGGGGACCCAGCCTACCCCTTAATGCCATGGCTCATGAAGCCATACACAGGCAGCCTGGACAGCAGTCAGGACCTGTTCAACTACAGGCTGAGCAAGTGCCGAATGGTGGTGGAATGTGCATTTGGCCGTTTAAAAGCGCGCTGGCGCAGCTTACTGACTCGCTCAGACCTTAACGAAAAGAATCTCCCCATTGTTATTGCTACTTGCTGTGCGCTCCACAATATATGTGAAAGTAAGGGAGAGACATTTATGGCGGGGTGGGAGGTTGAGGCAAATCGCCTGGCCGCTGATTACGCGCAGCCAGACACCAGGGCGGTTAGAGGAGCACAGCAGGGCGCGGTGCGCATCAGAGAAGCGTTGAAAACCAGTTTTGTGACTGGCCAGGCTACGGAGTGAAACTTCTGTTTGTTGCTCCTTGATGAACCCTCTGCCCCTCCCCCACCACCCTGTTAACTCTACTTCCCTGCAAACCAACCACCCCACCCTCCCCTACTACCCTCCCCCCTTCGAGCACCACTTGCAGAGGCAATAAAGTCATTGTTGCTTCACATTCATGCATTCTTTATTAATTCAGCACACAACTAGGGGGATAATTGGAAAGGTAGCCCGGGATGGGTGGGGGAGGAGGGAAGGAAAAGGACACACTCCAATTTAAAACTTTAAAACTTATTGCTATGGAAATCATCTAGGGTGGAGTGAGTGGGTGGCCGAAGGCCCCCCCACCGTGTTCTTGGGCGTCTGGGTGAGGAGGCAATGGGACTTGGGGAGGATGGCTGCTGGTTACAGAGGGGCTGTAGCGGCGGTGTCTGCTCCTGCTGCCTTTCCTGCA
This sequence comes from Terrapene triunguis, assembly GCF_002925995.2. Lineage (NCBI taxonomy): Eukaryota > Metazoa > Chordata > Testudines > Emydidae > Terrapene > Terrapene triunguis. The sequence continues at coordinate 11,026,741 of NW_020664585.1, forward strand.
GCTCAACCATACGCAGGAGCATATCACTTTGATGCTCCAGCAGCCGGAGCATCGACTCTTGCTTTCTGATTACAAGTTGACGCCACCTCTCCTCTTCAGCCCGCGTTTCAGCACGCAACTTCTCATCTTCAGCACGCCACCTCTCCTCTCGCTCATATTGGGCTTTTTTAAAATCAGTCATTGACTGCCTCCACGCATTCAGCTGTGCTCTGTCAGCGTGGGAGGCAGTCTGAAGTTCAGTAAACATTTCGTCACGCGTCCTTCGCTTCCTTCTTCGAATATTCACTAGCCTCTGCGAAGGAGTAAGATTTGCAGCTGGTGGAGAAGGGAGAGGTTGTTAAAAAAGATACATTTTAGAGAACAATGGGTAGACTCTTTCACGTTAGATTTTGCTGTTCACAACATCACACAGCCCATGTGCTTTCATTACAAGGTCGCATTTTTCCTCTTATATTGAGAGTCTCCTGGTTTGGTGTGAGAGATCACTCACGCAGTGCCAGGACACAGATTTCAGCTTGCAGGCAGCCATGGTAAGACATATAGTCTTTGGGCTTTTTTAACCTTCTTAACATGTGGGGATGGTTTCAAACAGTTCTGCCCTCATTTCCCATACCAAGCACCCGTGCCATTTAAAATGGGTTTGCAATGTAAAAGGAGGGGCTGCGATTTCAGGTTTAACATGCAGCACAAACCCAACTAACTCCCCTCCCCCTCACACCCAATTCTCTGGGATGGTCACTTCACCCCTCCCCCCCACCGCGTGGTTAACAGCGGGGTATATTTCTGTTCAGCAGAGCAGGAAGGGGCACCTCTGAATGTCCCCTTAATAAAATTGCCCCATTTCAACCAGGTGACCGTGAATGATATCACTCTCCTGAGGATAACAAAGAGCGATAAGGAATGGATGTTGTCTGCATGCCAGCAAACACCGGGACCATACGCTGCCATGCTTTGTTATGCAATGATTCCAGACTACGTGCTACTGGCCTGGCGTGGTAAAGTGTCCTACCATGGCGGACGGGATAAGGCAGCCCTCCCCAGAAACCTTTTGCAAAGGCTTTGGGATTACATGAAGGAGAGCTTTCTGGAGATGTCCCTGGAGGATTTCCGCTCCATCCCCATACACGTTAACAGACTTTTCCAGTAGCTGTACTGGCCGCGATTGCCAGGGCAGATTAATCATTAATCATTAAACACGCTTGTTTTTAAACCATGTGTAATATTTACAAAGGTACACTCACCAGAGGTCCCCTGTGTGCCCTCAGGGTCTTGGGTCAGTTCGGGGGTTACTGTTTCCAGGTCCAGGGTGACAAACATATCCTGGCTGTTGGGGTAACTGGTTTCTCCGCTTCCTTGCTGCTGTGAGCTATCTATGTTCTCTCCATCCTCATCTTCCTCGTCCGCCGAACCCGCTTCCCCATTTGCAGAGAGGGACTCATAGAACACGCTTGGGCTAGTGGTGGCTGCACCCCCTAGAATGGCATGCAGCTCCGCGTAGTAGCGGCATGTTTGCGGCTCTGCCCCGGACCTTCCGTTTGCGTCTCTGACTTTGTGGTAGGCTTGCCTTAGCTCCTTAATTTTCACGCGGCACTGCCGCGCGTCCCTGTTATGGCCTCTGTCCTTCATGGCCTTGGAGATCTTTTCTAATGTTTTGCCGTTTCTTTTACTGTTTCGGAATTCGGCGAGCACTGCTTCATCTCCCCAGATGGCGATCAGATCCTGTACCTCCCGTTCGGTCCAGGCTGGAGCTCTTCTGCGATCCTGGGACTGGGACTGGGACTCCATCATGGTTACCTGTGCTGATGAGCTCTGCATGGTCACCTGTGCTCTCCACGCTGAGCAAACAGGAAATGAAATTCAAACGTTCGCGGGGCTTTTCCTGTCTACCTGGCCAGTGCATCTGAGATGAGAGTGCTGTCCAGAGCGGTCACAATGAAGCACTGTGGGATAGCTCCCGGAGGCCAGTAATGTCGAATTCCGTCCACACTAACCCAATTCCGACCCCCTAAGGTCGATTTTATCGCTAATCCCCTTGTCGAGGTGGTGTTAGGAAACCGGTTTAAAGGGCCCTTTAAGTCGACAGAAAGGGCTTCGTAGTGTAAACGTGTCCAGGCTTAAGTCGATTTAACGCGGCTAAAGTCGACCTAAACTCGTAGTGTAGACCAGGCCTCAGTTTTCTATTCCCAGCTCAGCCGCTAGCCTGCTGGGTAACCTTGGGCAAGTCACTTTGCTGCTCTGTGCCTCAATTTCCCCATCTGTAAAATGGGGATAATGATACCGCCTTTGTAAAAGCACTTTGAGATCTACAGCTGAAAAACCACTATGTAAGAGCTCAGTATTATTAATGATTATATTATTAACTTCAATGGAGTCAGACTGATTTGCACCAAGTCAAAACACCGCCGTTTTTCATGGCCTATCTCCAAAAGGCAGTTTGATTGAAAGTACCAACTAGAAAAACAATGATAAAAAAGAACATTAAATAAATGTCAAAAAGAGGAGGAAATCAGCTTTAAGTAGCCTGCTCTACAGTCATGTTATGTGAAGCTCTGATTAGCATTTTTCAAAAAAGGCAGCACTTAGTCCCACATTGTAAGTGCCTGAGAATATTTAGTCCAAAAGCTCTGCAAACCTGCTCCTACTGAAATTATTCTGAACCGCTGGAGTCATAATTACACTGCCATAATGGGGGAGGGGGGGTGACAACTCTAATAACGAAATACCTGTTGTAAATTGCATTATGAAAGCAGTAATTCCCTCTGAAGTAGGCATTATCATGTCTTACTGCCCACATCAGATCATTATGGTACCTTTGCTATCCCAATGGAACCTTCGCTTAGTAAATGAATGTTTGGGGAAGATAGTGCCAACTCGGTACTTATTACTTAATTGAATATGGAAACATTTAGCCCATTAGCAAACATTTAAAAGTGTCTTATTTCAAAGATGTTAATTTATCTTGGGGAATCCCGCTCTCCCTCCCCTTCTTCCCTCTTTTAATTCTTTCACTCCAGTGTAATCATCCTCATTTTAACTCAATTAGCTTTAGAAAAGGAAAAGTTTTCATCTGCAAAGCTATGGTAGATGGCATGTCACCTTAAACCACTACTATTAAGGTTTTAAAAACCCCTTCTGGTCTGGCATTTGAAGCCTGGTTTTCAGAAGCGTTGAGCACCCAAAACTCCGCTCTAAATCAATTGAAGCAGCACAGTATTGCCAAACGGATTCAAAAACTATGAACCAGGCCCCAGTAAATCATGAGATTGGTTTCAAAATCATGAGATTTTCAACATGATACATTTGAAATGGGTTTTATTTGCCCTATGGTCTATGAGCCTTTTGGATTCACGTTTTTTTTCTGCAAACACAAGGGTGAGAAACTGGTTTTGTTTAACTGAAAGCGGAGATCCTCCCATAATCCCAAGACTCCAGAAGTTGGGGATTTAAGAAAAACACATTATCGTGAGACCCGCAGAAAATCATGAGAGTTGGCAACACTTGGGTGCTCTGCACCTCCTAAAAATCAGCCCCTAAGCATGCACGGTGGAAGCAACGGTTTTGTTACTGTTCTTGCAAACAATGTTGCAGATCTGCACTGACACAAGTGAGTCAATATGAGGAGCCAGTGTTTTGGGGTCTGTTTGTGCCCTAGAAATGCAAAGTGTTTCCCAGAGCTCCCAAAGAGCACAGCTCCTGAGTTTTTGTTTTAGATAGCACACAGCAAGGGCTCTCATTATAGGCACCATTGATGACCAGCACAGATCACCACAGCCTGGTTTTGGCCCCTTTAGAGTACAGGGATGTTTAAGGACTACTTTTGTGCCTGCCCCACGTGTGGGGCTATTAAGAGTTGAGTCCTATATGCTTTGGTTTAAAGAAAGAGGTTGATGAGTGCTGTACTGTATCAGCCATCTGCGTATTAAAACAGGTCCTCAGAGTCTATCGTTCACTCTCACATGCTCTCCCAAACCAAACACGTCCTCCTAAATCCCTTGGGTCCAGTGCACCGAGAGAGGGAGGGGCGAGAAGGGACTTTGCCCACCCAACTCTGAATTTCACTGATCTCTCTCCCGAGTAGCAAATTGCTATTAGGGTTGCAATATGCACAACGTCGTTGCAAATGTTCTATGATTTCTAGACATCAGTGATTCTGTAAAATAGACGTATTCTAGCTGAACAATAGAATCATAGAACCATAGGATTAGGGTTGCCAACTTTGTAATATTTAAAAATGAGACACTCCAGCAGGAATGCCACCACCTCCCCTGTCCCACCTCTCGCCCTGGAAGCCTCACCCCAGCCCCACCTCTTCCCCCAGAGGCTCTGCCCCGCCATGTCTCATCTCTGTGAGGCCCTGCCCCATCCCCTTGAGACTCCACCCGGGCCCCTCCCCTGCCCCTAAGCCCTACCCCTGCTTGACCTCTTCCCCCAAGGCCCTGCCCCCCATTTGCTCCTCTTTCCCCCCTCCCCCATCCCTCACTGCTTTCCCTCTCTCCTCCTACCCCCCACCCCCACCCCGCTGGGGCTGAGAGCTGCAGCTGTCCTGATGCAAGAAGGAGGTGGCCCCAGCTAAGTAGGGGTTGTTGCCTCCTCGTCTCCCCCATCTGCAGTAATCAGACTTTGGGTGTCCGCTCAGTAGATCTGACTGGACACCATCAGGTCCCCTTTTTGACTGGACTTTCCGGTTGAAAACCAGACACTTGGCAACCTTAGGTTAAAAGGGACTGCAAGGGTTAACTAGTCTAACCCCCTGCCAAGACACAGGAATTGTTGTGTCTAAAACATCCAAGACAGATGGCTCTCCAGCCTCCTTTTGAAAACCTGCAGTGAATAGTTCAAACACTGGATTTCTCCTTCTTATGGGGCCTGATTCTGCCAGCCTTACTCAATTTGAATAGTGCATTACTCAGTGAGGAGCCAATTGACTTCAATTGCTCATTTGCCATTTTGGCCTTGAGGCTGGGCATCTTGTCTTTTTTCTCCCTTCCTTCCTCCTCCCCCTCAACTCACTTGGGCTCCCTTAGAGTACTGAGTCCAGCACTACCCTGGATGTTATGAACTCTGGATAACAAGGGCTGCATTCTGCATCTCAGGCATGGCTGTTAAAGGTGAGAAATAATGCTGACAGCTTCAGTAAGAGCAGACAATTTTATCACAGGAAGAGTTTTTAGGCAAAGCAAAGAAAAACTGCCAGGAATATATGAAAAGGGAGAAAGTATAAGAACAGCTTTTGCAGGAACTCTGTTGCAAGCTGATATTGTTCCCTGAACCTGCTTTCATGTTTGTTCCCTTTATTATTGTCCCTTAGAAATGCATATACCCGTAGCTTAGCTATTTTTTTCTTCCACTAAAACAGTGGAAGACCTTGTTAAAAATTAGCCCACAAACTATAGTGTTGATGTTGGAATCTGACAGTCTCCTCCCACATTTGAACTTGGCCACAAACAGTGGTTTCAACTCATACCGATTGACGTTATTCTTAGAGGTTTTGAAGATTGGTCCTGCCTACAGACTGGCAAAGCAATTAACGTGTCTGCCAAAGTTACACCATAGACAAACATCAGAGGGGTAGCCGTGTTAGTCTGGATCTGTAAAAAGCAACAAAGAGTCCTGTGGCACCTTATAGACCAGGGGTCGGCAACCTTTCAGAAGTGGTGTGCCAAGTCTTCATTTATTCACTCTAATTTAAGGTTTTGCGTGCCAGTAATACATTTTAACATTTTTAGAAGGTCTCTTTCTAGAAGTCTATAATATATAACTAAACTATTGTTGTATGTAAAGTAAATAAGGTTTTTAAAATGTTTAAGAAGCTTCATTTAAAATTAAATTAAAATGCAGAGCCCCCCGGACCAGTGGCCAGGACCCGGGCAGTGTGAGCGCTACTGAAAATCAGCTTGTGTGCCGCTTTTGGCACACGTTCCATAGGTTGCCTACCCCTGTTATAGACTAACAGATGTATTGGAGCATAAGCTTTTGTGGGTGAATACCCACTTCGTCAGACGCATGTGGGTATTCACCCACGAAAGCTTGTGCACCAATACGTCTGTTAGTCTATAAGGTGCCACAGGACTCTGTTGCTTTTTACCATAGACAAACTCTCTGGCACTTTGGAAAGGCTATTCTAGCAGGATTTAAAAAAAGAGAAGTCTGATTCAAAGCCCCCACTGAAATCACCTTGAAGACTGCCCTTGACTTCAGTGGGCTTTGGATCATACCACAAAATACAGTAGCTGTGTTTTGAACTACAATATTTAGGAAATATTAGGAAGTTTTATCATCATTTTTATTTTTATGACAGTAATGCCATGAGGCCCCCATCCAGAACAAGGATCATGCTTGGTGCTATACAAACTATAGTGTTGTGATCTTTCACGATTTCATTTTGAGCCTTTTAATACTTGGAATTTTTCTTAAAGCTACAGGTCCAGGAGTCTCCTGAATATGTGAGAATCTCAGCTTTCATTTAAAGAAAACAAAGTACCTTTCTAGCCTTTATGTTTGCAGAGGAGAGCTTGAAAACATGAACCCTACAGGTTCAAACATCAGAAAGCCGTTCTTTTTGCTCATATTGTACCAGTTCTGTTGCACTTCAAAGACCATGAATCTCACTCGCTTTTGATGTGTGAAGAATTACTGCTGTTGTTTTGAAGAATGTAGATAATTACAGTTGGGTGAATAATTGATTTTTTTTTATTATTATTAATTTTTTTTTTGGTGGCTGAATAGAAAAATAAAAAAATATTATTTTCAGGTCAACCCCAAATGACCATTTTTTGGATTTTCTTGCCCAAACAAAAAAACCCAAAACATTTTGAGTTGAACATAGTGTTTTATTTGATCTGAAATGAGGGGATTTTAACTCTTCTTTTCTGTTTGTTTGTTTGTTTGTTTGTTTTCAGGGGATTTTAACTCTTTTGTAGGTTGTTTTTTTTAGTCAGAGCTAGCTCACTTTCTAAACAAACATCATTTTGAAATGTCTAGTTGAAACATTTAATTTATAAAATGTCAAAATATTTTGACCTTTTCCCAAAATTTCCTCCCTTTTTTTCAGCTGAAACTATTTGCTGAATTCAACCCAAATTCACAACAGTTTCACTCAACCCAAAACTGCATTGTTGGTTAGTAAACTAGTCACCAAATAAATACATAAATAAATAAATTCACCCAGCTATATATACAAAATAAATCCCATAGCTGAACATAAACACAGTTTACATTTATATAATAAAGATGTTTGAATATATGACAAGTACCATTATCAAATATATAATTGCACATATATAATAAATCCTATAGTTAAACCATAAAGTTTCCAAAGATACCCTACAAGAAAGTATGTGTTGTATTAAGTTTTCAAGTGTGTTATCAATTTAGTCAAAGATCCACAGATCTCTAGTTTCAGGGTATATACATTTTTAATTTCTTAGGGGCACCATTTCCTGTGTTGAAATGCCCAGTGGTATTTATGTTCATCAGCACTTTTAAATTAACTGCTAGAGAGCAATCTCATGTCATATCTGCTACAATGATTGTTACAGTGATCGTTACTGTATGTAATGGGAATATCTACCATGGGCTATTATTACTGGTACTCTCTGTGGCAGGGGTGAACCAATCAGCCCAGCATGTGCATCAATTTCATGTCTCTAGCCATGCCCTCATCTATTCTCTTAGGATTCCCAAGCAGGGGGAAGGGAGTGTTGATATGACAACCAGCAATAAGAAATGGAAAATGCATGGCAAAGCCGTACATTGGAAAGAACCATTGAAACATAAAGGGGATGGAGAGGTGTAAAGCCAACAAATAGGACAAGATGCAATTAGTAGGATGAGTTGGAACGAGACTCACTTGAAACGGTAAGGTTGTCCAGTGATGTGCTGTGCAGGGCTGTTAATCATGATCACAGAATGAGTTGGTATTGCTATGCAGAACTCAGTCACTGATCGGGAGGAGAAATTCATACCAATGGATGAGCTCAGCGTACTACTCTGAGAGTTTGTTTTGTACTGAGGTGTCCATACCACTTACTCATCAGCCCGGGTATCTATTCTATTCCATATATGTTCCCATATCTCACTCTTCACCGTAGTACATGAGGGGATGAAAATGAATAATTTTAAAGCAAAGTGCGCGAAGATAGGAGAAACTGTAGAAGATGCTCCTGGATTATGTCCTCATTCTTACAAACTATTTCAATGCCTGGATTTATATAGACTTCTTGGCATGAGGAGAGTATTGGGCTAACATCAGTCAGGTGATTAAAATAATAATATAAGTCTTCTGATGGACAATTAGTAACACCTCTTTGTCAAGACAAGAAAAAAAAACCAATTCTTCTTTTGTCCTTCACAAGCTCTGACGTGGCTTCACCACTGAAAAGAAGAGATACCACAGATGGCAAAGAACATGCTTGAGCTAAAGACGGAACATAGGGGATATTATGAACTATAGCCTCAACTGGTGACTTCAGCTGGACTATGCAGATTTGCCCTATACATGCCTTATAAGCAGGGTTGGTCACAAATTTCCCAGTGAAACTTTTTGGATGGAAAACTAGGTTTTTGATTTAACAAAAATGTTTGCAGAAAGTGAAAAACTGAAAACTGTTGGCAGTTTTCAGCCAAACTTTTATGGGTTTTGGCAACTTTCAGCTGACCATTTCCAGTTTTCAGTTGCCAAAAACTGATGAAAAGTCTACGAAAATGATACATTTTTCATTTTGTCAAACTTTTCAGCGGGAAAATAAAATCTCTACTTACAAGGCTGGGAAGCAAATAAATCATTGTTCTTGGAAGCTATGGAAAATAAAACAAGTTGAGAACATCTAAGGCCTGGTCTACACTACGACTTTAATTCGGATTTAGCTGCGTTAATCCGAATTAACCCTTCACCCGTCCACACTACAGAGCCAGTTAATTCGAATTAAAGGGCACTTAAAATCGATTTCTGTACTCCACCTCGACGAGCGGAGTAGCGCCTAAATCGATTTTGTTAATTCGAATTAGGGTTAGTGTGGCCGCACACCACCGAATTACTGTGGTTAAAGTAATGGGGTAGTGTGGCCGCACACCACCGAATTAATGTGGTTAAAAACCGAATTAATGTGCTTAGTGTGGCCGCGCACAATCGAATTTATACAACCTGTTTCCCAAATTCGAATGATCTAAATTCGGATTAATCCTGTAGTGTAGACGTACCCTTCGAGAAAGGCATCAGTCTCAGAAGCCAAATAAAGCAAAGCTGGAAAGCCCAGCAGTAAGGCAGAAAGTAGCCATAGTAAATGTTAACAGTTTGGCTGACTAACAAACTGTGATTGCAAATGAGCTCTGCGGGGGGGGGGGGGGGAGATAAGAGGGAAGAAATAAACATATAGTTGACTTGGAGGAGTTAATGACCTGGATGGGTGGAGAAAGGCATCTTTGATGGCCGCAGTTGTTCCAGGAAGGCTGCAGCAGGAAGGTATCCGGATAACACTGCTTGCATTATGGCTGGCAATAGAGCGAAGAAGGAAAGTGAGAGAGAGAAGCTGGCTGAGAAAGCAGAGACAGATGGAAAGGGAGACGAGCTGCAGGAGACAGCGCAGGCAGATGAAGAGAGGAAAAGCCTCTGGTGTGCATCTGAGCACGTGTAAATTGTCACTGACTAGCTCATAGGCTGGGGTATTTCAGATGAGGAAAGAACTTCACCATATCATGCCAACAGTGAAGGAAACAAAGCGTCTGGCTGAGGACTGAAATGCTACTACACCAATTTTGAGGATCTTGAGTTCAATCCGACCGAAGGACTGCTCTTTGGCAGAGAACCTCTGAGCAGCATACAGGCTACTTGGATAGGCGAGCTGTCAAGAGCCAACATGGCTAATAAGAAGGATGCAGATGATATGAGCAGCAACCACATCTTCACACGGACTGGGTGGGGGGCGCTGGATGAGTTTTGCCATCTTTTGTGGGCACATAACTGAGTTTGGATAGAAGATGTCTATGAACAGATGAAACAGGATGAGGTAACTAGACAGATTAATAGGCTACTCCATAAGACACACCAGGGGAGAAAGGGCTGTGTATGGATTTTATGGGGCTATGTCAGAACTGCTTTAAAAAAGTAAGAGTCTACCTGGGCTGAAACTTGCCATATATCCTTCTGCTCAACATTGCCACAGAGTATCTCATGAAGGAGAGGGAGGAAAGTGAGGACAATGACGGGAGCATATATATGAATGGTAATAGTTCATCTGGGTCTGACAAAAGCCTATGAAATATATCCCTCATACAGCAATTCTCAATCTCGAGCTACCAACAAGCTACGTACTGACAGAGCACCACCCTCCCAAGAACTAACATTACACCTGTAACATGACAAAAACACACTGAGAGAAAGAGAAAGGACATCCCAACAGGAGCTTGCAGTGATGGCAGAGAGATGGACGTGGGTCATGCAGCGAAGTGATAGTGATATGAGATGGAAGTTGAAAGGATGCATTGCCTTACCATGAAGTGTGTTTGCTCAGTCATGGACTGCCAGCCACTGGAGGGAGGATATCATGGGATATCACATGAAAGTACAGTAATCTAGTGACCAATAAGGGCACTTTTCACATGCATAGTACCAGCAAAGAGCTCACAAAGGAGAGCAAATCTGAAGAGTAGCTGGTATGTAGTCAGACTTTCATATGTAAATACATGTATAATGAATGATTAATGAGAACCTAGGAATCGCCAGACCTATCAGTGGTCCCAGTATCCCAGCTCCAGCTGTGGTCAGTAAGATGCTTGAGAGGAAGACGCAAGAAACTACAGAAGGGACAGATAATGATAAGCCGATAGGGCAAGTTTCTTGATGAACAAATCCTCTCTCATCCTTCCTTGTCAATGTCATTTTTTGGCTACTGTGTGGTGTTACATGGATTAACAAACCTCGAAGGGCCATTGGAGTTAGTGGGGGTGTTTGCATTGATTTCAGTGGGCTCTGCATCAGGCCTTAATTTAGAAGCAACCATCCTACTACGTGAATCTGAAAGTACAGCAGAACCAGACACTCCAGCCTGGTGATATAGTCTTCTGGACCCTCAAGATGCACTCGCTTACTCAGGCCCCCGCTGAGCTGTGTGAAGCTGCCAGTGACACGTTTATTCTCTAGGACATGGGAGGAGGAGGAGGAGAGGTGGCCCCCTGCAAGAGCTGCCTCCATTACCAAGCCCAAGAGAGACTTTGCCTGGTGATATACAGTCCCTTGCTCCTGATGGCAAGGCCTTTCATGAAACAAATGCAGCATTAGGGAGATCACAAGTGCTGCAGAAAACTGGCTGCTCCGTGTATTATCTCAAAAAAACAATGTTTGATGCTTCTTTATCTATGTTAACACAGCTTAAAGTCAGGCTGCTCCTAGCACTATGCCCTCACTTGGGCCTTTCTTCCTGCTGGCTTCACTTTATTGGTCGGTTGGGGATTTAAGTACATCACTGTGACATCTCCCGCTATTAGGTGGAAGTGTGATGGATGACAGGAGCAGCACCTGCAAACAAGGCTTCTCACACGTTGTCAGTGCCAATCTCACTTACCATCTGTCTTCCATTTATCTAGCACAGACCTGACAGCCCTCTCTCATATTGTTTCATTTTCTCACCGCAGAGGAACCTCTCATATTTTCTCTGCAAAGGACTGAGAAGCTGTATGGGACGGAACAGAAAGAAAAAACCCACCCCCGCCAAAGACATTGATTCCAGAGGTTTAACTCGTATAACCCCCAAATCTCTCCATACTCTTAAAAACTCAAACCCACCTTTGCCATCACCCAGTTAAGCTGATTTCTGCTGATGCGCCTCTTCTATCTAAGTTAATGAGAACTATATTGAAAAATACTTCTCCCCTCCCCAAACCTCCCAGTGTCTCTGCCTTGCAGAAGGAACAATAATTCTGAGCTTAGTGGATCAGCTGCAAGGCCCTTCAAGTCAATGTAATCTAAAAATCGCTAGCGTGCACAGTGTTTTTACATATATTGCTTGGACTATATTGAGGCATTCGTCTCATCAATCATTTCAAGCCTGAAATAACACATCTACGGAACAAGAAAAATGTGTTCTTGATGTGTATGTCAGAGTCTAATTACTTTACATTTTTACTTTATCAAGGGAATTTTCTAGTTACACACAGAGATGGGCCTTTTTCACTCAGGTTGCTTAAAACATCCCCACTTAAAGAGACAGCGTCAAGATAAATGTGGGGGCCCGGCTTCTGCTTTTATTTATACCAGTGCAACTGCACTGATATCAAGAGGGTTACACTGGGGTAACTGACAGCAGGAGCAGGGGAAGCTCTCCCCTCCGAGTCAGCATTGAACTAGACTAGACTTTGGAGCACTAGCTCTAGCACTAACAAGACTTTTGAGAACACTGTATATTGGAGATGCAGTTTTTCATATAAAACCAAAGTCCTGATTACTTGTGTTCAGAAAAGCTCCCTTCTGACAAGTATTGAGCACCCTCAACTCTTGTGGACGGCAGTGGGAGAAGACAGTGCTCGGCACCAAGGAGAAGCAGGTGATTAGGTTGAACAGAGGCTGCAAGGAGCAACCTGTGGAGTTCTAGCCATAGCTAATATGCTGCTTTGTTTTTTCCCTCCTTGGAAGAGACATTAACCCACAAGCCATTTTCACAATGCTTATGGCTCAAGCACCTTACCATGTTTTGAGGTTGCACAGAGGAAGGGCAAGACATTAAAAGAAAAGCTGGGACAGGCTGAGGCACTGATCCACATAGGCCATGTAAACCAGACACTTTCCTGCTCTAGCATCTTACGCTCAGCTCAGACCAACAGTTACAGTTCAGTGTGTCCAGACAAGACATGCTCAGTCTTCATTTGTCAGGCGCTCTCTCCCATTACTCAGAGCCCGAGGGAGTTCTAATTTATTAAGTTAAGCAGGGACAGCAATTAAATATCCCGAGAAAGTTATCTGTCAAAACTTGTTGGCTATTTTCCCCATGATTTCCATATCCGCTGACATCTCTACTGATCACCAGCCAACTACGCTGCAATTATTCCATCACGTGACTTTTTTTGTTTTTTTTTTTTACAATAGTCCTGGGATCTTAGGCATGCAGGTTGGAAAGGTCCCGTTTCAAGGCAAGCTGTGCAGACACCCGTAAATGCTGATGTGGACATAGCCAAGGATCTGGTTGTAAGTGTTAAATATAACTTATGAATATCAGATGATCTCATTCCTGCTTCAGACAGCAAGCTCGGGAATGGCATGTGAACACACACAAAAAAAAGGGACTCACATCTGGTGTACGAAACATACAGGGTCAGATTTCAATGGAGCCACACTGACAGGGCCAGCTCCAGGCACCAGCCCTCCAAGCATGTGCTTGGGGCGGCACCTGGAGGGGGGCGGCGCTCACCTGGGGAGAGCGGGGCCGCGGCGGGCTCGCCGCCCTCCCCCGGCGCTCCGGCCGGCTGGGGAGAGCAGGGCCACGGCGGGCTCGCCGCCCTCCCCCCGGCGCTCCAGCCGGCAGGGAAGAGTGGGGCTGCCCTCCCCCGGCGCTCCGGCCAGCTGGGGAGAGCGGGGCCGCGGCCGGGCTCGCCGCCCTCCCCCCGGCGCTCCGGCCGGCTGGGGAGAGCAGGGCCACGGCGGGCTCGCCGCCCTCCCCCCGGCGCTCCAGCCGGCAGGGAAGAGTGGGGCTGCCCTCCCCCGGTGCTCCGGCCAGCTGGGGAGAGCGGGGCCGCAGCCGGGCTTGCCGCCCTCCCCCCGGCGCTCCGGCTGGCAGGGAAGAGCGGAGCAGCCCTCCCCCAGCGCTCCGGCCAGCAGGGGAGAGCGGGGCCGCGGCCGGGCTCGCCGCCCTCCCCCCTGCGCTCCGGCCGGCAGGGAAGAGCGGGGCCGCCCTCCCCCGGCACTCCAGCCGGTCGGGGAGAGCAGGGCTGCGGCCGGGCTCGGTGCCCT